>NC_066853.1:14442428-14774332 GCF_001640805.2 Lates calcarifer | reverse complement strand
TGCTTCCCCTCACTTTACCCTGAACCTAACCTTATCTGTTACCCCCTCTAGTCATATCTGTGAAGTCTAAGCCCTTACTCCACCCACAGATGGCAGACTATTCAAAGGGGAAACAAACATCTACACAAGACTGTGAACTCATCAGTTTATATGACACAGTTTGTTTTCAGTTGATGGAACAAGCTGCTTATGTTTCCTCTCAAAGCCATGAGCTATATTGTTCTATATTGCGCCTGTTCGTGCGCCCACGTGGCTTATATGGCATCTTGTGGTTTCTGTACCTGCTCGCCCTCATCTGCACCTGCAACACCAGCTGCAATTTCTCCAACATTTGAGTCAGTGTTAGACTCCACTGCCTGCGTGACTTTCTTCCTTTTGAATTAATCCATGCAAAGAATGCAAACTCATTCTGATTGACAGTGACTTATTGTGACTCTGGGTTAGATGCTGGTGAACTGGTGCATTATAGGACTAGACAGTAGTCCGTCTGAAGGACTTTACTGAACATACTGACATCACTTTGCAGTAATTACTCCATCCCTCTCTTTGCTTAGATGAGTATGCTTGTCTCTGGAACGGATGTGAATTTTTATCCATGGGTAGCCCTGCAGAGCTGGAGGTCCATGCTTACTTTCACAACTACCACGGTAAGCTCAAGTTTGTCGGGTCACAGCTGCTTAAGTCCCGCCCTGACCTGCCCAGCTGCAACCAAGGCATACACAGCAACAACCTGGTTCCTGAAGGATCTGATGGATATGTTTGCCAGTGGGAGCACTGTGATGTAGGTATTTGTAGTCTTAAGTTACTCACTGGTTGCCAAATTATTGATAGCACCATGATTATAATGCAGTGTATTTATTTTTCTTTATACAGAGTACATTTAACAATCCCGAGTGGTTCTACCGACATGTGGACAATCACGTTGAAAGTGCTGAGCTGCAGTCATTCTCACAACAGCAGCAAGCTCTCTTTTGCCACTGGGCAGGTATGACAGTAAGAACAGGTTAAAGAGATGCTCTTTGCTGTGTCCGACTTAACCTGCTGTGGCATCTTATGATGTACGTGTCTGTGTCTCTGTGACAGGCTGCGATGCTTTCTTCAAGATCAGGTATCGTTTGAGAGAACACATGCGGAGCCACACTCAGGAGAGACTCGTAGCCTGCCCTACATGTGGCAGCATGTTCTCCAGCAACACAAAGCTGTTTGACCACCTCCACAGACAGGCTGAGCCAGTGGGTGAGAGAGATGCTTTGGTTTGTGAAACTTTCCCAGGATGCTGCTGTTGTAAATGTTTTTGCATAAGTGCTGATTATTGTGCATGTACTTGTTCTAACAGAGTCGCTGGTGTGTGAACACTGTGGCAAAGCTTTTTCCAGCGAGAGACTTTTGAGGGATCACGTTCGTCAGCATGGTAATAACTTTCTCCTGCTGTAATATTGAATAGTTGTCACACTGCAGCTGTTAGGGTTGGACTGGTCAGATTTAATAAAGGACAGTTCTGAACTTAAAACAACATTATACGTTTTCCATCTTTTCCAGCTGTTGTAATCACATTACATTGTCATTGTAGGTGGAAAGCATGAACAGTAAAATTTTCAAGCTCAATCAGATGAACAGTGGCCTAATTCATTTTAAGTACTGAAGAAAGTTGAATTTCAAAATTCATTCTTAACCTTGAAAGCAGCAGTTTACATCACCTGTTTTGATTTTTAAGTATCACCTGCATAAAGTTACATTTAAAGTTAAACTTAAAAACATTGTGTTACAAGGATGAACTAGACTGTTCACTTTATAAATACAGTACTCATTTTGATTGAATAGGATTTTAGAATAAATAACAAATGGGCCTTTGCAGTAAAGAAAGTGTGTGGAGGATCACTAATGATCCAAGTGGACCACATATTGGCCAGTTGTTAATCAGCCATTTTGCAGGTATCAGATTAAATTATAACTAATGTTGTTTTCTTTTACTCTCAGTGAATCAGGTGAAGTGTCCCTTCTGTGACATGACCTGCACCACTCTGGCAGCTCTGAAGATCCACATCCGGTTCCGCCACTGTGACGAGCGGCCGTACCCATGTGACTTCTGTGACAAAAGGTAAGACTTTTGAAACAGCTGATTACACGTTGTTATTACTGTGGCAAAATCAGGGCTCTTCTAAATTATGTCGTCTTGTACTATTTGGCATTAAACATAGTGATGTTAATTTTCAGCTACTTCAATATGAATAATCTTTAAACTGCTGTATCATAAAGGTTATCATTCATTACCTATCTTTAGTGAGTATGCTTTATTGATGTAGCATTTTATTTGCATAGCACTTTTCAAAACAGGAGCTAGAAAGTATAAGGGGGAAAAAAAAGTTCATCTTCCATCCATCTTCTTCATCAGTTTGTCCCTGAATGCATCTTAGATCCTTTTACTGTATGTTTTCAGTCAGAATATCTCTAATTTCTGCTACATATAGAAAACATGAGCTTACCTTAAAACCACCAAAAATGCAGCCTTTATGGGGGACTCCTCTTATCCAAAGCATTTGAATGATTTGTCAAACAATCAAAAAAACGTTTGTAAATAATTAATTCAACATTTTGTAATAATTGTTGTAAATGTCTTTATTGATATATTTTCATATAATTGGATTTGCAGAAAATACACAGCTTTAATATGTTGCCAAAAACGCAAACAAATACAAGCAAAAAAGGAACAACTAGCAGTCAGAGCTGTTAACACACATCAGTGTGAGAATGCTACTGGACCCACTGTTATCAGTGTTAATGTTTGTTAATTTTTATTCTTAATGATTATAGTGTAATCTTTGTGTGAAGTAGTATTTAAGGGTGGTAAAATTGAATAAATTTCAGCATTGGACTCATCATCGTAAAATTATGTTGTCACAGTATTTTATTTATTTATTTTTTTTTTCAGATTTAAGAACCAGCGTGATCTACAGAAGCACACAGAGGTTCATAATGAGGGTACTGTGTATCGCTGTACTGTGGAGGGTTGTGATTATTCTTGTCACACATTCCAAACCATGAGCCACCACTTCAAGAGAGTGCACGAGGTTTGTTAGCACCAACATGAAGCGCTCATTAAAGCCATATTATACGTCTGTCTATGTTTTTTTTTTTTTAGAAGTCCCATATATTGTAAAAAAAAATTATTAATTAAGTTATTAAGTTATTTTTTATTCTTGGTTAGTAATTAAGGTGTGAGCTCTGTTACTTACATTATAAAATGTTTTTTTAACCAACAGGTTGGAGGGATGTCCAAATATAAATGCCATATTTGTGATAAGGTGTTCTCCTGGTGTTACACTCTCACGCTTCACCTTCGCAAAAAACATGAGCTGAAATGGCCCTCTGGACATTCACGCTTTAGGTAAGTCAAAGCAGCCAGTCATCATTCAGTGTGTTTACATGGCAGCTGACTGAACTCCACCTGCGTAGACCCGAGGGTAATTAGACTCGCTGTAAAATATGATCAGTCCGAGCAGACTGTAACTGAGAGAGAACCAACAAAAGCAGCAGTTTGATGCAGTGAGCTTGATCACTGAACAAGAAGTCACAGTGGAAAAGAGCAGCAATATCATAAAGAAAGAAAGTTGTGTGCTTCAAAGACGTTTACAAGAAGTGTCAAGTCCTGTTTCTACCGTCTGCACCAACAAAAACTTTTTTTTAAGTGCTATATGGAGGCAAGTGGACTCGAGGTTCTTTGGTTTCACCTCTCATTTGAAAGGCTTCTTCAGCTCTGACTGGTTGGGAGTCTCAGACATTTAACCTCTGATCTCTTGAGAATCGTTGAGGTCGCATGTGAGTCTCATGTAAAAAAATATGTCTAAAAAGTACTTTTTGTTTTCTCCATAGATACAGAAAGGATGTAGATGGCTTCCTAAAAGTAAACATGGTGCGATTTGAGACTGTGGAAGTGACCAAGGAGATCATGAAGAACATGGCCAAAAAGCCGCAGAGCCTTCGGAAAAGTCCTCGGACCAGCGGCCGGAACAAGAGGGCCGCGGCCACGCCAGAGAGTGGACGAAGCTCTCCCGCAGGATCGTCCTCGCCCTCTTCCAGCTCCTCCTCCTCGTACTCCTCTGAGTTCTCTGGAGGTGAGGACGTTTCGTCTCAGCCCAGCCCCAGAGGCAGTGACTCTCCCGTCTACTGCGTGATGAGCACCATCCCTCACATTGAGGACGAGCCTGGAGGATTATCTCAGGAGGACTGCGATGGTAGCGGGACATCTGGAGCTGTTCAGGCACTGACGGAAGTCGCCAGGGGCCTCGGCATGGACGTGGTTTGATTTCCTCACTTTGCACTGGGTGAAATCACAAATGTCTGGTGGAGGCTGTTTTTTTTAGCTTTTATGCAATTAAATTGTTTTGTCTGTTTTAGTGTATTTGCCTGTCAGTGGAAACATCAGAGGAAATGTTTTTCCTCGCCAAAGCTTCCTCATGGTCTCTGGTGTTTGTAGTGATGTTACATTGAGATGCTTCTCTCTACAGTGGTTTTAGAGGACGGCACTTTATTATAACAGCTCTTATTAACTCTCATGCCTCAGCTTAGCTTTGTGATGCATTGCATTAATGATATCACCTGTTAAACATGCAGTAGATTAATCTTTGTGACAAAGCTTACATGAATGAGTTTACAGCACTACAAAGCTAGTTCTATGAAATGTTGTTCTTTAAACACCATATTCCATTTTGTGTGATATTTCCATGACCTTTCCCAACAGAGGATTTCAGAGGACATTGTTTTTTATTTTTATTTTTATTTTTATTGTAGTCTTGGAATGTTGCTTAATTTTATTGTTACAAATTTTAAATACATTTTTGATACAAAAGTAAATTTTTCTTGTGTATTTGTCTCCTGGTGGCTGTGGAGATGGCAGTGTTGATTGGTTGGTTGGTCATCTCATCAACCCCTGGATGGATTGCCCTGACTTGTCATCTAGCGCCACCACCAGGTCAAAATGTTAACAGGTCCATTACTTTGGTTTTTAGACCAAAACTTTACCAAAAAAAAAAAAAAAACGCACAAGCACATGCATTTTAATATATTTAATCAAATAATGTTTAACAAGGGAATCATTGCAGTGTAAGAATGACTGTAAAGTTGCAAAAATCAGTCAAAGACACATGCTGTCCAATCGCAAGACCACAGCTATAGATCTTTTTGCCTAGTTAAAGCTGTTCTAGGGCAAACTGTTCCACTGGATTAATGCAGAATGACCAGTGAACTCAGCAGACATACTGTAAATGAGTGATTGTTGTTGTGGGTGTAGCTGCTCTCCTTCTTTGTCAGACAGACCGTCTCTCTATCTCAGGGCCCAAGGTAGGGTGTTGCCAGAAAGCCAGGATGTGGGAGTTGCCATCTGCAGTGGTGGAGATGACAGTTTTCGTTAAAGTCCCTCCCTCTAAGGTAAGCGGTCTCCTGCTTCTTCAAAGCAAGAGGGAAATAAAGAGGTGGCATAAAGAAACCATGAAAAGCCTCTTTTGGCCTCTGTGCTACAAGAGGTATCTTGATCCCTTTGCAGGTATTCAGTGAACAGTCGTTTTGTCTGGAGAGCAGATCCTTTCTTTTGTGCATGTTCCATGTTTGCCCCCATGCAGCAGTTTGGTAGGGATGCATTCCAGCTCCTGGGTAAGAGGTGAGTCCCCCGGGAGTGCTGGTGACAGTACATTTACTGCTGTTAGGGTACAAGACAGACAGATCACTAATGTTTATATGTGGTAATGGTGTGGTCCTTAAAGATGCATGTGTTGGGCTGAACGAAGATGAATCCATGTGCAAAATCTTAAAAGGATCAAAGTGATCATCTGCAATCTCCTGCTTCACCCTCTTCATTTTCATGAAGCTGTCACGCTCCAGCTTCCTTTTCCTGTCAAGCGATGCGCTGGGTCTGCCGTCAAGTTCAGAAGTCACCGTTCGATCCCAGGATTTGTCTCCGAGAGGTAAATCCTTTGCTGTGTCTGTTCTCCGGTCCCTGTGTTTCTCCCTCTCATCAAGTCTCTCTCTCCAGTGCGGGCTCTGGAGGCTGTTCCAGTTTCTCCCTCTTGGTCGTTTGGCTGGGGCGAGATGCTGCTGAAGGTGTGGAAAGGTCAGAGGTTTTCCCTGTTTCACTCCCGTCACCAGTGCGTCTACATGCAGTCCGTCCACACGGAGAGTCTAAAAGTGAAGCAGGTCAGCTTTAACTATATGGCGCATATCATCCTATTGCTAAAGGTTATTTCTTACATCGCCTTAAACACACCTGGATTTGGATGCATGTAGGAGGGCTTCTCTGATATCTTGTGTTGCACTGAGCCTGGTAGACTGACAGATGGATGCTCAGGTGTCAACTCTCGTTGGCACCTGTTTGGTTTTTGTTGCACTCTCTGTTAATGATGCATCAAATACAACATGTTAAGCACAAACTAGTTTTGAAATCCAATAAAAATAAATAAATAAATAAATAATAATAAGAAGAATACTAATAATAATCAAAAGACACCTATAGAGTCTCTATAGATATGAACTCCAGAGAGGTACAATAATAATTGTCCTACATGTGTAGCTCCTTAAAACTGAATTTATAAATGTTGTCTGTCAAATGAAGGACCTTACATAGACACGTTTGACTCTATTCCTTTTATTTATCTTTTAAATAAGATGAAAAAATACAATTAAAAAGCCACTCAAATGACAAAAAATATCTGAATTCAATTATCCAGTTTAACTGACACAAATAGATACAAAATGTGAAAAAAGGCTAAATACTTTCTGAATGTACTAGTTCATGTGACTAATACTCTGATGCATTTAATCCTTACCTTGAGTTGTTTGTGATAAAAAATCTTCCATGCAATGCAGACGTGCAGTGCACCCCATCTCCATCGTTTCTGGAAAAAAAAAGTGAAAACATTTTGAAAAGGAAACAGAAGTAGGGCAGTAGTTTCACTTTATCTTTCTGTGTTTTAATTGCTGTGTCTGTTTCAAATTGATGCATCCTGGACTCACTGTCCTGAAGGACTTCTGTGTCGCTCTGTGAAAAGCAGTGACTGGGGCAAAAGAGGGCCTCGCTGTTCCTCTGGGAAGATGCATGTTGAACTGTAGAGTTAAAAGATGATGACTTTAAATTATTCCTCCTGGTATCATGTGGCAATTAGGGAAAAAGAATTAGGAGAAATGTGTAAAATTCAGTGTTAAAATCACAGCTGAGTAAATGTTACAGAGACACATCTCCTTACATTATTGTCCTGGGTTTCTGTTATAGTTGGAGCTGGTGGGATGGTGGAGAATTGGTGCAGGATGGGAGTGAAGGCATGCTGATGACCGTGCTGATGCATGTGTTGATGTTGATGAACCAGGCTGTGCGTATACGGAGTGGACTGCTGGAATATAAGCAAGTGTGCTTTCAGTTGCTAAGCAGGCAAAATGGTGAACTCTGACTCTGTGGAGCCCTGTTTTTTTTCCTTGCTTAAATTTGTGTTTTGTCAAGTATGCCAAATTAACTATTAGCAGTTCTTCTTTGCAATCTACCTGTGGATGTGCAGACAGCTATACCTGAATTACTTTGATACTGAAGAAAACTTTAAAATGTGCTGATTCTCAGGCAAGTTCTGGAGTTTTTTCCTGTTACTTCTAAATGGATTCATGGATGTTTATTTGTGACACTGGAGGATAGTCGTATCGTCAGAAAGTGTAAATGGTGCCAAATCTAAATTCTGTGTATCATGTCTGTGTGTTTAAATTTGACTTATGAGTTATGGCTCTGAGAGGGAATACCATTTTTGGTACAAAGTTCGATTATAACTTACTTCCTGTCATTTTTAAAGCACCCGTACCACTTTCCCTGACATTACAGTCTGAAAACCTCTGCTCTAGAGAAAAAAAAACAGCAAACATTTTTTTGGCATGCATTCATTTTTGCAACTTAAAACAGCAGAAATAGTGATAAAGTGTTTAAACGTAGCTGAGGCTGTAGTTGGTCGTACCAGGCTGTGGAGCGTGTTTTGAACTTGAATCAGTGGGTTTGCTCCTGCCATGGATGAGGCTGCTTGAAGGCCCACCGGGGTCCAGACACACTGCTGTGAGGTAATGTGTAACTCAGTTCACTGGCAAGATGGAGCTTCCTTTCTTCAGAAGAAAATTATCCGACCAGCCAATCACCAGGAAGTTCAGATTGTTCTTGATTGTCTTAGTTCCAGACTAGCGGTCACCCCTGCAGTCAAGACAAGCAGTGTAAATCAGTGAACATTCACAGAATTATAAACACAGTCGTGTCTTGCGTCCTGTCAGTATATAAGGATTTTTTTAAGCATACAAATTGTATGATATATATGCATGCAAATGACAGTATATTGTTAGATTGCATTACAGGGAGCAATCCAATTAAGGCATTCAGTGTCCCAATCCATTTAATTAATTTAGGATCCATCCGTTCCAAGGACACATGGTTAGTAATGCTGTTAGTGAAAGGGGATCACAGTGATATGCAGTGTGTCTGTGTTGAATAAATATAAAACTAGAGATTCCTTTGTGGTGATTTATCATGAATGTATGTAGTTTTGAGCATCTTGTCTGCAAAAACTTACTGAAGCCTCTGATGTGCACAAATCGATACAAGAGCACAGAGATGAAAACGTTGAACAACATCATTTTTCAAGCAAAAACTCAAACAACCACTCTGCTTCCCAACTTCTCAAATGTGAGGAACTGGTGCTTTTCTCTGTTTCATATCATTGTGTAAATTGAATATATTT
This sequence comes from Lates calcarifer, assembly GCF_001640805.2. Classification (NCBI taxonomy): domain Eukaryota; kingdom Metazoa; phylum Chordata; class Actinopteri; family Centropomidae; genus Lates; species Lates calcarifer. Next base: position 14,765,585 of record NC_066853.1, on the reverse strand, counting down.
GGTTGCTGAATTGTTGGTTAGGTAACACAAGACTTTTTAAGAGCTCACCCTTGACTCAGGAAATTGAAACAGGCATTTTTAAATAATTTAATAAATATTTTATGCAGTTAATGAAAAAAATAATTTGCCGATTATCAGTAATGAAAAATAAGCACTAGTTGCAGCTCTAACAAATTATTTTCATTTTTTTCAAGCAAGGTACTTCTGACTGTCTCTATGTTATTGTTTTGTAAAAAAAAGAAAAAGTATGCACTCAGGAGATGGATGAAATGACAATAAAGCATTCAAAATATAAAGGAATACAAAACAGCACCACAAAATGTACACCTCTGACACAGTGTCAGAAGTTTCTTAAGGATCATATTTATCACAAGACTAGTTGTATAGTATTTCAATGTAGAGTGGTGTCTGAGTTTCTGCAGTAAAAAATAATCATCCTGTCTCCTTCTTCTTGAAATGACAGAGCTGAAACCAGATATCTTTATGAGGGACGCTTTCGATCTCTTTCCTGTTTCTGAGTTACTCCTCCATCCTGCTGTTTGTGTCAGTGCCCCTTTAACCTCTCTTGGCTGCTGCAGCAATCCAATAGCCTGATCCCTCCTTTCTCATAAAGACAAGATTAGCTGGAGGTTACACATCCTATGTTCTCTAAATTTCGTCCATGTCAGCGTGCCACAGAAATCTCTTAATCTCATAAAGGAGCTGTTTGTTAGGGAGCTCAAACAGTGAATGAGGTATCACAAACAGCTTGCCGTGTCATCTGAGGGCGCGGCGAGCGCCAGCACTCACCTCCAAGACAAACCATCCTCTATCAGTTATTCTTCAGTTTTAGCTTTGAAACCTCTGCAGACAACGTTTCTCATTCTCAATACATAAATACATAATAATACCATAATACATAATGTCAAAAGTTAAGAGATTACAGTTTATCCATCTGTCCATCCTTTACCGCTTGTCACAGCAGGGCAGGAGCCTATCACAGTTTATATCTTATGTATGAAACACCAACAGTACTGACTTAACAGTTTAATCAAGTAATTTTAAAGTAAAAATAGTAAAACTGACAGATTGCCAGTTTCTCAGATGTTAATATTTTCTGGTTTTCTAAGTCTTACATAAACTGAATACCTGGGTTTTATACTGTTGATAAGACAAAATGAGACATTTAAAGACATCATCCTAGAATCTGGAAATTATTGATGGGAAGTTTTTACTATTGTCTTATACTTACTGAGCATCATCATCACTTGATAATGAAAATAATTGTTACTTGAAGTCTTAAAAACACATCAGATGCCCTTTTTACTCGAAAGACAATATAAATTTAGCTTTAGCTTGAACATTTAAATTGGCACTTTTTAAAGTTCTGTACACTGAACAGCCTCGTAACCATATGAAAAATGATAGAAAGTCATTTCCTGTTTCCCATTTCCTAATTTTAAGTGAGATACTGTACTTGTTTATTTGCCACAGTAATTCTCCGTTGTAAGAAAATCAAATACAAATATTCTGTAAATATGTTTCTTACCTGTTGAATGAAGTGATGTGAATGTAAATTCTCGACTCTCGACTGATGTTTGAGGGTTATTATCCAGAGAAAAACACCCAGCTCCTCCAGCCTGTTTATCAGCCAACAAACTAAAGACAAAAACCTCCAATATGTCCTTTTGTTATATTTAATAATCAGTCACATTAACTGTGTTGATCCGTTCGGCTGACAGGGTAGTGAGTCCTGCTCGTCGTCCCCCTGTAGATCCTGAACAGTGACTTCAGTTCAGCAGGGACCACCTGTTGCTCTGAGCCACTGTCAGCTGTCCCTGGTCAATTAGTCAGTGTTACTTACCAACACCAGGAAAGACCATTAACTACTCCTTATGGCTTAAACTAATCCCATCAGCCCCATAAACCCTTCTGATTGAGTTTAGAGAAAGACAGCTTACAGTATGTGGCACCAGGAGGGGATTTTCAAAGAGAGACACTGGAGCAACATTGAAAATCTTTTAAACAAATTAATAAATAAACAGACACTTTGCCCATATGTAATGCAGGTTCTACAGTGTGTGCTCATGTATCTTAACACAGTGTGTAACCCAACACTTCACGCCAGAACTTTGGACTTTGAGAAACTGAGGTGGATATTTTTCACTCTTATATATCTTCTGGTATTTTTATTGTTTCTGATATTTTATAGACTGAACAATTGATTCATTGAGAAGATAATCATCAGTTGCAGAAATAACATCAAGTAATTTTACACCTAATACAACAGAGATTTATTTATTGTTTATTTTATTGTGTAGTCTGTGTTGTATTTTTATGCATTTTATAAGCAGTCCATAAAATTATATAAACTGATAATTTTGCACAACATGACCTTTTTTTTTTTCTTTTTTTTTTACAAGATGCATTATCCAATTTCTGTGTCACTTCCATAATACATACTGTGCACATTACACTGTATACTTCACTGTTTTTACAGCTAGTATACAAGAAACCAACATGCTTTACTATTTTATACTAACAGGAAAAGATAAAAGATCTAGTAACAACAATAATCAGAGAGTGACTTTAAATGCCACTAATTAAGAATCATATTAATTTTTTATGCGTGTTTTCCAAGCTCTCTTTGTAGATCTTTTTGCAGCAGCATTCACACAGGCCACTGACTTTTTTCAGCAAACATAACGTTGTCAGTTTTTCAGTATAAATACAAGATAACTTTAAATCAGTCAGCAGATCACCACCCTGACAGTTAATATCAAGAATATTTAATTTGAAGAGACAGATAGATAATTGTTCTTGATCATCCCAAAAGGAGATTTGTTTTCACAGCCTGCATCTCACATACATATCAGCATCAACAACATTTAGTAATTACCTTTACTCTTTTTTTTACCCTTTAAAGGTACTTATTCAACTAATATTTTACTTTTCTACTTGAATTTAAGAATATTTTAAGGTAGAAGACAGATTGTGCTCTCTGTTGTGAACTGTTCTGTACATCAATTATCAAAATTAACCATTTGCAAAGGCAGCTCTTTGGAAAACAGCAGTTGGAGTTGGGGCATGTAAGGTCACTGTAAAGCACAGATGGCATTACAATCTCAGAAAACCTGTTCTCTGGATCTTAAAATATCAGGCCTCAGTATAGCTACAATGTTTGGGTTTCCTGATGAAATGTTTCTAAATACTGAAACAGACTCTTTGAACTGTATGATCTGGCTTGAGCTAGTTGTCCTGAATAGCCCCAGACAAATTGGGCTACCCTTCAACTGGATCCCATTAAGCAGAACATAAGACGGTGATTGGATGAGACTTTGGGATGACATGTTCTCCTTGATTAGCTAATTCCATTTTCACTAACCATCCCAATCCTGTTAGTATGGGCAGGGTTAAGGCTTCTGCTCCATCGAGGAACGGTGTTCTCTCGGCCGCAAACCATTACCCTTTATAACCCACAATGCACTCATGTGCTAAGACTCATTAGGCGACTTAAAGTAGCTTCTTTAGCAAAGATTGCAATAGACTCATTTTATTCATTCACAACTATTAAAATGTCCCTCTAGTATCTTAAATTCCTAATTCGCCAATTACAAATGACCTGCTAATAAATCCACTGGGCCATTATTATTGGTCTGTATTGGCTCACTGTGTACAGTATATGTTGGCTGATCAATGTCAAGAAATTACAACACAGAAATCCTAAGACGTATTTGAGGTTCTTCAGAATCAGTGTTGCCATTACATAGTTTGTCCACCAGAGAGCACTGTCAGCTTTATTTTCTGCAACTCTGAAATCTTTTTGCTGTCAAAAATTCAGTACTGGTCAGACTGGACAAGTGAAAGTCAAAATGTTGTCATGATAATCCTGTACATGTATGATCATGCACATGTGAAGTAGTGAGAAAAGACAATGGAACTGCTGAAGGAAAAGTCATGTTGTTCCTCTAATGTGATTCTTCTTTTTGCAGGGCTGGTGCTAAGACAAGACAGGACCACTCAGTGTTAACAGAACCAGTTATGGCCAACCTCTTCAGACCTTTGTCCTCATCATTCGTTGTAAGTACCTTCAAAATTTTAATGATTTTTTTTTGTCACCATTTTCAGGGCTGCTTCATTATGTTTGAATTCTTTTATATAAATCAACACATAACAGATTGCGTAACCGTGCTGCTGAAGCATCTGTGAGGTTAAAATAATGTATCATCATCATTGATTTTACATGTCACAGTTTAATAGCATTCACTGCATTCTGGAGGGACTTTTCCCTCAGAGGCAAAAATTAAGAGACATCAAAATTTCTGAGATGCATTTTTAACAGAGAATCTGTGTTAATAAACACGGTCATTAAATTTAACAGACTCAAGCTGTGTCTCAGTTCTATATGACACAGTAATTCTGTGAGAGTTTTAAAAAAGTGATACAATTAAAGACACTTTAAAAAGTCAGTATCACACTAAATGGACTAATTTTTCTCAAATGAAACTAAATTACAGAGCTACTCACAGCTGCATAAAAGTAAAATAAAATGCAAAATAGTATTTTTATATGAACATTTTTATTATATCAGTGGTGAAAGAAGTATCTAGATATTTTACTTAAAAACAGTAGAAAAGTGTATAAATACTGTTACAATTAAAATGTATGCATTCAAAATACTACCAGGTAGCAAAGTATAGTTTAAAGTACTAAAAATATCAGCGCCCATTTCAGAATAATGTCTGTTGTATTTTAATTATTTATTTATTGATGTATTCATCACTTAATGTTGCAGCTGGTAAAGCTAAAGCTGCAGCTCATTTTAATTACTTTATATGTTGCTGAGTAGTTTATGAATTTCCCACAGGCATAATTTAAGTTTAATCTAACCTAAACCTATAACAATACAGCAGAAATAATTCACGGATTATATTTTGTAGTAATAAAGTCAATATGCAAAGTAAGTTAAATTATCAAATAAATGCAGTGGAGTAGAAAGTGCAATATTTCAATATTTCTCTCTGAACTGTAGAGGAGAGGAGGTTAAAAGATGCTACCAGGTTGCATTATGGGAAAAGTAGAATGAAGTGTTCTCAGAGCATGAGCCAGAAAACTCAGGATCTCTTGTCTTTTACTGTTGTTGTGTTTTTTTTTTTTTTTAAAGATCTGTCCCTTAAAAAGTCTCTATGGACCTGCAGTACTTCAAGCTTCAAAACAAAGAAACAACCTTTAAGAAAATCCACAAGAACAAAGATGATAAGGTAGACGCACTTTATTCCTAAAACAGAAGCTGCACCATCAGTAGCGGCACACAATTATATGTACACATATACACACACACAATTACCTAAATCTGTTATATAAAATATATAATCTGACAATGTACCTTTTAATTCCTCTTCAGAGCTCATTGAGTTACTGTGCGAGAGACTCTGGAGCCAAAGCAGACAGAGAGGTAAGTCTCATCCACTCATTGGGTGGGACGCAAATGCCCAGGCCAGCTTTTACTTCATTTTTACAGCATGGCAATAAAAAGGTCTGTACCCTTTGAAAAAATAATATTCTAAAAGCAATCTACAGCAAATTCACTTGAACAGGTTTTTCCGTGTTGTAATTGAGAAAATTACACTTTTTAAACCAATTCCTTTACAGTGAGATGTACACACCCTCTAGGATTTGTAATATATAAAAGATATTAAGCATTAAAAATTCCACATTTAAAAACTTACAATAAATAATATATGCAGGCATTTCATTAAGATAAAATTTCATAGATTGCAATCTACAGTCATTAAAAAGACAATTTATTCTCCTTTATGAAACGTCCCTTGATCTTCCAAAATGCTAAAATGAATTCTTGGCATCTGATTGATTGATTGGTTGATTGATTGGAAACTTCCAGTCAGTCAGTGTTGTGTAAGATACATCAGGAGGAGGAGGAGGAGGAGTAGGGATGCTTCCTCCTCATTTGCCCTGATGGAGTGTGAGGTCCTTTGAGGATCCACAATTCGACTGAGTGACCCAACCGATCAGATCTCAGCAGTTTGATCCCGTTTTAGAGTTCAAAGCATGTTCATGATAAAGTTGTACATCTGGGTGAGCACCACGAAGTGAACAGGCAGACAGGAGCGCCGGTCCTGGGTCGCAGGGTCGCATGTCAGCCAGGAGAGGGCGTTGTATTGCTCTAGAACAAATCTGTGACATAGAAGGTGGATGCACAGCAGCGTTAATACATGTCCTGACAGTGTAACATACAGTTCTCGCAGTATGCAGACTTATGTGAGCAGCATACCTGAGCACATCAGAGGTGTGGTTAGAGTCCAGCGGGTGGGAGTGTTTGCTGTGCAGAAGCTCGTCTGATTGGACAGAAGACACGTGCAGGTGCAGAGAGGCCTGGGGAAACAAAGATGGAAATAAAATTAAATCCTAAGGCTGCAGTCAAAATAGTCTTTTTTCCTTAGGAATGTTCCTAACCTGGAAATATCTACATGGCAGCCATGAGAAGAGCTGGTCTGTCTCTCTATGTGCTAAGGAAAAGTGCCTCATTCCTTATGTCTTTTAGCATAATGAACACTGGACCATCCTTTACGAAAGGAAAGGAAATAATACTGTCCAACAATTGTTTACGGCAGCAACATTACTAACATTACATTACTAACTAAGGAAAAGTGGTTAGGAAAGAACAAAGGATGTCATTTTTTTTGACTGTCCAATGGCAGCTCAAGTCTTTAGATTCAGTCTGTAACATCAACTCCAGTCTGAGTACCGAGTGCTTCTTATAGACCTGAGTCAGACAGCATTAAGTCACTGTCTTAGCACTACAGCAAAATGTTTGTCTTTTTGTTATGGACTGTCAGCCAGACAAAACAAGAGATTTTACAATGTCACACTTGGCTTTGGGAGGGTGTAATCAGCATTATTCAATATAATCTGAAATTTTTGACTGAAAAATTGACACATTATCAGCCAGTGACCCTATGATGAGAGTTAGTTGTAGTGATGTAACAGACTGTGACAGTGGTTTCCACACAGCCCAAACTGATCTGGCATTCTATCAAAATTTAAAAACATTTTTTCTTAAATAAAGTTTCTGGTGGAAATGTACCTTAAGGAAAAGCGGGCACTGGTTCTGGGCTTGAGGGCAGGCAGACCAGAACCAGTCGGGCAGTGGTCCAGCCTTTGCTGTGGAGACAAAGTAGCCCAGAGCCATCGGCTGCTGCAGGATGTTCAGAGCCTCTTCGTGGGACTCCATGCGATCTGCACTCTGGCCCTGCAAGACGACGTCGGTGAAATGAATGAACAGAGCAACAACTTGTTTTCTATAACGTGAGTTTTGCATTTAAACTGCCTCTTTTATGTTAATTATATGCTGTTAATGAATGAACTGAAAATGTGATTCAATTTCGTTTACATTTTGCTCTACCTGAGGCTCGCTGTGTCACACATCATAATGTTGAAGTTGAAGAATAACGACAAAGTGACATTTGTGTGACACAAAAGTTTGAAATTGTGCTTCTTTAGCCAATTTGAGGGTAAAAACAAACATGTATATGCTGATCAGGTCAGCTGTCTAAAACTGTTTCTCAGTCCTTCATTATAGCAGGCATGCAGGTAAATAAAGTGACTGACCTTGCTTCCGTCTCCCCCATGGTGGTAGTGGGAGCCAGGAGAGTGAACGGGGGAGGTTGTGGGGGAGTTGGGCAGGATGTTGATGAGGTCTGGATCCACCATGTCGTTGTCAAACAGGTCAAAGATGCCCATTCCATCGGACCCGTCTGCAGAGAGAGAGAACACATGCAGAGAGCTCAGGATTTGGCTGTGGATCAACTTAAGCGGTGCGTGATGCATTTCTTTTGAGTCAGCTGCAAAAACGTACCAGGATTAATGGGATTGAAGTCAATGGGCTCTGAAGTGTTAGTGTTGACCTGCACCATGGCTGAGGTGGGGAACACCAGGATGTGTGTGCAGGATGTGTCCTGAGGAGTGCTCAGCTGCGATGTTTGCATGTTCAGTGTTGTGCTGCGACCAAACACTGAACCTGTTGACACCGAGTCTGCAGAGACAAGATGGAAAAGAACTCATCAGATTTAGAGTCTTAACTTGAAAACTTAGAAAGCCATAATTACCGTTTTATTTTTCCTTTTTTTTTTTTTTTACCTGGCATGATGACAAAGGAACCCTGGGGCTCCATGGCAACCAGACAGGCGCTAAGGATGCTGGGAGTGTCAGCAGCAGAGATACCACACATCCTACATGTCTCCTTCAGACGCTTACTGAGGGACTGCAAGTTCCTCCTGCTCAGCAGAATACTCCAGTCTGCAACACAGACAAGGTAAGAGCACATGTTGAGTATATGATAATGTATAATCATGCATGTAACTGTTAACTGAACACTCTTAAAACACTGCAGGAGTGTGTGTGTGTGTGTGTGTACCTCTCAGCTCGCCGTGGCCCATCCTCCCAAGTCGTCCAATGACCACCCTCCATGGCAGCGACGTGACCTGCACCAGGCCGAGACACCACTCCCACAGCTTCTGCAAACCCAGTCGTCTGGCTGAGCCCTTTTTCCTGCGAGCCCTGTGAAAAACACCACACACAGACACAGGTCAGTGAACTGAAGTAGTGATCCTGTGAGTGGTGTGTGTGGTGCATATCTTTTTGTATACGTGAGTGGACTTTACCTGTTGGGTACATCAATACTGATGATGCAAGTCTCCAACAGTTCTCCGTGTTGGTCAGTGCAGGAGGCCAGCAGCCAGCGCTGGTCATGTGACAGGCAGTAGCCGACAAACAGGACGTTGTATTTCTGGGATGCTTCGCCAAAAGTCTCCCCGAGCTCCGTCTGCTTGTCTTTCACTGGAGCCAAAATGAAGGGCGGCGTATACAGACGCAGACACTCGGGCCTCTGCACAGAGGGAAAGAAAAAAACTTGTTAATTTAAAAGAGAAACAGCGGGCGGCACAACACCACAATGACAAGACACCAGACACCACAGTGGTTTTCAGATATTGCAACCATTTACCTCTGGGTTCTTGAGTGCCATGTCAATGGCAAGACCAGGGCCAAAGCCCGTCAGAGCCTTGAAGTTGGTGGAGTTGGGCAGAGGCCGACGACACTGTGTGAACACGGAGAAGGCCAGCGACTTGAGGTGCTGGCCGTAGAGGTGGCGCTCCCCGCTGTGAACTGGCTGCAGTAAATACTGGCAGGGAACAATCTGAGAAGAAAACACAGTAAGAGTGGCACTTAAGACAGGGTGGTAGTGATGCATTTAATGTGTTTACATGCACTACAACTTCTGAGGATGTACCAGTTTCAGGATCAAGTCACAGGTCTTCAGATCTTTGTATGTCATTCTGCATGTGAATATCAGTGGTTGCTCTTTTTAGTTTTCAGTAATAGTGGTTGGTTTAATTTTGAATTGTTAATGGAAAACTGTGAAATGAGTAATCTATTACATATTTGTGAAGCACAAAGCCATGTTGTGTTATTCTTACAGAACTGTTCTTCTTGCAAAGTGACTAGAAAACATTTATATACTTTTTTCCCTATTTTCCATCAGTGAGAACAGACATATTACATCAAAAGTACAGTGCTATGTAGAGAATCTGGCTGAAAAACTGTCTGGAACTAATATTTGAGAAGGGGTGCATGATTAATACTTTGTCCAGATGAGATACTTTTAAAAACAAAGCTTTGCTCAATGGGGAAACATTAAATAAACCAAACGCACTCGAATAAACTGAATTAGAGTAAAAAATATATATGTATTAATATGTGCACTTTGTGTATCATCTAGCAATTTTAGCTGTCACTGCGATACTAAATACAGAAAAGTGTCATTTGCAGTGAGTAAGTGACAGATGGATATTAACCCTGCCCTATTCTGCCACTGCTGTATTAAAGACTTACACTGAAACCATTAGCACATTCACACCTCTTGGGTTTCAAAATTCCCTCTGGCATGTTGATGCAATCTTGTGTCACTATATCTCAGGTGTGGCAGTTACCACCTCCATTAGTGTCTGCTAATGAGTCCCCTGCTCTTTCTCACCTCCCTGTGTGCCTGCTGGTGAGCTGTACTGGTGGAGAGCTCTATTGTAACTAAACTACGAGAGGAGATTAGTTTGAATTAAAGATAGGACAACTGAAATGAAGAACTTAACTTGTCCATCTGATAATACTGTCACAGTGCACTGAAGTATTTCTTTTAAATCTCCTCATATAGAATGTGTATTCTCGGCCTTAAAACAGACTAATGTTTGGAAACAAACAAAAAACCATCAAATTACTGTTGACTTGAGTTGTACCTGTACTGAGACAGCGTTTCTGATGTGAGCAGGCAGGAACTGGAGCATCTCCATGTAGCAGCGCAGCAGGCCCAGTGTGTAGGTGCTGGAATGGACCTCTCTGTCTGCGTCCTCGTAGCTGAAGGGGTCGACGATATACACCACGATGGCAGGTGGGTAAGACACAGCGTGGGACTCTCCGTCTGTTGGTTTACCAACTTTGTCTCTCTCCATTGTGCTGTTAAGAAAAGTCAGATAATTACTCAGCAGGTCAATAAATTATCTTTACTAAAGCTGCCTGAATTCTTTTTATTATCGTACACACAGTACAGTATGCAAACTATATTAAACGCCTATATAAACAGCTCACAGTAGAGAAAAGTCCAAAGGATATGAAGGGCAACAAAGAAGCAACAGGTAGTGCTGACAAAGGGACTTTTATGATATAATGTGTTTTAGCACAAAAAAGACAAACGAGAAAGTGAGCAGGTTCTTTTTTCTGTGTAACTCAGGTTTGCTGAGTTATTAGCTTTAATTAATACTTTAGTTAACAGGACTGACAGAAAATTAAAAAAAAAAAGAAAAAAGTCAATGTTTTCAACCAACATCAAAAATGTAATGCTTCCAGCTTCTTAAAAAGTTGAACATTTGTCAAAGAGCTGTAGACCAGAGAACATCTCACAGCTTAAAATAATAAAGAAATGGAGACAGCACATGTGAATCCAACGTGCTGGGGCATGCATGCCAGCTCTGGTGGGGCTTGCTTTGACTATAAAACCAACAGTTTAAGGTTCATTTACTGAGATTAAATGTACTTAAACTAAATTTTTCTTTTGGCATAATTAGCTTTAACGCATCAACATCCCATCAGCAGACATAAAGGCAGTGGTAACCCACCTCTCTGGCGTTTCAGCAGGCCCTTGAGGCTGGTTGGCTGAGGGTCCGTTTTCTGCCATCCCCCCTGCGCCCTGTGGGTTTGACTGAGGTCCATTCTGAGAAGCGCTGCCTTGCAAGCCTGCCGTCCCAAACGGCGAGTAGGAGCTTGGCTTGGCCGAGGCCATTCCCCCGATAGTCTGGGAGCCTGAGGAGGAGGAGGAGGGAGGGGTGCTGTTGACCTGGGCAGGCTGGGCAGAGCTGGTGCTGGAGCTGGTAGTGTTGGTGCTCTGGGGTCCTGAGGAGGTGCTGGAAGAGCTGGAGGTCTGGGATGATGAGGAGGCCACGGTAGGGCTGCGCTGGGACAAGAGAGAGCTATCCAAAGACTGCTCTGACAGGTATGGGGCTGAAAAAGGTCACGTGAAAAGAAAATCAATAATTTTTACAAACCATGAGACCGTACTAACTTTTTAAAAACGTTTTTTAGTGTTATGAGCAAACATGTTACCTAGATCATAGCGGCACACTTGAGCAAAGAGTTTGAGCTTATTAAAGGCTTCATTGTTTCCATCTCTGGCAGCCATTTTAAGGAACCAGTCACTAAGGGGCTGCTCTGTCATGCTCCTGCCTTCTGTGGTGCCGACCTTCAAAACGCCCTCCGGGTGACTCTTACAGATGGGCCTGTGTTGCCCTAGCTGGCATGCCTGTCGAGAAAAGGGGAGTGAATGCAGAAATGAAAACAGTGTGAATCATTCCTTCTGAGCGTGAAACTGTTTTTGTGGACAGGTCGGAACAAGACAGATGAGTTTTCTAAACTGCCAAGCACGTACCTCATACATGGCACTCAGATCTTTGAAGAAGGTCTTGGCTCCGCGGAGCAGAACCTCATTTTCTGGGCAGATGACGACATATCCCACGTCTCTCTGGGAGCCAAAAGGATCCAGGAGAAGCTTCTCCCAATAGGGCAGGCCAAAAGGAGACAGCACCACAAAGTCATACTCATAGCCGACCAAGAAGGTCGGGATGGGCAGAGGCTCGGGCGACTCATCTGTGCCTGTGGTGAAAAGAGAACAACAAAGCGATCAAGCCACCGCAATCTCTAATCACTTAGACATCGGACTGAGGTACAAACACTTTCCACACACCATATGATCCCCTCCCAGCCATCTTGTGGAACTGTTGCCAAGTGAGCGGTCCCTGAACACCCCAGGAGCGAACACTCCTCTTCTTCTGAATGGTGTCCTGCAGCACAGGCTGGAGGGACAATAACACCCGCAGGACGTCCTGAGAGAACAGCTTGCTCATATCTGCTGCTACAAGAGGAACAACAAAGAAAAAGACGTCTTAATTTTACTTCGAGTTCAAACTTAGGGATGAGTAAAAGGAAAAGTAAGCAGTGATACGTGAATACATACATTTGCATTTTGGCCACTGATGAAGACAGGTGCTTTTCACTAGTGTTTCATCTACTTTGCCTCCTGACATATTGTCCATGAACTGCCTGCCATGCTCCAGAGCCATGTAGCAGTCATTATAACAGTCTCTCTCTTCGACCCTCAGGAATGAACTGGGGGCTGAGCTTGGCTTGGGGTACTCCACACCTGCCATTGGTGCGAATGGGTTGGTGCACTGGTCCTGCAGCAGCAGGATTAGCTCATCTGGAGGCTTCTCCTTCAGGCTGCCGGCCTTGTGTGTCGTGGAGGCTCTGAGCTCTTCGAAGCACCGCTCAGTGTCCCGACTCGCGTCCGAGCCTCGTCCCACCACTTCCAGTTCGTCCTCCAAGAAGAGCCCGGCCGACTGGCCGAAGCGGCGGTTCGTGACAGCGCTGAAGCCGCAAGTGCAGGGGTACTGGGCCTCGCCGTTGTCCTTGAGGTACACCCCTACGTCCGCCCCTCGGATGTTCATGTTGCAGACGCACACGCAGCAGCTGTCGAAGTTGCAATCCTTGTAGAGGTTCATGACCGACTCGGAAAGGATGAGCGTGACGTAGAGGCTGTGAGCCTCGGGGATGGAGGGCACGGTGGCCGGCTCCACGGAGCTGAGCGGTCGGCAGGTGGAAGGAGTGGAGGCTGGGGAGTAAAGGTCGGAGTTGTCGTACTTGAGTGAGCCCTGGACGCTGGCAGGGCCGCGGGGGGTCCGTGGAGTGCGTGGCGTGCGAGGGGTGGGCACAGAGAAGCGCGGCGTGGCCGGAGAGGGCAGGATGCCCGTGCCGCTGTTACTGGGAGGGGCACTGCTGGACATGAAGGGTGTGTGGGTCTGAGGGGTGTAGGTCTGGCTGTAGTCTGGCTCCACACTGGGCACGTTACTGTCACAGAAAGATAGGCAGTGATTTCAGATTGGGTTGGGTTCAGATGAGGTTTCCACATATTCATATCAAATCATATCATTTTAAACTGATGATATAAACCTGTATATACCAACTAGTCAGAGCTTTACCTGTCTTTGGTGAGGAGATTGACATTTGTCACTGGGGGTATCAGTTCCATTTTGCCCATGGTCCAGCTGCGTGTGTAAACACAGTCTTCTGGCAGTTTGATAGGCAACAGACACTGGCTGGGTAGCGTCTTCAGAGGGGCGTACATGGAACAGCCGATGAATGGCTGACACGTCTCTGGCTTGTACACAAAGGAAAAGTCCTGAAAAGCAGAGACACCAGTCACTTAATAATCGAAAGAAAATTGTGAAAAGTGTGAATGTCTGATGTAACTAAATTTTCCACTTGGGCAGGTGCGTTACGTGTCACACCTTTATTTCAGATGGCTTTGGGCTGCAGAATCCCTCCTCCACCTCCATCTTGAAGTGATTGTTGAGCTGGCTGCCGTCCAACAGGGTGAGGCCCGCCCCTGCTTCCAGGCTATCCTTGCTCCCGGAGTTCATGGGAGAGTAACCCTGCTGCTCCAGGGAAGGCGGGGTTGGAAACATCTGGTGCAGGTCTGCTGAGCCTAAAGAAATAAGACAATGTTTCTTCTCTTGTAACAACACGTGTATAAAAGTTAAAATGTATGACTGATGATTTACTGATTCTTAGTTTCCTTACTTATGCAAGACAGGGGGTCCAGTGTGGTCGGTTTATTTTCTTTACAGCCAAACTTGTCCTCTGCTCCAGCTCCAGCTCTTTTGGACCCAGGCTGTGGAGACAAAATTATATACCCAATAAATGTTCCGTTTTAGGGTTTCAACTGGCTTTACAGGCCCACATCGGCAGCAGCTCTCCACTATACTGGGACACTGAAGTGCGAGAAGTAAATTTTTTAGGCACACAGATGCACTCACTGTTAGCTCGTCTTCATCCGAGTTGAAGATCTTATCCAGGTCGCTGTAGGACACGGCCAAGTCGTTCTCATGGATGAGGCTGGTCGAGGCTGTGGGTTTGCTGCCTGACGGACCCTGACCATCTGCACCGCAGAAAACAAATTGGACAGAAGAGGCTTTGAATAAGACATCAAACTCCAAACATTTTCTTTAATCAAATGTAAAAACCTCAAGTACAAACGGACAAAGACAGGGTTTACTCACCATCTGCTGACGTTCCAGTTCCTTCGTCCGCCTGGGTCAAAAAAGAAAATGATCACAGGAATTATTACAATGTTGTAGGCAGACCGTTATTTGCATTTTACACAGTAAATGTATCAGGGAAACTGCCACCATTTGTACTTGCACAGAAAGCAGTTGTTATTGAACTTATTCTGAAAATCACACCATGTTGAAGGTAACCTGTGGACCGGAGCACTGTTTTTAGGAGTCGGCCAAAGTTTTGTTTGTACTACGCAAAGACACAGATACACTGCATGTAAATACAGCATTTGTTTGTTTACAAAAACACTCTACGGGGCACTGATTACCATGGTTTGCCTAAATAAACAAAAGTTTGTTTGCTGCTACTGGTTTATCAGTGTACCCAGTGTTATGAAACTTCTATCAATCAGTTTTCTCTAACAGTAACACTACATCCAAATGTGGAATTTGGTGGTGTATGTCTAAGACGTATACTGGAATACTGGTATGGTTAAATGCTAAAAAAAAAACAAAAACAACACACAGCCTTAGTAGAAGTTGTCATTTACAATTAGTAAATGTCCAGATACAGTTTTTGAGCACACACATTTCAGGTT
Organism: Lates calcarifer; assembly: GCF_001640805.2. Classification (NCBI taxonomy): domain Eukaryota; kingdom Metazoa; phylum Chordata; class Actinopteri; family Centropomidae; genus Lates; species Lates calcarifer. The sequence goes on along the minus strand of NC_066853.1, from coordinate 14,750,335 downwards.
CCCGCTGCTACTTTACCAGGACAGGAAAGCAGATTTTAGTGAGAATTCTTGTGATACGCTGAGATCTAAACCTGGCATTCAACCCCGGTTAGGAACACACCTTGTGTTTCTTGTTGCCCTCTCTCTCAGCTCCGGGCTTATCCTTCTTCTCTGTGAAGCTGAACTCCTCGTCTCCTTCTACGAAAGCGTAAGGGTCTGGCTCCTCGCCGTGCTCTCCGTCTCCTGCGATCCGAGGAGAGATGGCTGTTTCTCCGCTGGGCGTAAGTCTTGATCAGCTCCTGGGACACCTTCAGGGGCTGCGTGGAGCCTGACATCAACCTGCGAGGAGAGAAAAAATGTGCAGAGATGCTCAGGCAGATGCAGGCAGGCTGATTCAATGGAAGGCTATGTTTGTTTTAATGCAGCTGAGGATGAATGATTAAATACTTACTCAGTTACAGAAACTAGGCTTTCTGTTCCTCCTCCTCCAGAATCATCTCCTATTTTATCCATGGGTAACTGGGGCGTCAGGAAGTTGGAAGCCTTCTTCCTGGGCAGGTTGAAATACTTCCAGGGGTTGTGGGTGGAGTCTTCATTGGGGTTGATGGCTGAACCTACAAAGACGGTGGGCTCCAAGGTTTCGTTGTAGGCTGGGGGGAAGGGCAGAGGCATGGGCATGTTCTCCAGCTGAGGCTCCTCGGATGAGCCCTTCTGCGGAACCAGACACGGCTCCACCGATGGCGGGTAGAACGGTTGGTGGATGGGCGTGGACCAGTTCTTCGTGCCACCTGGAGTCATGTCGCCTTCGACGTGGTCGCACAGGTGTGGGCTGAGGGGGGGTGGGGGCGGGGATCCAACAAGGTCTGCGGTGGGGCCGTGCGTGTGCAGCGTGGGGGCTTTGGAGGGCGCCGTGTCCACGTGGTGCAGGCTCGGGTACGAGCCGTCCTCCTGCGGCCTCAGGCAAAGCCTCTGGGTCTGCGGCTCTAGGGACTGCTCCTCGCTCACAGAGTTGCGGTGGTGAAAGGGCGTCTGCGGTCTCTTCTGCTGCTTCTCCCCCTTCTCCAGCTTCTCACCCAGCTTGTGCTTGGGCGCTGGTTGGGCAGGCTGGCCCGATGAAGGCGGGTGTCCTGAGGTGCTGCTGGATCGCTGTTTCTGATTCTTATGTCTATATGAAAAAAAAACCAACACAAAACAACACAAATAAGCATTACAAGACACTTTAAATATAAACAAAAAACATTGCTGAATGCATTCCACTCAACATACCTTGAGCAATTGCAAACTGGCCTGTGAGTCGACTCCACAAAATCCCAAAGCCCAGTTTTGTCTGACTCCTCCTCACAGGTCCCATTTGTCAATGTAGTAAACTTCCTCCTAGTAGAGACAGACATTTTATAGGTCAAGCATGGAGGCATTTTTAAACTGGCAATGCTAATTTTGAGGAGGAGACTGAAGTAAACATACTTGTTCCCTGTACGGTTTATGTTATATTCCTGCCACACAGACTCCACCATCTGACTGGCCAGCCTGCGAGGGATTTTACCCCCGTGTAGAGTGTTGTTAGAGCTGTAGGCATCGGACGCAGAGGACAGCTTAAGCCACCTCTGGGCAGGCTGATATTCTACAAGGCGAGGTAGGGAAAAAAAAAAGTACAATATTGTTAATATGCACAATCTCACAGAAATAAAAGGCTGATAAATGCGGAGGGGGTTTTAATTCTGAGCAACGCGCAGCTCTGGTTCTTACCAGTCTGAGCCTCCTCTGGGGACGTCGGAGGAGTCAGAGTGACAGAGGACATGGCAGGATCTCTGTGAGCAGCCTGGCCCTGCTGAGTGCCACACAGGCTTCCTGAGGTGTTGGCTGAGCCCTGAGGGACCACAGCGGGGAGGTCCGACAGGGGGAGAAGCACCAGGCAGGAAGGGTAAACCATCCTTACTCCCGCTGGAACCAAACACATTTGTTTATTTCAAACAGCACATAAATAACAAAATTACTTCTAAAGCCAGTAATAATATTGCTGAATCAGGCATTCATCATCACCATCCATGCGTAATCAAATTTTTCATGGACCAAATTGCCATTATTATAATTTTGAATTTAAAACATGACAATATTATTGTGTTTTCTTTTTAGCATCTTTATTGTCACAAGCCCCTCGAGAGGAGTGATTTAAAGTCCATCTTTCAATACTTTACCACACTGTCTGACAACTTTCTTGCTCGCATTCACAGCCACAACGCTGAAATATGATCGGGTCTTACCAACAAGGACCTCCACGGCTGCCAGGGAGTCGTCCTCCCAGTCAGTATCCTCCATCTTGTCTTCCTGGACCTCCTTCGGATTGGGGCCAATGGGGTAAAACTGCCTCCACTCTTCGATGAGTTTCTGAGTAGGGTGGTCTGACATCTTAAAAGCCTGGCCTGTGAGGGTCCCATTTAAGCCGTATGGGCTCAGGATGACTGGGGGTGCAGAGAAGAGTACTTAATGTATAGATATATATAGATAACCTACGCCTCTATATATATATATATATATATATAAAAACATCACTAAATTTATCAAGGCATGGAACTGTTCCATGATCCTACCTTGCAACGGGCTGGAGCTCTGCTGGGCGAGGCTGAGATGCTCCTCGCTCAGCCGCTGGAGGGGCTGATGCTGGGCGATCTCCACGCTCGTGCACACGTTGCTGTCGCCGTGCACAAAGAAGGTGAACGCACAAGACAGGTGCTCGCTACAAGGAGAGTCAAAGATAAAAAAAAAGAGGGATTGTAATGTTTAGAGGGATTAATCTGCGAGCATACCCACATCATTAAGTAAGGAAAAAAAAAAACACCTCGGCACCCACAAGTTAATGTAAACACCTGCCAGCTATTGAGGTTAGCATTGTTCTGTCCATCACTCACTGTTAAGGGATGACTCCGGAGGGTAAGGGAGAAATGCAATTCTTTGCATGTTTGGCTGTGCACTTCAATCAGTGTCGTGCTTTGAGGTGACAACTGTTGCTTCCACAGACAGAGACATGAATTCCTGCTAATACCATTAATCACATGGTGCATGTAACACATGCTCAAATTTTCTTGCAGCACACAGGCAAAAAATATGAGCCAAAAATAAACATGGGGGATCATTATAGCTCTGAAATGTAAAAACAATATCCATCTTTATTTTCTAACTACTTCTGGAAGACTGGGCTGCTAAATGCACTAAAATAGTGCTTGTTGACATGGTTGCTGTAAAACCACAGTGCACACTCAGCATTTTCCAAAGACTGCCCTGTTTACCAGCCAGAGAGGGCAGGCGACAGCGAGACTGCCAGACTCTTCTGTTCGAGGTGCTGCCTCAACACACACACTTGTAGGCATCTTTATGTAAAAACAGAAGCTAAAACACCAGTGAGCAGGAAATCTCCTCCTGTTCCATGCAACAACTCTTTTATATAGCCGTTTAAAAAAAAAAAACTCTCTGGAACCACTGACAAAGCTGCCAGAGGGAACTGTGCCAAAGGGCCGTGCATCAAACACAAGTTAGCTTAGACCAACACGGCCAAAAAAGCAGAGACTCAAATTAGCTTGTCAGGGAACTCCAGGGTTCCCCAGCCCCTTCATTCGAGAGCACAGGGGGCTAAATTTATGTCACCGGCCTTATATACAAGGTAAGTAAGAAAACACAGTGGTGCAGAGCCCCACTCTGGACCAGACAGATATTTATGTGCTGCTGTTGGTTCACCTCAAGCTTGCACTTGTACAATAACAACAACAACACAGACCAGTTTTACCCTGCAGCTGGGAAAAGTAGAGGTGTGGACATTAAACATTACCCTGGAAATGTTGCTCTATTACCTTAGAAAAGACTCAGCTGAAATTGTGCAACATGCTACATGACTGTTCTCCTACACATTTCCACATGTGAAACCAAAAAATGTGTCATGCCGATGATGTAATTAGAGAATTGTAATAATCCTGTTGTACTCTATCACATGATTTCATTCCGGGAATCAAAATTTTCTGAGAACTGCAGGATCTTGGTGACTCAAAGCAACATGGATCAAGCTGTACGTGCTTTAGAAGTTAAAACTGACCTCTGCCTACCTACCGTGCTTTAAACCTTTAGAGTAGTTAAAGCAGAGCAGCACATGCTGTACCGCAGTGAACAGTCTAGAGCCATGATTACACTGTTCAAGCAAAGATGATGATGTCTTACTCCCAGAAACAGCTATCAGCTTATAACAACATGGTTGAAACAATACAGCTGCGAGCACCATTTCTCCAGTTGAATCCCAAATGGGAATTTTAACGATTAAAGGCTGTCAGAGGCCAGGAACTGCTGTGAGACCTTTAAAGCATAACTTTCATAACAATGAGGGCATCTGCCCGATGATGCTTTCCCCACTGCAGTACACATATAACACAACACACAGAGTCATCTGTCCTTAACATGTCTTCAACAAGGTCTGTTTGATGGGTCTGCGTGAAGTGCTGCATGCATGCTTCAAACACTGCTCCCAGCCAATGTCACAGTAAATTCAACTCTTTAAACATAAAGACATCTGTAACAGCCAGCCCCCACATGCTGCAAATCTTGACCAGTACTCTAACATCAAATACTGACTAACGTTCAGCCCCTTCAGCACAACAAGTACAGCTCATGACATCTTGTTCTGCTGCCAAGTATATGCTCTGCAATTGCTTCTTTTTTGTTACAAAGAAATTGCCTCAAAGTGCATGTGTGCCAGACCTCTATGATGTAGGTGGAGAGGACCCTCGCTCCTGTTGTCTGCAAGCTGATGGCAGACAACACTGCTGCCACTTTTTTAGCTGATCCATACTCTTTTCTGCCTTCTGAATAAATTCTCTGATTTCTGAGCTCCACTAAATAATGTCAGCAAGCCACTGAGCACGTCTCCGCCTTTTTATTGGGAAAAATCAGCAGGACGTGTTGAGATTCACTAACGGCAGGTTTACAGTGGCAAACTTAGACTGAGTCAAGATTAACTTCAGTGAGTGAGAGAGAAGAGGTTTTTTTTGGTTAAAAAGAGGAAATCGATGCAACATATGGGCGAGTCCAGCTTGACCATATTGTTACACTGATGCAACAGGTAGAGGTACAGGCAAATTTCGCTGGTCTGAACAGAACGTACCCCAGCTGTAACTTGTGCCCTGACCATCAGTCCACTGCTGGCTTCAAAGAATTTATGGCACATCATATAACTTTGCAGTCTGCAATTAGGAAGCAGAGACTTACCTTTTATTAATGGTCTTCTCCTCCTTCTGGTACGGCTTAACAAACCACTTGCCGATGCGAACAAAGCCGCGGTTCATGAGACACCGCTCCAGCAGGTTGTGGATGGCTTTGAACAGGAGTGTTCGACACTCGTAGGACAGGCCACTCTCCCACTCGCCATCCTCCTCACCTGAAACAAGGCAGGTAGATTGAGCAGTTTGCTTTTAACAAATAAGCCTCTCCTCTTCCTGACAAAGAAATCTGCCTCATGTTAAATGTAACCTGCTGTGTGCTACATGGGTTTGACACATACAAGGAGATTTTGTTTGACTGAAAACAACCGACTACAGAAATACTAATAGTTTAGTGACCCATTTGAATAGATGAAAAACGTTTGATTTCAACATGCATCTTACTTTGGTTGTCATGAAATATTACATATTACAAAATAAAATATTTAAGCCCTTGAGTTTGTGACAGAAAATGACTCACTTTAATTATACAAAATGAAACATTATAGTGAAAAGTTCTAAATGTGTTCTACAGATAAAATCTGGTCAACAGTGTTTTCTCAAGAGCCATACTTCACAATGACTAAATGTAAGTTTCAAACTCCAAATGAAACCTTCCCACTCTGTCTGCATTTGAAAAGAGATTTATGTGTTGTCTCTGTTGTCTTAGAGTAACACTTGACCCTCCTTGAGACTGGAGACAATACCTGGTTGGTGTGACAGCACCCCCAGGGGAATTTTTTTTTTTTTCAGCAGACATGAATATAAACAAACTGGGATGAACCCTTCATCCAAAGATCAAGACTGTGTCAGGTGACTCTGATGCACAGCAGCTTGTTTTAATGCTACCATACACACCTGAGCCCCAGAGCTTTGAACAGCATTGTCACCAAACACTGACCATGTGTAAAAAATTTGCAGCATTTACACAAATTAATTTTGTGTCAGCCTAACAGCTTCAGAAATCATTACACTCTCCAATTAGTGTTTTTTTTAACATCTACAATGGGTGTGCCAATTCCGAGGTGCTGAACTAACTACTCAGATTATTTTGACATTACATTTATTTATCATATAAAGTAGTCGTACAAGTATGGTTGCTATTTACCCTGGTGAGTGACATATTTTAGTGTAAATCAATTCTGATATAGTGAGAATCATAAATCCCCATTTTGGGTGTTCAGAAAACACGGGGATGTCGCAATCACTCACTTGAGAGCTCATTGTGGATAAGCTCGGCGAAACTGGGGTCATCCCCCCACCAGAAAAGCCAGAGCTCTCTGCGACCTGGGGTGTGGTGCCTTCTCCACACACTCAGCACATCTGCCGCCAGGCATCGGCTGAAACTACACAGGATAGGGTCCTCCTCAGTCACAGGGAAAAGGATGGGCGAAGAGGTGGGTCCTTGCCACACAAAACGCCTCCATTTTATTCCAGTCAAATCAGCCTAAAGGGAAGGAGAAAAACAATACAAGAATGAGCACACAGCAGGGCCATACAGCATTTAGCCAATCATCTGTTGTTGACTGCACAACTGAATGAATGTGTGTTTCTTCCCGTACATACACACACACAGTAAGAGGGAAGGTGAAGACTGGTTTTCCTCTTACACACTCAAATCACCTCCAGTGAAAAAAGTTAAACTGAGGCTTACTGACATCTTGGAAAGTTCTGCAATGCTTTATACGTGTGACACAGCAATCATATCTAGAAACAACTGTCATGCAGTAATTTACTCAGCACTTATTAACAACTTATGACTAACCACTGCAAGTCAGTGTAAATCTGATTAGTTGGTCTAATTTATGACAGTATCTGTGTGACTTAAGTTCCATTATGTAGATTATTTCATACTGCACTGTCACATTAATCAAGGGAAAATAAACTATGTTTAGGGTTTTAAATAACTCGCCTGTTGGCCTGACCTGTTACCATCATGTAACTAACATTAGTACTATAGGTGAATATTTTTGCAACAACTGCACTGTGAACACACGATCATGACATATTCATGTGCAACAATACAATACAGATACTATGCAGTATGTGCAGTCTCTGTTGTGAAAGTTGGCTGGATCACGATCGTGCAAGTTGCAGGCCCGATGCCTTCACGCCAATCTGCAACTGACGTTACAAAGCTTGTTGCCTGATTAGCCAAAATGGCTTTCTGGCCTCTCAGTATCAGAGCTAACGCTAGCTAGCGCAGAGAGCAGAGAGTGTCTCACCAGGCAGAAGAGGTTGGAGTGGCAGTCCTCCAAACTGGCCCCGTTTGGTACAAAGCACGAACTCATCCTTTCACTGCGTGGTTGAAACGTTGAAGTCCATTGTTTCAATCACCATCGGGGGCAATATCTGATCTAGTAAACTCGCTGGCGAAGCGATGTTCAGTTGTGGTTATCCCGTTACAGCGCTGACCAACTTGCTAGCTACACCTAGCTACTGCTAGTAAAGCAGACAACTTCTAACCGGCGCTAGCTACCGCTAGCCTAGAGGCTAAGCTACCGTTAGACAGACAGCCTGATAGCGTCAACTGTAAGCTTCTAGCTACTGGATTCATCAATCCTATTTGAAATGTATTGTCTGATCTGGGTTAGCCGCAACCTTGCTGCTACATCACCCTAACATCAAACAGTGAACGCTTACATGACCTGGACAGACTAACGTTAACTCAAACATCAGAAAAGTTAGATGCGCAATAAAAATACGAGCTTGAAAACTAAAAACTTCACCCCAAAAGCTTAGTCCCTGGTGTGCTAGTGCTAATGCTAATGCCAGCTAGCTGATCTGAAACAATTTCAAAGCAAAGGAACTCTCCCCTCCCCCTGATCTCTCCTAGCCTGCTAGCACACAAGCTAACATACCAGAGCTCCAACGCTAGCCTGTTAGCTACATAAAACAATTAGCTACACCGCCCTCCTTTTCACCAAAACCACCACAGTGCTCCGTCATAGTAAAACTACTCTTAAAACGGACGAAATGCCAAATAAGCGAGTCTACTCATCGGCTACTCTCCTCTGCCTGATCCATGGGTCCTGCAGATTTCCATTATTTCAGTTCATGGATTGAATTCTTTAATGGCGGCCAGGAGGACAACTCTGCCTCTCACCTCCCATTGGCCAATTTGTGGTAATGGGGGCGTCATCCGGCTTCAAGTAGCTCCATGACTTCACAGTTTACAAGATGAAAGCTCCGGTGCATCTGTCATACAGTCAGTGGTCACTCCTCAGTGATGTCTGTTACTAAACATGTTTCACTGTGCAACATCTGCTGCATGTGACCCGTCCAAGAAAGTGAGAAATGTTGTTTATTAACAAGGGGCAAAACACGTGTAATTTATTGCACAGAAAATGAATTATTAGAGATGTGAATATCAATAAGAGGGCACTTCTATTGTCTGATTGAGCCTTTTTCTTTGTGCATTTAATTACACTGCTGATATGAAGTTATCTAGGTCAAGTTGCGCAGACAAAGATGGGTACGTCACTGTTCCCAGCGGTATTTATTAGGCTAATGTGAATCTCAGCTGCAATGTGCATGAGCAACTTTTGTCCTCCACTATTTCACAGCGCTTAAAGATCCATTACATTCGTGACACAAAAGCGCAAAATTACCGTCATGTTGGAGCGGTTTATAACAACATATATCAACTTAATGCATCCACGCGCACCTAAACGCCATCCTGTCATATCCACACCGAACCACAGGGCGGAGACTTCGCACAAGCAAATCCTCTCGTGCGTCCCTCCCAGAAAGGCGGGGCGCCGGAATGTGTCGAGAAAATGTCAACAACATGCCGGAGACTTCCCGAGAAACAGAAACTGTGGCAGGAGTCAGTGGCAGACAACAAAGAGAAGGAGGAAGCCAGTCGTCTCGCAACGTCGTGTCTGTAATATCGCAGTTCGCAGACGACAATTTAACCCTCGTGCGGGTAGGAACCTCCTTTGTGTGCGAGCGGTGGGCTGCAGTAGACTGGTGATGCATGAGCATGAACGTGCAATATGGTCACTTACATGGACATACTGCACCTGAGAAACCTGTATACTCAGTCATTGGTAGCCTGTTTATTGGTGTGAAAGGGTAACTCTTAAATATGACTCATTAAGAAGCATTCCGGACAAATTATTCATCACAGTGACTAGATCAGACATCAGAAGTTGTCTCCAGTGGATTCTGACACCCAGTGTGTCACTGTCGTCTTTTTAGTCTTTCTCATTTTCAGTGTCCAGCGCATGTCCAGCTAAGTGGATGATATCACTGTCATCCTGACACCCTTCACTGCTCTCTTGTCTCTCTCACAGAACATAAGCACTGGGCTGGCGATTGCTGGCGTTCTCGTAATAGCAAGGAGTATCAGACTGGTAAGAGAGAAAGCCACACACTTTTGGATAAAATTACAGACTCAGCTAAATCCAACAAGATGCACATTTAGCATTTAATGCACCCATTCCTTAATAAAATAATAGCTACACCACTTTATTTCAGGCTAAACCTTGACACTAATACTTCTCAGTAAAGTGGAAACTATAGATTTCAGCTTGAGTAAGACCAAAAGACTCCTTCCATTGACCCAGTTATTTCCCAGTCAAAAAAGTTTGTAATACCACACTTGCAGGATGTTGGTGAAATGCAGTTAAGATTTTTTTTTAACCCACGAGTCATTAAACATTGACACTCAAGTTGTCTCGTCCCACCTCTTCAGATCACCAAATTTCAAGCTGCGTCTGAGATCCCTGCTCGTTTCATTGAGAGGAATGTCAGCCTTCGTGGGAAAGTTCGGTCCGTCACAGAGAGAGGGCTTGAAGTGGAGCACGTCCCCATTTATCTGCCGGTCCTCTCGCCTTTACTGTCAAAGCACAAGGGTAAAGTGGGGTGAAATCATAGAGGCATGTAGACATATATACAATTCAGAACCAGTGCTTCATGACCTGCCTGTATGGTAACTTTGACAGGTTCTGTCTATTGACTGGAGTCTGTCCTTCACAAGAATAACTGAAAAATGAAAATGTATGAGTCCGTGCCAAAACTCCCATCCCACCTCCTGCTTCTCTCATCAGTTCACCAGCGTAATAATTTGCTACAGGCGCAGCTTTTCATCTCGTTACACCAAAAATGTCACTGTGACATTTTTAGTCTGTAAAATCAGATTCATTTTATCATCTTGTCATGAGAGAGAGTGACAGGTAAGCTTGTTAGTAGTTGTATCGAATCATAGTGCTCACTGAGCAATAAAATCAAGAGGCTTATGCTTTATATAGAATACTTCATCAGCAACTTCAGTGTAAAGGACTCACACGAACAGACCGGTGTCATATGGCAATTTCAAATATTGCCTTTGTCCCACCTAACCTACCACCTTTCAGAGCTGGTTATACACATTATTTGGGACTGTGGCTGTTACACAAAGACGATTTATTAATTTTCCACAGGTGTTCTTGGTCAGAATTTGCTATTTACGAATTATATTCTCATGCAATCATAATTCCAAACCTTCACACCTAAAAACTCTTGGTTCTGACTGAAAGTACCAAAAACTGTCATGGATTGAAAGCTGGCATCAAATTTCTGGTCAGATTTGTAATTTTCTTCACTGTACTTACTTTAATTCCTGATTTAAAGCGAAAAACCTCCCTGTTTTTTTTTTAGCCTATTTTAGTCGGTTTAAGCTTTTGTACACCTGCATGTTTCACTCTCTTTTTCATTTAACCAGGAAGTTTCCTGTGAGATATATTATCTCTTCTACAAGAGCAGCCGGGCCAAAATGGCAACATAAAATAAGAACACATATCACAACAAAACAGGAGTATTTCAAACCATTTAAAACAGTTATATTTCCTCATACCTGATATAAAGGCAGCAGATTCATCATGAAAATAATAATTATTATCAAGTTCTGAGCAGATTCTAGGTGCACTGAATATTATGCATCTACATGATTAAGTCTGGTTGCTGATAGAAATAGGAGAAAGGTCGAGGTAAAATAGGAAGTTCACCAAGGACGACTTTCAAGGTAAAAAGGTATTTTTAGTGAAGTCCATTCAGTGAACTTGTATAAATCACAATGATGATTATGTTTCTCAAAGAAGGGTAACAAAAAATGGAGTATTTTTATATTCTTGCTCAAATTCAAGTATCATAGTGGCACTAAAAATTAAAGGCTTAAAACAAATACCCAGCCATAATCATGATTAGTATTCTACAGTGTGTGCATATAAGACCACCCTGACCATACATGAAACTCCACAGATCAGTTATAACCTATGCCTATGTCGTAAATGGCCCCTTTACGTCCTCCTCAGGTGTGTCCACGTCTCCATTGCTAGTGCATCTTGCAGGAGTGGAGCTGACACCAGAGGGGAGGGTATGGCTGCAGAAGACCCTGACTCCTTCCCAAACAGTCTGGCTAAAACTAATCAGCCGCGAGGACGACATGTTACACTGTTTGGTGTCTTCAAGCAGGGTGAGGAATCCAGTGACTTAGACGGAGGAGGGCAATTATTAATAACATAGTCAGTGTCTGAAATTATTTCCTTGTCTTTTCTCTCCTGTCCAGCAGGGGTCGATGTGGAGCTGCTGTATGAACGAAGAGGTCCTCATGCTCGGCCTGGCTCGCACTGCGCCCATCGCAGGAGTCCAGCCTGACTCTCGCCTCTGCTGGCGTCTCCACAAACGGCTGCACAGGGCAGAGGCCAAAGCCGAGAGGAAGGGGAAGGGCCTGTGGAAGGAGGACAGCCTATGGGAGAGAGCCTCCAAGGCCGTCCTGGGACAGCACTTTACTCAGACTGATGAGGAGGATCTTTAAAAGAACTTGACTGATTGATCCAAAGCAGAAAAAACAACAAAAACTTTGTTGTCTTGAAGTTCTGAAATGATCATTCTTCATCATTTCTGGACATAAATACCTTTTATTTAATGGAGTTCCTGTTCTGTACACAGCCAGTGTAAAAGGGGAGTTTAGAACACTTTCTTTAGGCTGAAAACTTCTCCCATCCTTCACTCAACTGTCCTGTGGGACAGAGCCACTTCTCAGGCAATGGAAACATTTAATTTGCCTGATGCTCCTTTACATTCTTTATTACACCTGTATTAAAACTTTATGGTTTTGACTGTGTTCTCTAATTCAAAGTTTTATAAAAATAGTTATCTGAAACCCCGTCTCAAGTCCTGTTACTAATCCCTGAGTTTTCACTTTCCCCATTAAATCACAGCTAAGCACAGCTCTCTCTGTTGGGTGTGTGTGTGTGTGTGTGTGTTTCGGACACCCCCACTAAACACAAAATGGGGGCGGGGTATGTTAATGGTCTTCTAAATGGAGAGGGGGGTCCACTTGTCCCTCTCTGAAACCACTGTTGCTATAGAAACACCAAATGTGAAACACAAAGCGAACCAAAGGGCTAAACTCTATATTGGCCGGCCCAAACCCCATGGGAACATGTAGTGTGTGTGTGTGTGTGTGGTAGGGTCTTTAAGTACCTATAAAGAAGGCCCTTTTAGGTGTAATGTGACCGAGACATTAGAGTATTTAAGCACTGAAATGGAAGAGAAAGGTGACCAAACCTGCAAACCGCCTTTGATTTAATAGAACTATACGTTATTATTGGAGAGAATAATGAAAATCACACAGCAGTTTTTATCTATTGATTTTGTTCCAGTGAGTGCACATCAACACCTGCTTGAAGAATAAACCCCAAAGCAAATTTCCTGTGTGTCCATGATTATGCTCATGTGATTGTGTTATTGTTTGCAGTCAAAATTACATCTTGTGCTTCCGTGTGATGTGGTTTTTTATTAACGCTGTATCCAAGCAAGGTAAAAAAGATCGGTGGGCCCGCAAATGAGGCCAGACTGCGATGTGTGTTCTGTGGGGTGCAGGGGGGGGGATTTCGGTGCAGGGTGAGGTTGTGCCGAAGCAGTCAATCCAATGGGCACAAGGAGATTAGTGCAGAGGGGAGGAGGGTCACAGGGGTAGAAGGGGATTTTGGGTCCGAGCACAAAGGCAGGAGAGGAGGAGTCACGGTGGAAGGGAAAGGGAGTGAAGGAAAGGGGGGGTTGATGAATCAGCTAGTCTCCCTTTTGTTGTGCAAATGTTACTAGCGACTGTTACAGCCTGAAGCGGCTCGTGATTGGTGGGCTGGTTTAAATTGTAAGGTGCACTTCAGGCTGATGGCTGTTGCAGCCCAGACTTTGAACTGTCACTGAGGGAGGAGTGGGAGGGAAACCACGGCTGAGACAGACAACAGGGGGAAGGCAGAGTGAAGTTTCTTAAACCAGTGATAGTGGGAAAATTGCACTGCTCACTCAGGAAGTTTATACATTTTAGCTGGCTGTATAATTTTTAGTTTAACTGCATCTTTTTTTTTTAAATCTCAATTCACTTCTGATTATTTTATGGTTGCGCAGGTATTCACAATCCATAGTCAGTTTTTTAGCTGTAAACACAGGGGCATCACTGTGGGGCATGGTCTCTTGTCATACTGTATCATGTACATTATTCACCATTTGTCCAGATTTAATCTTAAACTACTTAGTTAATGGTTCAAAAGAGCAAGAAGATTTCCACATTCTGATACTTGCTGGAACTTCAAGATGTTTTAGGAACCTTTGGATTTGCATCTTGGACATCTTTTCATTGCTACTAAGCAAAAAGAATGACTGTTTAAACATAAACAAAATAATTACAATGTCCAATATAGTATTTAAATAGTATATAATTAACATTTCATGCAATTAAAAGTAAGGGAAAAAAGATACTGTCACACAGGGTAATGATGACTTTAGTTTAGGTGGGCTTCAATTTTGATGTATTTAAATTTTCTTTTGTTCCTGATTTAAAAAGAAGGACCCAATGAATAAGTAAACTAACTTTTTGGTCACTCACTGAAAAGTAGTCCACTCCGGGATCCACTCCAGACTTTCTCAAATCCTGGTCCCACGCTAGTAGTAGTCATTTGAAAAGGCACTGTGCTTGATGTAGTGGTGGATACTTGGTACTTGCCCACAGCAGTGAAGTTGTTGGGACCTCTGCTATCTGCTAAACCACAAGGACTATCACTGACAGTACACATACAGTACACGAGTATTACAGCCTGTTCAGGCCTCGTGCCATGGACGCCCAGCGTGTGAAGGTTTGCTGTTCTGGTCAAAGTGGGAAGATTTTGTGAGGAAGCTGACAACGTGGTTTCAACCTGCAACTGAAGGAAAACAAGTAAGTAAGCTTATGATGCTTCAAGAGATACATGAATAACTGACAATAGTTCATCAACATTTTCTAAAAAACAACAATAACAACGACATGCATCATATCTAATAAGGTGTATCTTAATTACTCAAAATGCTTCTTGGAATATACCTCTGAACTTTCTGACTATGACAGTCTACACACAGTCAACTGTCACTTTAAATTCACTGTTGGTAGGATATTGTATACAGTATCTAAGCAGATGTGCACCTGCTAAACCCGTGCGCCTGGACACACAGGCTCTGTAAAATGAATACACAAGGCATGTCAGTCCTTATCTCTATTGTGTCACTCCAGGTAAGCCACAGGCTGCCAGTTTTCACCATTATTTATTCTTGGATCACATTGACAACCACAAATTGCCTGAGCTGATGTGATCACTTACACATTTTTGTCATGTGCTTTTGGCTGCTGTTTGCTGCTTGGATCAATAATTCATCTGTGTGATTGAAAAAGCATTTTCTGCTGCATGCATTTCACTCCTTGCCCATTGTGCTTTAACAGAGATTTGCAGCAGGGCAGCATAACAAAGGCCTTTATTGCACTCAGCCGGTAGCCATCCTGGAGAGAAAGAGATGGGGCACTCCCCCTTCCCAGGGCAGAGTCCTTAGGGATTTTTTGATTTGATTTGAGTGGGGTTGTGTGTAGTTGGCCGGGTGTGAAAGACAAAGAGATTTAAAGAGACAGAGAGCTGGTGTGACCCCCCTCAATGAGATGCAACCCCCAGAAAACACCAGAGTGACTCTCCATGCCTGCTCCTGCGTGACAAACCTTACAGAGTGTTGTCAACATCTAATACAAGGAGCGTCTTTGTCAGTCAGTTGGTAAAGCCTGTATCTGAAGTGACAGGTGAGTCAATTCAGCTTGCTGTAGTTTTTTCTTTAATTAAATGAGGCAGCTAGTTGTTTCACCTGCTGTCACAATAAACACTCACTTGGTAAGGGCTTATAACACTGGGTAACTATTCCATCACACACCCACATGCACTTTATAGGCTATGTGTGTATGTGTGTGTGTGTGTGTGTGAAGGAATGCACTGGCCGTAAAGTGACTCCCTTGTTATTATGTGACTTGAAGTATTGTGAGCAGTGTATCAGTTTGCTGGTGTAGGTTTGTAGGAGTGGAAACATGACTCTTTGTGGGTGCTGTGATCCCTCATGAATAATTGAAGTTCCTTGGTGGAAAGGAAGGCAGGGGGACAGAGGGTGAACGGTCTGGGATTGAATGAACTGGACTGCGAATGCATACATGTACCAGAGCTCGAACGGTGGTGGTAGGTGTGTGAAAGACGGAAATATAAAAGCAGAGTGACTTTCCAACACAACGTTCAGTAAATTATTTAGTAAAAGGAACAAGCTGTCACTCTGTGCTACTGTATGTCAGATGCCAATCACACACCATTTACAAAAGCTGAAATGGGAAACTGTCTACGTACTGGATTCTCTTGGTCCAGTGTTCGTCACTCGCTCTGTCCAACTTCTCTCACTCCAACAGAAAATGAGCAGCTCTCGCAGGTTGACTCTAAAACCTTGGAGTAAAAGTAAAGGATGGGAACAGGAGGGAGAGTTCAGGGGTGTCTCTGCTTGAAATAGATCTCAGGGTTTGAATAACAACCTCACCCACCCCTTAATTCCACGGTAAACTCGTCTCCACACGACTCCACCGCACGCACACGTTCTACCGCTCACATGTGCACACATGATAGTTCAAATAAGACTGAGCTCTTAAAGTTTTTGAAAAACAACATGTGTACTTGACATTCTGGCCAAATGCACAACCACTGTTTATATACAGTAACACTGAAGTACATACAGTATAATCAGTAGCATCTTTTGGATTAGAATAATACTTTTAGGGTGTACTGAAAAAAGGTTCTGACTCTTTCATTCTGTTCAGTAAACATCTTTTCTCGAGACTTTCATTTTTAAACATCATGATATCAGTATTCTGGCCTTACTTATGGACAAGATTCGCAGCAGTTTTGCAGATGAGATTCCTCTGTTTGCTGACATGTTGACATGCTCAGATAGCCTCACTGCCTATCCTGCACCTCTGTAACCCAACGCTGACCCCTCAGTGACTCCGCTGCCTCAAGGTTCGCTCCGTCTCCTCATCAGGTCAAAGGCTCACGGAAACAGCACAGGCTGGATAATTTAAAAGTTACAACTTGGGTGGTTTGAAAGCTGAAACCATGACTTGACTGATCAATTAGTTAACAATCCGAAAACTAATTATTAAACTAATTTTGACAGTTGATCACACAAAACAAGCAATTTGGATGTCATTCTAGTCTCTGGGAAATTGTGCTCTGCATTTTTCACTGCTTTAAGATATTTTGTAGATCAAACAATCAATCAATTAATCCAGGAAACTGGAAAAGTGAATCAATAATGAAGTTGTTAGTTGTAGTCTTGATGCATGATGGTATTCCATGTAGGTGAGCTTAAACCTCAAGCGAGAACATAATCTTTTAATTACAAAAAATCTTAAGAGAACAATAGAAACAGACTATAAATCAATAATCCAGTGTACTGAATGTTAGAAGGCACCTAAACAGTGGTAATACACCAAACATGCCCTCTGTGAGCCTTTGATGTGAAAGGCCATGTCTGACCACCCCAACCTTTAAAGCGCAAACATACACACGCCCAGAACACAAACACACTTTATTTTATAGAAAGCATTTCCAAGGTTTTCAACTATGTATTTCAAAATAACAGTATTCTTACATTAAGTAATCAATATGAATTAATATGCCTCTTATTTTCCACATTGCCCATATAGCCTACACTTCTATATAAGTCAGGGAGCACTCAGTCTGTACCATGAAACTATCTGTCTAGCCATCAGCATACCAAGACTGTTTACTCTCTGCTCTGATAACTGCTTAACAAGCAATTACAAGCTACTCATTGACTCTGTAGGACAGCGAGGTTGTTTACAGGCTGTATGCCATTAGGACCCCAAGCCTTCCCAATTGATTTGTAGTTAAGGGAGATACTTACAGAGTAACATAACTGTGCTGTGTATGAGCCTGTGCCTATGCTTGTGTTTACCCAGACAATTGTATTTACAAGTTCAAGGGAGGTATGTGGTTGTCATTATGAAGTGTGATCAAAATAAAAACCTACAACACATGAATTTACACTTGCATGTATATACACACATACAAAGATGGTAACTGCTGTGATCAAATTGAGATCATTGAGAAACATTATGCAGATTTGATTTTATTCTCAACATGACTGATAATCACCCAACATTTATAGCAGCTGGTCACATCAAGTAAAATAGAACAGCTATTGTATGTCTCATTATAAATGTCCAAGTAGAGTGCTATCTGGCATGTGTCAGTATGGAGTGACAGATGCTGCTTTCTTTGTGTCTGCATGTCATGAGAGGGCCATTGTTGGATGCTCATATTGTATGTGAGAGGTGATTCATGCCACTTTAAACTGAACATGGGTCTTATTTGATCATTTTGCCAGTAATAATGCCAGCTTTAAGATTGTGTCTGGGATATCTGATTGGTCAGCTCATTACGTTGTAGGGCAGCGGTAACAGTGTACATAACATGGCTTTAATTCTTCTCTTCATTTCGAGGTACATTTAAAGGACATTTTAAGTTGGACAGTAACTGTAGTTTGTACTCCTATATTTATAAGATAATTACTGAGACATAACTATCTCAAACATTATTTCAAAAGATGCACTGCTCTGTTATTATCTCAATTTACATGCAAATATTAGCCCACAGCTCTGATGTGGTGGTAAGCACTTGCATGTTGTTGGTCTTTATCATTCAAATTATTAGCTCAAACCTCCTTTAAATAATGAAAACAATACACAAAACCTTTAAGTTAACTGTAGCGAAACGTGACTCATCCTTAGCAAAACCAAACTCGTACAGGATACTTAAAAACCCAAGACATGGGATAAAAAGCAGAAGCAGTTATGTCATCAGATGGGTTGTAAACAAGGTGGTTAGCAGATTAAGTGTTTTATGCTGAGATCTGTTTGGTTGTCACTGAAAATGGTATCTTCCTGTTAACTTAAAGGACTGATTATCATCAACTTTTCCTTTCAAAAACATCTGATTGCAGTGCCAAAGACCTGCATGCTCTCTAATATTGTTTTTGGACTTTAAAGACACAATATCACCCTCACGGTCAGAGGGTGAAACATACTAATGGTAACTCAGTTAGATAAGAAGAGGATTCTTCTGCATTGGCATTGCATGGACAGCAGACTGACAGGAAAGAGCAGACTGTATTTCCCTGAGGTTTGGGCACTCCTATAGATGAGAAGGCTACTAGTGTTACACGCAGTTAGAAGAGGAGGAGCAGAGTCATCTTACTAACATGCACGACATGACCATGACACACACACACACACACACACTCACAAAAAATCACCCATGCACTAATGCACACGTGGTTCAGTTTATAAACCATGTAGTTGTTTTTTAAACCTGTTGTTATAAATAAAGGTATAGTTTGACATTTGTGTCCTTGCTTAGTGAGACGACTCAAGCCAAGAAATAGTCTTGCATGTAACCCCCGTAAAACCATGTATCATTTTTATACTTATGTTTCTGGAGAGATTACCATAGTCTGTGTGGATACAGTGTGTTTATTAGTGAGCTTTTGAGGTGCTGGAAGGTGAGTTGTGCTGCCTTATAACAGAACCAGGCTGGCTCTTTGCCCTTGATTTGCCTCCAGCCATGGCCAGAGGCGTTATGTTT
Organism: Lates calcarifer; assembly: GCF_001640805.2. Taxonomy (NCBI): domain Eukaryota; kingdom Metazoa; phylum Chordata; class Actinopteri; family Centropomidae; genus Lates; species Lates calcarifer. The sequence goes on along the minus strand of NC_066853.1, from coordinate 14,731,143 downwards.
TCAGGTTGTCCATCTGTCTGTCCCATTATCATGAACACGATACCTCAGGAACACCGTGAGGGGGTTTCTTCAAATTTGGTATGAAAATTCACTTGGACTCAAGGATGAAGCGATTCGATTTCGGTGGCTAAAGGTCAAAGATCAAGGCCACTGTGACCTCTCAAAACATGTTTTTGGCCATAACGTAAGAATTTGTTCAAGCTAATTACGACAAAATTTTCTGGCCATTATTCAACGCTGTAACTCAGGACCAGAAGGGGAGTCTGTGACAAAATTTCCTGTAACTTGACTGGTTGGTTGAGGCATACAACTATGAGGTGGTAATTCTAGTTTTCAGCATGCTAAGCTAACTAGCTGCTGAGAGTGTGGCTTCACACTTCATGGACAAACATGAGAGTGGTGTCATTCTTCTCATCTAACTCATCAATTTCCAGAATGTCAAACTGTTCTTTTAATTTGATGATACTGGTCTTTTTTGGCTATCACTGGTGAATACAGGCTCAGTATACAAACAGCAGTAGTAGTTTATATTAATACATTACAACCAATGCTGTAAGAGCCTGTTTCTTTCAGAATTTCCAGCAGCTATTTTTGTGTCAGTGTCTTAAAAATACAAATTACTGACAGAAATATTCAATGCATCAGCATCATAGTCGCTGCGCTATGATCATATTATTTTACTGCTTATCTCTGCACAGTATTTATAATGTTTGCTGACTTGTACACTCCGGTGACTTCTCACCACATGACTTCAGTGTTTATGGTAGCTTCATATAATTTAGCTGTATCACGACCTGATGTGCCACAGCTGCTCAAACAATGTCCCCAGTCATCTACCTCTGCTCGGCTCCTATCTCTAATTTGGACTCTGTTATGAAATCAAACAGTAATTTGGAAACATTATTCTATAATTAAGCACTGAGCCACAAGGGGCCATGCTCTGCAGTGAGTTCAGAGCAGCTGAGAGGCCTTGCACACATAAGGTGAAGCGCAGTCTAATGGCTATGAACAAAAGCATCAGATAACTGTCTGTACTTATGGCATTACAGTTTTCAACCCTATGTTACTGTAAAGCAGAAAAGATGACATCAGAATGCACTGATTATAACGTCAGCTGATATATAGGCCCATCTTCACTTTTTAAACTTGTTTTTGTTATCTTCAAGCACATTCAGTATAGTGTTTTCTCAATGTCTTATTAAAAAAGTACATTTTTTTAAACATATTTTTGCTTTTGTGTTTTGTTTTTATTTTATTTTTTGCAGAAAATCTCGTAAATTCTAATATTTCTTGGAAAGTTAACAACCTGTACCAGCACCAGTGCAATAATACAATACTGCTTAATGTTTAATCAATCATAATAAAATATTACCAGTTATCAAAAGTCTATTATTACTTTAGTCAAAAGAATTTAGAGATTTTTTGCATAATAAAACACTATGATTTTGGTATTAAATTACATTTACATCACAGTTTTCCATGGTGGCTCAGTTCTGTGCAATGAACACAGATGTGATGAATGTCATATTAACATAGGAAGTGAGTCTGTGTCCATGTGGTCTGTCATAAATACCATACATTCAAAGCCTAAAGTGAGGCGGTGGCAGGGTCACAGGGAAGTACTTTCACCTCAAAGATACTTGACCCACGAGCTCGACATGTTCAACCAGACAGTCGCCTCTCCTCAGGACAGCCGGCACCAGACGCCAATAACTGTCCCAGAGGCTCCGAGCCTGTCCAGATCTTTACATCTCTTGCGTGTGTGTGTGTGAGAGAGAGAGAGAGAAAGAGAGAGGGAGAGAAAGAGAGAGAGTGTTTGTTGGGAAGCAGTAAATCAGGACAGACAGACAAGCAACAGGTGGGGAAACACTAAGCAGTGAGGCTAGCAGAGGTAGGAATGAAAAGTGATCAGGAGGAAGTAGTGGAAAATTGGGAATCCGGGAATAATGGTGAGGTGAAACAGAAAGAAGATAAATGATTAACACATGTTGAGAAATAGAGGTAGAGATTCAAAGGAGACAAAAACACTGACAAAGGGATCGCACCGGGCAGTTTAGTGAGGAGGAGGATCAGAGAATGTTTTCATGGTCGAGCCTATATAGCTACAAGATGTCACTTTCATTGATTTAATTCAATTAAATGTTGATTGCGATCACGTTAATGGTACAATTTCTTAAGAAATCTGAATCTCACACCACACAGTGAGCAGTGGTTGTACTTCCATTGCCAAAAAAGAAGAAATTTCAAAATAAAAGCAAAACACGGACATGTACTGCAGGCCTACAAGATGCAACGAAATGCAGATGAATTTCTGTGATCTCCAACAAACTGCTGAGACACTGTATATGAAGTGTGTAATTGCAATACTCCCGGGGATGTTTGCTTACATAACTCTGAAAATGTGTCTTGCATAATTTGTCCTCTTTTCACATTATTTAAAAATAAAATTGTGTGTAATTGTAATGGTTAATCAGTTCTAACTATATTAAACTCCTAACTCTCTAAAGTTTGACACCACATTTTTTCCACGTCCAGATGCAGTTAAAGTTAATAGCACAGAGAGGGTCAGGCATAGTTTTTCATTAGTAACACATTTAGTGTTTCCATGTTTAATCAAATTGAAATGTTTAGTTTGCAAAATCCCAAACTTTTTGCCTCTTGTCCTCTCTCTGTGCAGAAGGAAATCTTGTTGTTTTTCCCATCTTTAAAACAAACTGGGTTCATTCCTCCTGTGAACCACTTTTCTCCTGTTGCACTGCAACATTGGGCTGTTTGTCTTTGGATTTTGTGAGTTGGCTCATAGCACAAGTCGCAACCTAAATTTTAGATGAATTTACTACCTGATAAATGTTTGGACAGCACTATTCAGTTCTCCTCTCCTTTATAGGTCGTCCAGTTGTTTGTCCTCGTCCTCCTCCTCCTCCTCACATCATGAGCTCCTGGGTGGTGAACAGGAAAGGGGAGCCACAGTACCGTCGGCACTTCCTCACAGACAACAGCACCTTTCACGGTAAATATCACACACACAAACACACACAAAGGAATTATATAATGGTAGGAATACAGAATGATACAGTCTGATGCAGATAACTGTATGTCATGGAAATGAACAGTAGAGGGAGACTCGTCTCCACTTATATGCCTGAAATTCTCCGGCTTTCTGGTTGCAGACAGCACAGCAAAGATACAGTATTGAGACATCAGTGAAACCTTATTGCTGGTTACTGTGGTGCACAAAACCCTCTGCGTACCACTGAAAAACTGTGAACAGAACCTCACTCAGACTGGCTATTGTGTTTTTCACATCTCTGCATCACCTGATTGTTACATGCTTCTCTTGAGTGATTCATATACATTACTGCTCATACGGTGGAGCCAAATATGTAAAAGCTGAAGAAAAAAAAAGAAAAAAAGGAAAAAAGAGAAACCCCACATACCTCTTCCATCATCCAGCACATACAAGAGGGTGTGTGTGTGTGTTCTTTTTCTGCTTGTCTGCATCCATCAACTTGAGTACCCTGACACATAATATATCCGCATATCTGTTTATGCCAGTATGATATCAGATGCTGTTTAATAAACCACAGGAAATAGTGCACTCTTCCTTTTCACCCTCCTTCAGGCTGAATCCAGATGTGCAATAGCATCAGTTTGAGCTTGATTTATGAGTTTCCAGGCGGTGACGGATCCGCCAGACGAATCCATGACAAATCTGTCGTGCATGGGGTCTGCCTCTGTGGCTGTCACACTTACAGCAGACAGACCACTTAAAGCCTCTCCTTGACTAACTACAGCCAGAGTCCGTATCCCATGCCAGCAGACCGTTTGCAGGCGTGGGTGCTTTCTGCTTGTCAGTGAACTGCAGTAGAATTCAGACTCGACTTCACAGGATTGATGCAGAGAGTAAACACAAGTGTCTGTTCCCCCCTCCTGTCATGCTTAGAAATTAAGATATTATTCCATTTATGAGGATTTCACTCATTTTTTTCCCACTCATTTTTCTTTGTAAATGCATTTTTTTTCAAGCCAAAGTTGACTTTTCTTCCAGAATCTGAGGTAAATTAATGTTGTGAAAATGAAAATGAACAGCCTGCTGAGCATATAATGAGGATTTTACATTTTCGTAAAGTCCCATTACAGTGAGCTTGCACCAGACTTCCACCCCTTCTAATCCATTTCTAACAAGATAAAATAACCTGATACTAATTTCATTGCCTGCAGTTCTGCTCAAGCTGCCATGAAGTTTTCCAGAGAGAAAAAGGGAAGAGAAACAGAGCAAACTGTCTGGGAGTGAACTGTATCTGTTGTATCTTCACCAGACTAGAGATCCTGTTGATCTCTGCCTGTGTTTATTCCTCCATGTCTCTGACATTTTGTCCTTTCTTGTCAGTCAGAACCATTTCGAAAACATATTCCCCCTCTTCTCTTCTGTCCTCGATTGTTTTTCCACATGACTTCGCTTTGCTCTGCCTCTTTCCCTTTCCTCCTGGTTGTTTCCCTGTCTTTTCTGAATGACAGAGTGGCTGATGATTTTTGTTTGGCCAAGGTACATGAATCAGTGTGTGAGGAGGGTGGGGGTGTGGAAACCCAGTCTTGTGATCAGGCAGGTGTGGATGAAGAGAGATTTACACTTAAATCAAAGTGAGCAATCAGTGGAAACCCTCAGGTACCTGCTAATACACAGGGCACGCGGGGGAATACACACACAAGCGCACACGCGCACGAAGACATACTGAGGGTGACACTGGTGTTCAGTCATGTCTTTTTGCTCCTCCAGACAGCGCTAATCGATTTGGTAACCTCTGCCTCTGGCTCTTAGTGTTTGAACGCAGCTGTACGTGCGTGTATGCGCGTGAAGCTGTGTGTGTGTGTGTGTGTGTGTGCGCGCGCGCGCGCGGTCACTCCATAATTGTCTCCTGCAATCCTAAATTAAATAGCATTAACGTGGACCAATGAAGCTCCAGGTTGACCAAAACTTTCATTAGGGAAATGACTCAACAAGGATGATACACTCCAGGCTGGTTACACACACACACACACACACACACACACACACGATTTAAAAAAGAGAAAACCTATTGTTTGACATTTACAGAGAACTTGCTCCTCTCTGTTCCTCTGTCCCTCTTTGTTTGCACTCGGAGCTCCGGTGCGTGCACTGCAGACGCACGCTCATATTTCATTAAGCCTGTTCTCTGTTGTGTCTTTGAGACAGAATTGATACGCAAACTGACGGAGACAAACACACACACACACACACACACACACACAGCGAGAGAGAGCGAGAGAGAGAGCGTAAAGTGGGTCAGAACAGGCATCCCTGCGCAATGGTGCCTCTTTTTTTTTCCTAAGGAGATACCCCGAAGAATAGCTGGAGAAAACACACACACACACACACACACACACACAAACAAACAAGCAGGCGAATGTGGCACGAGTTCAGTTTGGTGGGGAATTCAAAACTGTCGCCAACCAGCTGCAGCAGACCGTCGAGTGAAAGCTGATGAAATATCCAACTCTGCTGGTTAAGCCATGCACTGCTCCGCGCGCTATCATTCACCCTCGCTCATCCCACGCCAGTCTTAAGCTCTTGCTTATTAACAACCACTCTCCGACGGTCCATCAAGCGTGTGAGGCTTATCGTTTTTTTTTTTTTTTTTTTTTTTGGCGTCTGTGTTGCGCCTGGAAAGAGGAGACGATGTGCGGACAGAGGCTGTGGTGATGTGAGATGGTTTTGTGAGTCCCACTCTGCAGACCGCACACTGGAGGAGACAGGTGCCGAGGAGCAGTTTTTTTTTCTCTGGGCTCGTCTTTACATCTTTTTTTTTTTTTTGGAGGGATAGAAAAAGTGACACTTGGGCATCATGGCTCGCCTCACGTGAACATCCAATCATGGTGGAGAAACGGACTAATCGGGCATGTGTTTGATGGCATTTCAAACTGACTGACAACTAGGGGATAAACATGATGTCAGAAGCGCATGGAGGGACCTTGTGAGACCAACAGCTCCGGTCCCTAAATGGCAGAACTTGAAGTTTGCAGAAATCTCAGTTTGGAGAAGGGTGAGTGACCCCCCCCCCCCCCACACACACACACCTCAAAGATTCTGCTCGTTTTGGTTATTTCGTCTTTTTCTGTCTCGTCTGGAGAAGAGCACTCTGTGTGGTGCACGCATTCCTTTAGATGCCTATTAGCCCCACACTGCAAACAACCTGAAGCCCATGCGTAATTTCTCCACTGCGCTTGTTGTTGTGGAGAAATTTCATCACCCACGCTGCTACAAACACTTGAGAAAGGAATCTTAATTGAGGGTTGTCATTTTGCATTAAGGATCCATTGTGCAATAATTACTGTTTATCGACATTATAGGCACAAAACGTCCGAATTAATTACATAACATCACTCAGTCGATTTATTTTTATATGTATGTGTAAACTGGTGACATTTTTTTGTCAGTTTATATGAGAGGTCTTGATGAGGAGCAGCAGTGGAGCAGCAGGGTGGGCAGGAGGGGGGGGGCTGTCCCTGGTGCTGAAAAAGACCCGTTGTACTTGTCACCAGGGGGCAGAAAAGCCTCTTAATTTGTAGATTTGACAGGACCTGCCCGCCCCCCCACCAGTCCATGTAGCACATAGGTGTGGGTGTGCCACATCTTTTTGCAACCCAGCATCCTCTGCACTGCTCACAGAAACCTAACCATCCCTGAAATGTTTACAGGTTTTGTCACCGTCTTGGCGAGAAGATGCGTGAGGATCTTGGCAGACCTCACAGACCACACACACATGCCACAGCTCAGTAGACTAGAAGGTGGGCTGGATTGTCGTTGGCTTCAGCAAGAAACAGGAGACTCTTGAAAACCCAGGGCAGGTCAGGGTTTTTTTTCTTGGGGGGGGGGGGGTTGATGGCAACTTAGAAGCCCCAGCCGGTCCCTGGGTGTTTAGAGCGGTCCCCCTTTTTGCTCTCCGCCGTACGCTGTCAAAAAATATGGTGCATCCCCGGCACTTAAAAAGCAGGATGTGTCAAGCTGTCAGTGTTCTCCCCTTGCAGGGCCAGAGGTTTGTGTGTGTCTTTCTGTATGAGAGCATTGGGGTGTGAGGATGAGGAGGAGGAGGAGGGCCCCTGCGAGCCTCAGTGGACAAGAGCCCCCCCCCCCCTTTTTTCATTTTGTCAACACTTGTGCTATGAGACGAGTTGCACGAGCCCTTGCTGAGAGAGAAAATGACGGAGGGAGAGTGGTGAAGGTTTGCGGGGAGCATGCGTGGCTGCTAATCTCCTCCACATGGAGGAAATGGCTTTTCCATGTAAAATGTGCTTTTCCTCATGTGTCCCTCCTGTACTGATGATGATGAATCTCAGCACGTTCCCTCTCTCTTCTAACCCCCCCCCCCCTTTTGTCTCTGCCTCTCCCTTTCTGTCGCTTCAGGGCAGAGAAACAGCTAACAGACACCAGGGGAGGGAACACGTTCACATCCTTTCAGCTCTTCTCTTTTTTCATACCATTTCTTGTTATTTTCAATCTTGTCTCCTCCTTTTCTCATTAGGGCTGGGTATCAAACCTCAACACTTCACTGGTACAGACTGAAATGTATCTGTTGCATCAGGTAGTTCCTGATTCAATGCGTTGTGCCAATTTTAGACTCTTTCAGTTCGGCAAATTTCTCAAATTAAGCTATTGTTTTGGTATTGGTACTGAAACATTGGTAGCTGAAATAATACAAAGTCCTTTAAGCTCTCCTCTCCTTTTAAATGTTGTATCTTTTCCACTTGCTCCTGAAGTACCATAATTTGGATTTACATGGAATTTCACCAAAGACAAATTACAATATCTGCCTGTGTGTTGACTCAGCTGCCAGTACATTGCATTTTTTCTTGCATTAACCACAAAGTATGAGACTTTAAAACATCAGCTTCTAAAACCTACTGGGATTCTTTAGGCTATTATCCTTACAAAGCTGCAGCTGAGCAGTTTGAAAGTCCATTTAGAGTACTCTGTGTACCTGTATCTAAGTGCGAAACAGAGAGCAAATTGTCCGTAACTACTGGCTTTTATTTCATTTCTATCCATTCACTCAGCAGTTAATGAGCTACCCGTAAGCTCGGTCCACTTAGTTACGTAGCCAGCACTTGTAGGCCTCTCCTGTGTCCTGAAATGAAGCACCGGGCAGGCGGGCAGGCAGTTGTGGCTTCTCTCTAACATTTCTTGTGAAACGGCTGAGATCAGACAGTTTGCATGGCAGTCTGGCTCTGCTGCCAAAGATACTGTATCTCAATCCACTCATAGTCGTCCAGCCTGGCTTTGGGAGGAAGAGAGAAGGAGCTTGAACATCGCAGGAGCAGTCAACATCAATATATAGCTACTGAATGTGCACATAAAACCCACATACACAAATGCTTACACGGATGCACACACACACACACACACACACACACACACACTCACTGGCTTCAGTTCCCTCCTTTGATGTCAGTGCTGAACTCCTCCACTTGGGGAGCCCCCTGTAGCATCTTCGGTGAATGCATTATCATGCTGCAGTTGTCATGTGTTTATTTTTATTCCGGTGCTGCTCTACACTCTGTGCCCCTTGGGAACCTGGGAACCCATTTGTAGCACTGGTGACTTGAGCGCTGCTTAGAACGCTCTTAATTAGGTGAAATGAGTGACTGTGAGAAAAGAGTGTGTGTTTTCCCTTTTTTTTGCTCATCATTTCCCAGTGTTCCCTAACCTTTTATGTCGCTAATAAGACGGTATACCGAAATATCTTTGACTTCTTCCACATAGGTTTTGTCATATTAGTTGGCTTTAAAAAGTATTTAGAGTATATCTGAATTCATCTCGCTTGGTGCCATCATCATTGCCTGTGTCACTAAGGACTTCAGTGTATAAGCAGGAAGTCAGGAATTAGACAGAAAAGCTATAAAAATCAAAACAAGAAACTCTGAAAAACTATTTTTTAAAACTGTCATCACCTGAAAAATGACAGTTCTGGTTGTAAGGTCAAACACATAAAGTCATTTTTCCCCCTTAAACTAAGAGGTCACATCATTGTAAGTGAATGCATCACAGTTCACATTGACCACTGTTTGGCACTGATTGACTCTGTCAATTCAGTTGTATGTTTTTGGTCCAAGTTATGTTACATTCAGTTCAGTACAAAACTAGTCTATATAAGCATTGCGCAAAGGTCAATAGCTTAGCAGCCTGTTATTTATGACAAAGTTATCAGGTGATGGCTGTTGAAGGTTGTTATGAGAATTAATGTACTGTGAATCACAGTTGACCCGAAAACAACGCTCTCAGTCACCAGCGAGGAACTCCACCGCTAAAGGCTACTGATTCACTGAACGTTTCACTTTTTTTTTTTTGACATCTGACATTTCCTGAACACCTCTAGTAAAATGACCTATTTTTACATTTTCCTTACAAATGACTTTGTGTGGAAAATATTGACTAATGTCAGTCAGAGGAAGGCAGTAGTGTGAGGTTGTAGCACAGCAAAACATCTTGAGGAGGAGGTCGGGTGATAGGATGGACAAATCGTCTGTTTTTGAAGCCGTACAAGCAGCTTACATCCTGTTTGGTACCAACTGATAAGGTTGGTTTCTGTTAAGGTTTGGTTGTTCTCTTTCCAAGAACAACCAAACCTTAATGAGAGAGGTGGCATATGATTTTTTTTTTTTTTTTTTGAAACTGTAATTTGAAACACAGATAACAAATGCTGTGCTGCAATGGGGTGCATGATCTGAAAATTTTATTCCAGTAAGCAATGTTACCATTTTTAAATAGACATTTATGGCAGAAACAAATAAAGGATCAATGTAGTGTGTAAGAGTTTGACATTTTGGGAAATACACTTATTTGCTTTCTTGCCGGTAGATGAGACCATCAATACTTTTGTCTTGTCTGTATGGTAAATATGAAACTACTGTATACAACCAGCGGGTGGTTAGCTTAGCTTAGCAAAAAGACTGGAAACAGAGGGAAACAGCCAGCCTGGCTCTGTCCCAAAGTAAATCCATCTACCAACACGTCCAAAGCTTTGCTAGTAAAACAATGGATTTGACAAGGGTTTTTGATAAAGATAGGAGATATTTTGGATGTGTGAGCTCCCTGTGCTGTTTTTTAAACAGTACATTAGCAGATGAGACGTTGCAGTGTGGTTGTGCGCTCCTGTGTGTGTACAGTCTGCATGTTATCTCTGCCTCCATGTGGGTTTCCTCTGTGTTTGCATCCAGTGACACACATCAGGTGGATTAGAGACTCCAGCTTTCCCACAGGTATGCATGTGAGCATCTGTCTATCTGTGTTAGTCCTGACTGACAACTGACTCAGGCGGTTTACCTGCTCCCCACCTAATGCATGTTGGGAAAGGCTCCAGGCCTCAGTTAAGACAGGAATGAATCAAGTGTCAATTTATTATGTGTTCATTGTGCATGACTGTTGAGCTGGAGTAAATGTGACCACCCAGCTGGACATTTTGTTGGTCTCACACTGATGGAGCAGGTGATGAAGATTTTATTTTGCCAAGGCTGGAGCTCAGCACTGTCACAAATGTGCTGGCAGCATTTGTCCCACCATGGTTTGGCCTGATTTCCCCACACATTTATCCTGAAGTCATCATCGGTCACAGAGCTGTGCGCCTGACTAATTTAATTTCATAAGCTGTTGAGTGTCCTGAGAGGAACACTGGATGCCACAACCCCATATTCAGGACTATATGCAAGAAGAAGATATAAAGGGATTACATGAGGTGAAGTTTGGGGTTCATCAATCGTTAATTTACACTGGTGCAGTGATATCAATTTAATCTCTAAACAAGACTGCAGTTTGATATTTTTCCAACATATTACCAGATTATTCATAGAATTGAAATAAAATCATCTATAGAATGTGATGGGGTTTAATAAAATACAGTTACCTACGATGCAGAGACAGTGGACACATGTTAATACTGTTTCTCTCTGAGAGGTTGTACAATGAGCATCCCAAGAATATTTCTAGTGCCGAAATATATTTACCATGTTCAGATTCAGGATAAAACGAGGATATGTGATTCAAGCTCCCACATTATTGTAAGGAACTGCTGCTGTGTTTTTTGTTAGTGACTCTCCATCTCCATAAATAGCATCAGTCCACACCACTTGACATTACTCCTGAACATTTCCCAAAGCTTACTACAGGTTTTTGCTGTACCCTCCACCTCATTTCACAACAGAATGAAAGAGACTTGCATCCCTCTGAGATTTGTTTCCATAAAAGTGAAATTCAATTCTTTCTTATTTGTTCCTTTTTTTAACACAAGGAACTAACAAATTTACATAATCCATGTTTGGCAAAAAAGGGCTCCAATTCTGATTGTTTTCAGGGGTTTAGACAGCGTAACCTGTGAAAAAGATTTTCATAAGCTGACACATTTGTGAATGCAACCTGAAAAGAAAGGAATTCGTTTTGGGAAGTACATTACTATGCAACAATAATGTAAGATAATGGCTCAGAGTGGCAGATTATCTATCTCAAGCAAGCTTAAGGTGTTTGGTAAATTCACTTTCATGTCATCATGCCAAAATAAATGGGCTTCCTATAAGGTGGAATATCAATCTTAAAACTGGGTGGTCTGCTTTAGAGTAGGTATGCAAAATTTAGCAAGTAGTTCCAAGTCTCTCTGAACTATATCATCTTACTGTTTAGCCACCAATGTACAGATAAAAGGAGATTTAAACTGATAGAAATGTTGATACATTCATGAAAATCTGTCACTTATCATTGTGCACTTAAAGCTTTTTCCTCTCAGACTATCCCACATAATAGGTGGAAATTGTTGGGGCGTACACAGCCTGAAAGGAGAACCTGACAACACTAATCAGGACTGAAAAAAGTAACCTAATCCAGCTGCTTTTTTGGATTAAAAAGAAATAGAAATAGTAAATGACACAAAATGAATTTAAGGAGGGTTAGTGCATTAACATACAATAAGCACGGAAACAATAACCATTTTATCATAATTTGTTATTTGCCACACTTATTTAAATGCAGGAAGTGGTTACACGAGTGCCAAATGATCAATGCCTTCAAGGAGAGACTGACTGAAAGTGTACGCCTTTCATCTTGCTCCTCTTCACATCGGATCACGTCAGGCTTTTTGCTCTTTCTTTGAGTGTGGCTCCTCTGAACAGCTAGAAACACCTTTGACTTGAGATGCGAACTAGTTTGTTTCGAGCATACCCCGGCCTTAAATTTTCCAGTGTCCAAAGTTTGAGAGAACCCACTTGGGTTGCCACTGCACGACTCATCTGAACAAGGATGGAAAGGAAGAAATACATTGCTCCAAAACTGTCTGATTTATATCACAAGAAATATATATTATAAATAGACACACCCAAGCCTCCCTAGATCATCCATCCATCCATCCACGCACACAATGGGTTTTCCTTTTCCATCAAAGTAAAATTATCTTTTTGGGGGGGCGGTGTTGTGTTGCACCTAAAAAAAAGGGTCTTCCTGATTTCACCCAATCAGGAAGTCCAAGCCCATTAAAACCTCAGTACACACAACTGAACGTGGGTGAAGAATAATTCACCCTGTGTGAGACAGCAGAGCATTTAGTACAAGATGGACAGATGTGCTGTTGGTGACTCCCTGTAGCACACACACACACACCCAGACTCACACACACACATCCCACATGTCAACCCATTAGATCTTACTTTTGGTAGTGCATTATCACAAATGTTATGTCATCGTTCTTATCCCGTATCACACTGGTTGACCGTAGTGAACCCAGCTGATATGCTGCACTTAACTGCCCTGCTCTTTATAATCACTCTGTGAACTACACAACAAACAATCCCTAGAGGTGTCGAATTTTGAATATAAATACGTCAGGGCAGCATGTTGGCAGCCATACCGACTGACACAGCTGCACATGTTCTGAGAGACCTGCGAACATCAGAGAGAGGTGGATGGCAAGAGCAGGAGGTGGGAGTGGAGAACAGATGATCAGGAGAAAGGTGTGTTTTCAGAGGGAAAAGACTGTCAGATGAAGGTGCCGCCACAGATCAGAGAACAGTGCAGAGGAGGATTTGGGGGTGCTTGCTCGCTTGTTGTTTGGTGCAGGAAGCTTACAGCCCGAAGCCAGTCTGGAGTGTCCGTCAAGTCTGATGTTAGGAAGTATTTTTTGTCAACAGGTGGAGCTGAATGTGTTGCGCACTGGGACTGAGCTGAGGTGGACTCAGGCACACAGGCACCTTATCTTCTGGAGAGAAAATGGAGGAAATTTGCTCCTCATTTTTTGGGCCAGGTGCTTTATCTGCTCATAAAGTACGATCCACCTTTATTTGTGGCTCTGCTGAAAAGTCTGCCGTGTTAACTGTAGCGACTCTGCTGGCGCGGAACGTCTACCACATTGGTGGCACTGTGGCTGTGCCACATAAATGCAGGCTTACACAAATTGGTAAGTTAATGTCTGTGTGTGTGTATGTGTGTGAGTCTAGACACTATAACTCAAAGTGCCTTACAGAGAGAAACCCATTAAAACTAACAGATATAAGTGAGTCTTTTACCCCACTGCATTTTCCATCCTAAAATTGGCATATTTTGTGTATGAACATCTTATCCTCATATTTTTTGTTACTGTGCAGGTTGTTTTCCAATGATAAAATATGTGTTTGTGGATAAACATATTACATATTGAACATATTGCTTGCTGGTGGTATTTATAGCACAGGAAAAGAGCAGGGGCTCATGTTTATGTATCAGAATATCCCCAGGCTGATCAAATTGCTCACTTTCTGCTACCACAACTTTGAACCTGCAGAAAGCTTGTCTTAATGAGTCGTTGCTCATTACACGCAAGAGAAGATTTGTCTTGTTTGTGTGCTGATTTCCCTGCATTTTTCCAGCTGTCATAGCAGTAATTATGTGCAAATGTCATGCATTTTGTCCTGTGGACAGCCACTGAACCAAAACTGAATCGCATCTTGATTAAACTTCAACACACAAAAACAAACCTTCAGGTCGTGAGGGCTTTAGCGGACGAAACAGAGCATTAAGTGAAAAATGACTATGCCATGCCTCCTTTCGGTTTTATTTTGGTTTGATTGCTGCGCTCGTTGTGTTTCATCAACAGTCAAACTGGCTGGGATGGTTCGGATGGTGGTGCCTTATGTCACATGAATAGTGCATGAGGGATCAGGCAGATGCTGCTGAATATGAATTTATGTAGTTATGAATAGATTAAGATAGGTCTTTATACTGTGTAACATTCCACTTATCACTCTCTGACCTAATCTCAACAGAGATCTCATGCAGAGCCGTTCAGTAACTGAAATATTAGTCCTGACTGATTATATACCCACAGAAATTAGGCTACAGGGATGGCTGAGAAGAATGTCATGTTACATTTAGATTTTAAATGACGTTTGAGATTGAAAATGAGGAATGAAAACTAACGATGGTAATGTGATTCCAGGTGCCCTGTGTTTGCCGCCTCGACCTGATCTTTATTGTATGGATCTGAGTGAGGACAGGCTTTGTTCATCAGGTTATCACACAGGCGTTTCTATCACCTACCCCATTAAAATATGTTTGAATTGCCTGAGCCTCTGTGGCAAGACAAAGCTTTGATCTGGTCTCTCTGCTCTGCGCCGACAGAGATGATGAGTTTTTACACGTGCACACATGCATGCACGTAAACACGAACGCGCGCTAGCAAATGCGTGCACAAAGACTCCATCCCACTCTAAAGAAATGGGACCCAAAAAATAGGAGTCAGACACAGAAAAAAATACTTTACGTGTTTTTTTTTTTAAATTCTCATAGCTAGCTGAAAATCATATTTTTTTGCACTTGGGTGGACTTGTAAGTCATGTATGACTGCTTTTGTAAGGAGAAATCAGGGGTTGCACAGGTGCTCTAGCCACAGACAGCAAAGCATGAAGACTGGCACCTGGATAACTTATAAATGTCAGGTGGGAGGAATAAAAAAATTGAAACTGTAAATTTAAATCCTCATGCTCAGATGGTCTGAGCATGAAACGCCTGAGGAGGAAATAGGACAAGAGATGGGAGTTATGATGTGAGGGGCACTGATCGTTCGCTTCAACCATCACTGCTCTTTCGAGAGCCACTTATATGAGTTTTCATCTTTGATTACGAGGTAGCACCGCTCTCCCCAGCTGATATTAACCCCGCTGCCTCTTATCCAGGGGTCTCCTGCTTTGCAGTCTTCAGCTTAACAAGGTTTGAGGTTTGACTCTTAATGGTCCTTATCGCGCTGATGGAGAGTTAAGTGTCAGGAGAGTGCCTACAGAAATGTCAAGGAGTAACAGGGACAGATGGAGGAAATGGTAGGACAAGTCACAATGTGTATACGGTGCTCTTAAGTCGTGTTTCGATATGAAGAAACAGGTAAACAGACAAAGAACAGATACCTGTCAGTTCTCTATTTCAGGGGAGCTGCCTCGTGTTGGCTGGTTGAGATGGTTGGGGGAAAAAAAAAAAACAGATTTCTGTATTGCCTTTTAGCCTTTTCCTGTGAAATATATCTGATCGCCTTTTGGAAAAACACTCTTAAATATTTGTACTCCAAGGGAATTGTGGGAGAATGGCCATGCACTCAAATAGCGTTTATTCACTTTAGGCCGGATTTATGATGTTACGTATCTTAGCTCTGGGGATGTGTTTGTCTGGAAGCTTGTCTAGTTGGAGTCATGGATTTTGTAGCCTGAAACAGTGTGAGATTGAATACCCAGAAGAACACAGTGGATATGATCAATACTACAGTAAACCCACATTTGACAGTGAACTCCATTGAATTGCGTCATTAATGAAGCTGTGAATTTCAGAAGTGGCTATGGGAGATAAATAATGCAACATGGCCTATTTTCTTGTTTCTGATTAATTCTTTTCCCCGAGTCCCTGTGTCTTCAGTGTCCCATTATATTCTACTGTGAAGAGCTCTCACAACTTTATAAAGTACTCGCTCATACATTGTGAACAGATATGACTTTGTATTACTCCTACTATGTGCTCTGCAATCAAATAACTTCATATAACTCAACATAGAATATATTATATATATGTATGCTATAATATTTATCTGTGTTATAGATGACTTCTATTGGGTTTAATGAAGCCTTGAGTCTTAGATCCCATCTACTCTGTTCTGTGATGTATCAGATACTACACTGGTGAGAAACTGTAGAGTGCCACACAAGAAATTAGGTGGGTTTTACTTGTTGTTTATTTGTGATGTACAGAAACTATGAAAGAAAATTTGCCTCTTTTTCTGTCGTGTTATTGCATGGAGTTTTATAGCTGCACCAATCAGTAGTTTGATATTGACAGTGCTTCAAAATAGGCAGCTGGCCCCCAGCTTGACCCCTGGCTGGGTGGACCCTGTGACGCATGTCCTTTCCTTGCTCTTTCCCCTCAGTTCCTGTCTCTCTCCACTGTCACTGTCCAGTAACGGCTGAAAATGCAACTTAAATGTTTGGGTTCAACTGCTCACCTAAATGCCAGCCACACAAGGCAGCTGTTTTAAGGTATACAGTGGCATCATTAGACACATGACTCCAAATGAATGCTAATGTCATACCATGTCTGCTGGATGCCTAAATAGAAGAAAATGCATGATTCATTTGTTGTTACAACTGCATTGTTTTATTTGTGCACAGTGGCTCTATGTAGCTCTTGTCATGTCAGATGTTCATATCTGTAATCCTTTGTATGTTACATAAATCCAAGCATTGAAGCTGTGGTATGCTATAAAAAGTGACCTTTGCAGTCCATTAAATCTGGATAAAGCCTAATCTTTATCACTCACTGCTCAGAGTATACATATTCCTATCCCTGAATTGCATGAAATTGCAGTTACATGGAACCTAGTTCTTTGTATTTGGCGCAACCACTTGAAAGACTTTTGCTTTACCTCGACTGTGAGCCTTTGTGTCTCACGACACCCGGGTGGAGACTTGTTTTGGTAAACCAATAGTGAGGTCTGTTAGAGGGTATACCCCATAGGAATGAGAACCAGGTTCACTGCTTTATTTATGTAGCTGCTAGTTTCTCTCCCCCACACACTCCACTGTGTTATCGACACAGCAGGTTGAGTGACCATTAGTGCATTCATGATCTTGCAGTCATGCACCTTGGGAAATTATACACAGGGCTTGGATTCATACGCTTATTATGCATGTGTGTGTGTGTGTGTGTGTGTGTGTTTGTAATACGATCCCTGCAGTGAGCGTCTACAATTTGAGAAATATCGAGAACAAAATTTGTGTCATTGCTGAGCCTATCCTCAGGACAGAGAGCCTGTTAACAAGTACTCTGCTCAGCATGTGCTCTGTTAAGTGTGCTTAAATATCTGTTTTGAATGCATGAGAGATTTGACTTTAGTTGTCTTTGATAATAATCACCCATGTCATCTCAGAGTATGCATTTTTATATTTTATGTGCAAATGTGTGTGTGAGGGAGAGTGAGTGTGTCAGTGCTTCTGTGTGTCCTGGAAAGGACAGAAAGATTACAAATGTTCTACAGCTTTAGAACATTTTGTATTTACTTATTTTTCCAGGGGGCTAATAGACTGTTACAGTTTGTAGATTTAAACCCTGAAGACTTTGACTCATTAGGTTCTCTTGCCAGATTTTCCATGCTTGTTTTCTAACATGGTTTTTAGGACTCTTACTAGAGGAAGAGACTGGGAGGTTTCAAACTTCCATTTCATGGTAATTGAGGCCACTGTGCTCCCAGGAACACTCAAAGTTTAAGAAGTGCTTTTATACCTTTGCCTTGTTCTATGCCTCACCACAGTTTTATCGTGGAGGTATACAGAGAGTTCCTTGGATTTCATGGCTCGATTTTGTTTTTTTTTAAACTATGTCCAATCCAATCAGTTTTCCACAGATGGACTCTGACTGTATACAGATTATAAAGAAGATCATTTCTGGTGGTCATGTCTACATGGGAAAAATAGGAACTGGGAACAAACAAGCAGTGTATGGAGCATTTTCAACTTTCAGTACAGATGATTATTATTATTCAGCACCAAGGATTAAAGAAAGTCTCTTAGAGATTGTGTTGTACAAGGAGAGTCTGTCCTTTGGCCTGGAGGTCTTGGCTCCAAACCCCTGCGTTGACAAGTGTTCAACCAGCTGAAGTGCCCTAAAAGGAGCCCCTCAACTCTTCGCAGCTCCAGAGAGGAGGCTGTAAAGCTGACATCTGGCTGGCATTTTTTTGTTACTTTAGTATGCAATATACTGACTCTTGTTGAGCATCTTCTCCTTTGTGACTGGCAAAAATTTTAGGAGGGAAATGATGGGTAACAATGGATTTTACCAGGCTTAACCTCATCTATATAAAATTAATGATGTGAAATCACGCCCCTAATATTTTGTCCTCTGTTAGCAGGCAGTTTATTTTTCAACCATGTGTGTTTCTGTTCTCTCAACAATTAAACACAACTGATTTTTAAGAGAGGGAGAAGAGGAGTGTAAAAAATATGGCCTCAGAGAGTAAAACATTGTTCGTTGTGTGTTCTGACAGCTAAAGACTTCACAGAAGTAACTCTATATAGCTTCAAATACAATAAATATGTCTTCATGTGATCTGTTATCATTTGTTTTTTAAGTTCTTTATTTACTGTAAAGACAAATTGTGGACTATATGTGCATACTGCTGCATGTAAACATAGACATAATGCATGCATACATGAAAGCACATGTTACATGCACACACATGACAGCAAACACACACACATACACACACACACACACACACACACACACACAACAGAGGCATGCATGCACACACTCCACTAATGAGGATGGAAATCTCGCTCTCTCTCTCTCTGCTGTCATCCCCCGTCTGTATCCCTGCCACCAGCTGTCACTAAAAGTAAAAAGTTTGAAGTTTCTGTCTTTTATCCTTTTCCGATGCTGGACAGTGCCAGGCAGTCAAGCAATCAAACACAAAGCCACTTCTCACCAACATTTCAGTCCCTCTGTTCCTCTCTTCAGACACACTCTACCCATTCTCCTGTTCATTTTAAGTGTCTTTAATTGAACCTTTACATACAGATGGCTGCCAGAGATCCACTTTTCCCTTCTGAGTATATGACACATTTACAGTACGGATTGTATACTGCATCGCAACAATGCATTGCAGGGACAGACAGTAAACTGTCAACAGCTTGCGCTCAGCATGACAATGTTAAGCATGATAATGTGGGAGATATATAAATGCCACAGTATTTAAAACAAGCATAATGCAGTCAGTTATCTGTTTGTTTGCAACATTTCATTCCAAAATCAGCATGCCAATGATTCACAAGCCTCTACTGGACAGATATAATCAGAACTAGTTTCTACCGAATAGATACTCCTAATAAAAACTATTCACACTCAATCCAAAGTTGCAGGGACAGTAGTTCTAGAAAAATGTTGCAAAACCCCCAAAATGAAATTGCTTTGGGACAGAAGAAGTCCTGTCATAGTTTCCACCTGTCTCAGCATGATGCAGAGATTTTCCTTCCTCAGTGCCTACAGGCCCCTCTATGAAACTTAGAACAGAGAGACACACATCTATGTCTCTCTCTATGGGATCTCTCTCTTCCTTCTCTGAGTTGCTTTCAGTGGCAGGTCAGTGCATAACAGAAAAGCAGCCCTGTGTGTTCACACAGAGGCATCTCTGTTGCAGTTTGGACTCTGACCCACATCAGCTGCTGCCTGCTCGGCTAATTGTGTGACTCTGTGACACTTTGCCTTACCTCTTCCTGATAAAGGACAAATAAAGACGGACACCTGTTCCCTTTCTGTCTTAATATAGAGCTCCACTGACCCCACTGTTTTTGTGTGTTTATCTGCAGTGGAGCGATGCATGAGTGTAATGCAGTCCGGGACACAGATGGTAAAGCTGAAGGCAGGTTCCAAAGGGCTGGTGAGACTCTTCTACCTGGATGAGCATCGCTCCTGCATCCGCTGGAAGCCCTCACGCAAGAGTGAGAAGGCAAAGAGTGAGTATGCGTGACTCCTATTTCTTGCCATAGCGAAAAAACAAAAAAGAAACGTCAATGTTTTATGTTAAGTCTTCCTTAATGATGTAACTGCAAAGATGCTTTTGTATTTTCTTTTAAAAATTTACAAGCTGTGACTTCCAACCCTGACTGCTGTCTACCTATCAAAGAGGCTCTGTTTTTGTCTGTGGTGAGCACAGACTGGGACATGGATACACCAGGCTTAACTGTAGTAGGCTAATACCATAGAGGCTACCTCAGTGCAAGTGTTTTATTAAGTTGCAAAAATCCTCCAGCATTTTTAAAACCCTTTTGCACGTCCCACACACCACAGCAGGATTGGTTGTGATGCTGCGGGTACTGAAAACAGGCAGGATTTGAACCAGATACTGCATCACACTGCACAGGGAGTTTCTCATTTTTCAGTCAAATTCACTGAACCTCATTGGTTCTCACAAGAGATCCTTTAACATCCTGAATTATTTGGTCAGAGACACTTGTGCTCCATTTCTTAGAGTCCTTAAGTCATTCATCTGGGTGTGAATTTGGTGGTGTGTTGGGGTTGTTCATGATTGTAAGGTGCCTGAAGCACAGTGTCTGGTTCAATTCTGCCCACTGCTGGTACCTTGAGCATCAAAACCAATCCCAATGCAGGGACCTCTAAAGAGACAGAGGCAGTGGAAAACCATGAGTGGCTAACATTTTGCTGCAACATGGATGGGGAGATGTTTTAAGGTATACATATAGTATAATATGACAAATTTTACTAAATATAATGCACACAACACCAGCACCCAGACAGGCAATGGCCCGTCACTGACATGATTAAGAGAAACACACAACACCTGCTTTTTGAATGTGTGCTTTGACTGCGTGTATGTGAGAGAGAGAGAGAGTGTGTGTGTGTGAGCAGGATTAAAATAAGGCTGCCATATTGTTACTTTCAATCATAGTAGAAATTCAGAGATGAGATTATGTAAGGGAATGAGAGAACTGAGCGTAACAGGAAAATGGATGTGGATAATGTTGGAATGGATTATGAGAAAATACACTTTCTGGGTGGGTAAGAAGGCAATTAATTGAATAAAATCCACAAATCAAAAATGGTTTAATCAGTCATTTGAACATAATGGTGTTTCTCAACACATAAAGGTTAATTGTTCAGATGACAACAGATCAGTGCACTGATGAGAGTCATTACTGAATTGTTTTACTTGGTTAAGACAGCAGGTTAAAGAATCAGACATGAGAGAGATAGTGTGAGGAGAGAGGGAGACAGATAAGAGGCAGATAAAGTGTATGTGTAACTATGTAGAAGTTTACTGCAGGCTGTTTCTCTCTCAGAATCAAAGACAGGCTAAGTTCACACTCCAATCTCATTAAACCACGATACACTCCATGAAGCACAGGAATAACCTCCTGTGAGTATTTTTTCCAACTCCTTTCTCTCCCTATACCTCAACCCAAGACATCTGCTTATATAAAATAAAGACCTGAAACCAATTCTCTCTTATTCCTAAAGTCTTTTTCTAAGATAACATGATTGACTGAATGAATGTAACTTACAGTGAAAATGTACATTTTATCATCCTCAACTTCTAAAAGCATAATATATTGGTCATTATCAAGCGCTTGGTTACAATATCAAAGGATAAAGATTCCTTTATTCTTTATAGTCCCTCAGTAAATTCCATAAAAAGAACAAAACCAACCCACGACTCTGTGTTTCTCACTACTCTTCAACTTCCACAGCCTGTCTGTGGGTCTCACCTCCAAACATATTTAAAAAGTCCTCAAGATCAAATTGCAAATATGTAGTTTTATTTTTTAAAAAGGGCCTGTAATTCCCAAAAGCAGCTGGACACTGTAGTTTTTTTTTTTAAACCGGAGTAAATAGTGTATTTGTTGGGGACTATTTTCAGCTGTGGATTAATACACATTTGAGGCTCTACTAAGTATTTAATAATGTGTGTGGGATTGATTCAATAAACTACAGTGCTCATGGTAATAAAGGAACATGTAAGCCAGTGCAACAGTGCGACTCATTGATTTTAATAGCAATTATAATGGAGGTCTATGGCACAGAAGGGTAGGCTCGATCAAGCTCTAGCTACACAAGTAATACTTGTCAGGATAATTGTTGGCTTCTGGTCTCCTTATTGGATTTCTTACCAATACGAAAACAATTGAATTTCACCACTCATTCTTTAGGGTGTAATTCAATGTTAAGTTAAACAGAAATAATTAATGGGCCCCTCAAGTGTATTTTATTTTTGGGTCTTTTAACAAATGATCAAGCTGGTCTTTTCTGACTCTTTCCATCCACTTCCTCTCTCCATCAGTCACCATTGATTCGCTGTACAAAGTGACAGAGGGCAGTCAATCGGACATCTTCCATCGGCATGCAGATGGCACCTTCGATCCGGCGTGCTGCTTCACTGTGTACCATGGAAACCACATGGAGTCCCTTGACCTGGTGACATCCAATGCAGAAGAAGCCAGAACCTGGATAACCGGCCTCCGCTACCTGATGGCTGGGATCAGCGACGAGGACTCGCTGGCCAAACGGCAGCGCACACACAACCAATATCCTTTGAGGAAAGTGCTACTTTCAAATCACCGTGCCTTGGAGGAGGCAAATCAATTGTGTAGTTATTATTTGTTGAGAGGTTTTCTCTTAGCTTAGAGGGAAAACATTAACATTAAAAGAAAATCTTTCTCCAGAATGCGAATTTCACGGTTTTTCTTTCTGCGAAACACTGCTCTCAGAACAAATATGCTGTACTATTAGAGCTGGCAAACAACTGTATCCGCACATGACAGGTCTCCACATACACACACACGATACATACATAATTTTCCTTAATGTGTGTCTCTCTGACGTGGATGAAGCAGACGTTTGAGGAGGCCGATAAGAATCGGAGACGGTCTCCTGAACATCGAAGAGATCTACCAACTTCTCCACAAACTGAATGTCAATCTGCCCCGCAGGAAGGTCAAGCAAATGTTTCAGGTCAGAGTCTGAAGCCATTTCATTTCATTTACTGCTAAATCCAGTACTTAATATGCAACAGTCCCCACAGTCTTAAGATAAGGTAATAGTGTGGGAGGCTACTTGAAAAGATAAATCTTAACAGAACAAAGACCATAGAGAGTCAAACGGACATTCCCAGTTTTACATCTCACAAATTCAATAAATTGCTCTTACAATCATTCTGAAGGCCTCACCATGTGGGTGAATAGAAAATAATTACCTAAAGATTTATATATCAAGCTCTTAAATAAAAAGGAGGTTTGCATCCATTTGAACTCATAAAAGTCCTTATGTATAAATATTTAAGATCACTGATGTCACATTACTGTTGCATTTTTAATTTTTATGTGCATTTGTGTAATTCAAAGAAATGTGTGAGAAATATTTCATACACTCATAAGCGACAGAAACACTTTGAGAGGAAAAGGATGAAGTCGTTTAAGGAGAGGGCTGCTTCAATTTTTCAAACAGAAGTCACACTGAGTAATGTCAAAAATCCACATTTGGCTTTTCTAAGATGAGTTGTAGTGAAGTGTTGAGAGTTTGAACAACCAATTTCATTGGACAGTTAATTATGTTCATATACTGAGAGTGTTGATGTTTTTGTTTGTGTTTTAATTGGTGTATTATTTTGGACTAGGGTGAGATGGCCAGTTTTAGGGGTGTTGAGACATCTTTTGGATACCTGACCACCTTCAGTAGTAGGCATGTGTGGCTTTAAGACACTGCCAGAGAAATGAGGACTCAAATGTGAACTCACAATGCAAAGACTGGGGCAAAACCAGTTGAAATCAAAATCAATTCAGTCAGATTGTAGACAAAAGCAAAGAGATTAAGAATACTGCAAAGCAGGCATAACAAAAACAAGGCAGGGAAGTTGAGACAGACAAACAAAGCCGCAGCAAATATTCACTGGTGACTAATGACTAATGGGGTGAGAAACACATTAAGGACAACTGGTGGGCAGGTGAGGAATAGCAGAAATGACAGAAATGACAGGAGAGGTCATAGGTGTTTTACAAATGAAGTGAGCAGGAGAAGTGTTGCCTTATGTTCAGATGATTATGAATCAGTTGTAACTGTGACAAAATAGGCTGGATTAACAACAGGGCAAAACGGGAAACTGACCCAGGTCCCAGATCTGCCTGAGGCTCCAAACGTCCCCGGTGTCACTTGGTTTTTGGTTATTTTTAGTGTCAAAATGTTCATATCAGGTTACATTGTTGCGACAGTGCATATTCTTAAATGAATTTGTGTATGGTCACGATCACATTTAAAAAAAAAATAAATAATAATAATAATGCAAATCTTCTATCACTTTAAAGTAAAAAACCTGGGCCAGTTTTCTTAAAGCCCCTTAAAACTAATAAAAAACTAAACTTCAGAGTCAATACAGCGAATCTGAAAGTTTTTATCCACTCATAGCGGGCTAAATTATAATTTCACACTGTAAATCACTTCACTTCTCTGGGTTTAGATTAGACAGAAAATTTAGTTTCATTTTCTCAATTTATCACTTTCCATTTAAGCATTAGTAGACTGCTGTGTTGCCACCTGAACAGCTTGTGCTGTTGCTTAAAA
The DNA here is from genome assembly GCF_001640805.2 of Lates calcarifer. NCBI lineage: Eukaryota > Metazoa > Chordata > Actinopteri > Centropomidae > Lates > Lates calcarifer. The sequence goes on along the minus strand of NC_066853.1, from coordinate 14,706,518 downwards.
TATCACAAATCTGTTTTTTTTTTTTCTGTCCATGCATCTCTGATGAAGTCCATCACAGTGATTTATCCCCCCGGTCGTGTGTAGATTCTGCTTGTGATCGAGTCCCCAATGCCCACAGCGAGCTCATTACGGGAGTGTGATGGAGGCATTAGCTGGTATTATTAGATTTGGTATGGAGTCGAATGGGCCCCCGTGAGATCCAGGTAATATGAGATGCTGGGATCCCAGGCGAGCAGCCGGAGTGAAGCGGCAGGACAGAACAAGCGGAGAGCCACATGTAGTGACATACGAAGTTAGGAAAAGGAAAAATAGGTTGGAGAGGTAACATGATTGTGTCATAAAAGCTGCAGCGTTGTGTGTGCTTGCTGGTGTGAATTTGTGTTTGCAGCAGAGTGAAGGGAGAGAAACATGAGTAGAGGCGGAGTAAAAAAACAAGATGAAACAATTTACAGCTGCACATGTGCACAGCTGTTCCACTGTTTTCTAATTTTAAACTACTAACCGATATAGTGTCAGGGTTTGATATTGGCTTAACTCTAACTGTAATATTGATTTTCTACCTTCTATTATAGCCTAATAATCAGACTGAATTACCATTATGTTTCACTTGAGTTATGTTAGCTGAGTTCTTGTGGGGAGAGAAGGTTACTCTGTTTTGTTTTGACCTAATAAGTCTGTAGAGGGCGACATATCCATCCCACCATCATTTGCAGCAGGCAGGGAAACTGTAGTAGTGGTCGCAAAGAACAATACACTTCATTTTTTTTCACCTTTATCAAGAATATTACTATTTAACAGTTGTTTTTTTCTATAAGTTGATTTGACAACTGTGTTGATCTCCACCTTGCTTGTAGCAGTTTCCTGTTACTATTTTCCATGAATGTAGCTAGGTAGCTAGCTACCTATGTAAGAGGATGAGGATCAGGAACACACATGGCTGGGAGGCCTGCCTGTTGCTGCCCAATGGGGTTAGGGTAGGTAGCAGTGACGCACAAGTGGAACGAAACAGGTTTCTAGTACAGATCAGGTCTAGTACAATGACAACGCCCACAGAGGAGACCTATAATACACTTGTTCATTTTTTTTTCTTGATTTATCATTTTGACCAGTATTTTAAGCAACCTAAACATTTTCTGTTTGTTGTTTCAGAGGACTGTGTGAATCACTGTTAGCCATATGTTTGTGCAGCGTTTCACTAAGTCTGGGTTTGTAGTTTTGGTCTAACCATTAAATTAGAATAGTTTGAGATGTGTCACCTCCTTACCCTCACAGGAAGCAGACACAGACGATCAGCAGGGCACGCTGACGTACGAGGAGTTCTCTGTCTTCTACAAGATGATGTCCCTGAGACGGGACCTGTTCTTGTTGATGATGGCGTACAGCGACAGGAAGGACCACCTGACAGCGGAGGAGCTGGCCAACTTCCTGTGCAATGAGCAAAAGGTGAGAGGTCATGATGCTGGTCTCAGGGTTCAGAAGCAATAAAGTGCTCAGCCAGTGATGTTAAAGCTGACATGTTTTTTTTTTTTTTTATGAGTTGTCCAATCTCCTTTCTCTCAAATCGGCTGTTTTCAATTTAAGATCCAGCCAAAGAAAAGAGATATTTCTTTTCACCCTCTCCTTAGTCTGACATGTAACTCCCTCTGTCTCAGCTGTCTGCCCAGAGGAATCTGTTCCACTAAGCCAATCTATCACGCCTAAAATTAGTTTGTCTCATGGGAGTCCTTTTCTTGTTCTTCACAGTTTTTTCATTGCCCCTTTTTTCTCTCAGTGTTTTTCTTTATGTTTCTGACACTTTCTTTTCTCTCTTATGATGCAATAGTGTCATTTTTCATAATGCTGTATTTATCATCTCCAGCCTGTGATACTGGGCATTAATAGTGTTCTCTGACTTAGCTACATCTTTGACATGACTGACAATTAATTTAATTTTGACTTCACATGGCATTTAGACTGGGATTAAATTATTGTTAAATCATTATTAACTATATTTCAAATGGTCTAAACAAGGTCTACATATTTTCTACTCTCAACTATTGTATTTCACACCGAATGTAAAACAAACCTTAAAGGCCTTGGGCAAGAAATCACAACATTAACACTGTAATATACTAAGTAAACACAATATGTTGAATTCTGAATTTAACCTGGCATTCAGATATTCGTCTAGTGTTCAAAATAACTCACAGTATGGCACCTTCATTGCTGAAAATGTGTGTACAACTCTGCTTAGAACAGATGACCAGAGGCTCAAGGTCAACTCTTAGGGGAGAGTAAAGAATCCCTAAAAGAAGCTCCTCCTTTGCATCATTTGCCTTTTAATTTATTAAGAAATTAAGAAATAGAACAACCTCACTGACACATGAAAACATGCACAGTTTCAAATAGTTTTTTAATGTTAACAAATGGATTTTAAGAGGCCAGATCTGTCAACATGATAACATAATTTGACACAGCACTTCAGCACGTCTCATCTCGACTCTCATATTTGTTGTCATATGTGTCTGACTGTCAGTGATGGTTAGGGAGTGATAATAGAAAAGATAAATGTACTTTATTGATGTGAAATTCATGTGGAGGGGGTTGTGGGGGGAGAAGGGGTGCACGAGTAGTTGCAATGTATTTATTTATTTTTTTTACTGAGTGTATGATTGTTCTGTGATCTGAATTTAAATTTACATTACTGCACATGTTGTGTGTACCTGCTCAAGGACTGCATATAGAATTAGCTATTACCTAAATCTGGTACAATACATCTCTTCACTTTGCATACGATTAGTATTTTGTACATGGTTACTGATAAATGAATATAATAAACGAAAGTAAACATTTGTTTTGTTCATCTCTTTTCTCTGCAGATGGCCAATGTGACTCCAGAGTATGTTGCAGAAATCATTGACAAGTTTGAGGTGTCTGATGAGAATAAACAAAGAGGCGTTATGGGGATTGAAGGTAACTTTCTCCTATCTCACCATCTTCTTTCGCAGCTTTATTTTCACTCTCCCAATTCTTTCCCTTTTTTCCATCCTTGGCTCAGCTATTAATACAGTTTATGCCACTTATGAGTTTGTTCAGTAGGTGTCAACCTGTAAGCAGAGTCGAACACATTGTGTTGCTTATGAGCAGCAAATTAAACTTGTTTTTATAATAAATGGTTTAATTAAGTTCTTATTATTGTGCCATGCTTAAAACCTAGCCTGCACAGCCTTGCAAGTAGGCGTGGGCCGGTATGAGATTCTGACGGTATGATAACCTTAAGCAAAGATTTCACAGTTCACGGTTTAGCGGTATTGCGATTAAAGCTCTAAAATTAGTTATTTTGAAATGCCTGGTAAGAAAAACAACTTTTATATCGCAGGAACGGTATGATGGAAAATATTAGTGGTTTGAAACCTTGACTTTTTTAAACCATGGTATACCTTGAAACCGGTAACTGGCCCATGCCTACTTACAAGATGCCACAAATTCATGTAAGAGAGACTCTGAATGCTGTCTATTACCAAAAAAAGCCCCAAAATAAGGAAAGACAATTTGAATAATCAGATTTTGAGACCTCCATTGTCTCCACTCACAAAAACAATGATTGTATAATACTAGAGAAATCAGAGAAAACACTATAGAAATAATCCATCTTGCCTTCTTTCCCATGCTTTTGAGTCTAAAATCTATAAAAATTTTAATTAAATTACACTTCAGGTGCAAAAAAATAATTTCATTACCATTGTTTTAAAATTTAATATCAATTTTTTAATTAAACTTGATAAACACTATTTTTATTATTTACTGTGAGATCTACCCCTCATAATAAAAGTCTTAAATCCTGACAATGAGCAGCTGAAAAAAATGAAATAATGACTATGAATCTTTTAGGATTTTGTCTTTGGCAAGTGTTCATCTCTGAGAGCCACATGTGACTGAAGGGTAAGCTTAAGGGAGAAGAAGGAACAAGGTCTGAGGAGCGTAGCTGGAGTGAGAAAATGGGGAAGTCAGAATCAGGGCAGAGGAAAACAAAAAATGAGAGTGTGACAGAAATGAGATGAGTGAGTATGGGGAGAGGAGATGAGAGGAGGGGGAGGAGGAGGAAGAGGAGGAGGTGGGGTGAGACTAATCCTGTCGTCGGAGGCATGAAGGCTAACGCTGTATGTGTCTGGCTGATCAGACCAGTATGCCTGATGCCCTGCCTGCAGGCCAGAGATGTGTGTGTGTTAAAACATGCATTGTGCACAAATGTGACAGAAATGTACAAACAGATTTACATTAACATCTTTTTACAGTGTGATGAGCTGTTACCTATTGTATTTGGTCTCTGTATATCTGTGTGACTGTATATAATACCCAGTGTAGTTCATATAAGTATTCTTGTCACACTGTGTAGGCCTACTGTTAAAATCAGGATCATACCGTGACGATATTGCACGTCCAGTCCGATAACAGACGTTCCATAGAAAAAATCTTTCCTATATCTGCATCACATTTTTCCATTTCTCCTCCACAGTCAGCTTTTCCACATCAACTGTCTGCCTCTGTTCCCTTGTCTGCATTCCCACTTATTTCTCCTGCTCTTGGTATTCCTGTCTCATTTTTATTCATCCTCCCTGGATGAAAGGATGCTTTCTTCCCTGTCACTCCTCATGCTGTACGACCTACCAAAAAAAAAAAAAAAAATGCTGTGGTTTGAAATCACAGCAGTGTGGTTTGAATGTGCTTGTCTGTCATCCTCTGGTATTTCCCGGAGCTTAACCTACTGATGAAGAGATACTGCAGATGTCACTGTTAGAAGCTGTTAGAAGCTGCATGATATGGTCTGGTTGCCGGTGGTTTGAAATGAAAAAGTTTTGGGTGTCACTTTTATTTCAGGATATTCACAAACAGACAACATTGGTTGCTGTAAATCTGATTCAGGAGGGATGCACCATCAATACGTGACAGGCAATATTAAAAGAACTTTGTTGTTCCATCATGACCTCTGCAACTGACTTCAATATCTGTCTACACTGATGAGTCTCCACCATTCAGCCACAATGGTGCATATTTACAGTGTATGGTTATATATGTCTTTTTGATCAGCCACAATGGAAGGAAAGGAAAATGCAGCTGATTGGCTGTGGCAGATGCTCATTAATAAGACTGAATGTCTAAAGCCATGCTAATGGCTCTGTAAGATTGTACTTAAACACAGCTGTGCTTTGAGCTAAATGCTAACATCAGCATGCTAACATGCTCACCTTAGCAGGTCTACCATTTTCAAAATGCAAGTTTAGCATGTTAGCATGCTAATATTTGCTAATAAGCACAACATACAGAGTAGGTCTACAGCTGAAGGGGTTGTGCCAGTTCATCTAGTTGATCTTGAGATTTCATCAACTGATGTTGGCTCAGAGTCAGGCCACCACCCTGAAAAAGCTGCAAAACACAATTGGAGCTAAGCTGAATAATTCTGAGTAATACGCTGATTCATATTGTAATTCTCTTTTTTTCCCATTAATGTATATTATCTTCAGGTTTTACAAGTTTCATGCGAAGTCCGACATGTGACATTTTCAACCCTTTGCACCACGAGGTGAATCAAGACATGGAGCAGCCACTCTGTAACTACTTCATCGCCTCCTCTCATAACACGTACCTTACCGGAGACCAACTTCTCTCCCACTCTAAGACCGACATGTACGCCTGGGTGCTGCAGTCTGGCTGCCGCTGTGTCGAGGGTAAGCCCCTGTTTACGTTTAAACACCACTAAAGACTAATCTGACCGCACCTTTTTCACAGAGGACATTTTGACATGTCACAGTTGGAAAAGCACAGATGTAAATAATAACGTTAATGATGGCTGAATACCATTTAGCTGTATCAGTTCCAGGAACCCAGTGTTCACTGTCAAACTGTCATGTTTTACTGGGACACGTGAATAGAACAAAGCCACTGTTAGTGTTATTAGTACCGCCTGTGATTTCTTTACTATGACAAGTTGATATGTCTGCTGGGAAAGTGGCCTATTATGATTGGACGAGATGGCTTTTATGACTCCATATAATTGCAGTCTTTTCACCCTGTATCAAATGATATTTCTGTTTTGTGCTAAAAATTGAGTAAAACAACTGCTGTTAGGGATGCTTATGGATATTTGTAGATGTGAAGGATGTTTACTGCTAAGCAATTTCGGGCAGTTTTTGTTAATGTTTTTAAATTATAAACCCGACACTTCCTTTGCTGTAATAAAATTTGGAAAAGGCCCACAGATCCAGCAACACTTAAAAAACCTAACAGTGTAGCACAATGTTGCACATGCTATTGCTTAAGCATTGTTTTCACTTACACTATTTTTGTGTCCCAGAATGAATTAACACTGGTGTTTGTTAAGAGAATGTGAAATAGTGGAAGAAGAGCTGTGGCATCAAGTCCAAATGAAATGTCTTTCTTATATTCTAAGATGAAAAGTAAAACAGATGAAAAGTATGGCAGAAATTTAGAACAATAACATGATGCAGTTTTTCCATGATTCATGCATTTCTTCTGTTTTTTTCCCTGCAGTGGACTGTTGGGATGGTCCTGATGGAGAGCCAATGGTCCAACATGGCTACACTCTGACCTCTAAGATACCGTTCAAGTCTGTCATAGAGACCATCAATAAATATGCCTTCATAAATAACCAGTGAGTCAAAGCTCCTAATGCTACAGTACAGTGTATGTGTGTGTGTGTGTGTGTGTGATTGCATTTGATTGTTTGTGACATTTTATGGAAACTAGACACTTCCATTATCCACAGGTATTGTTGTGGGAGAAAAAATGGCTTTGAATGCCAAATACAAATGCCATGTTACTTATTTCTTCTTCAGTTTACTGACACATATGTATAAATCTGACTGAAACATTCTGAAGAGTGAATAATATTATTTGCTTCAGGATAAACAGCACAACATGTCTCCATGTGCACATACACAGAGATTGTATTACTGATTGTGTGTTGTCCTCTGCTGTTTAATTGTGTTTTATGCTCCGCTATGGGATGAGATATACTGTAATAGCACCAACCCACCCTAATTTTAAAAGCTGCACAACTACTGTATTTTTCCTCATAAATCAAGTCCTAACACTATAATTTCTCTCACTGTTTTAATGAAATACCCATGAATTTGATGGAAGGTTTCCTCACAAGGTTTAACAAGAACATTGCAAAATTTAGAAACCAGGTTTGTGTTTTTCATAGAACGCTGTGATTCCTGGCAGTAATTAGCACCTATTACTGAGCCATCTGCTTAGCAGTGTTTCCTCTGGCTCCCTGAGGAGCCACTGTTTGTCTCTGTTGGGTCCAACAATACCCAAACAAAGTGGTGAATGATGCAGATTCCTGCTGCCACATTGGCTCACGTTAACATCTATTGCAGCTACTTATGATGGCAGTGGCTGTGTTATAAAACCATTTATTTTATTCAAAGGCATAGACAGCATTGGGAATATATTCAATTATGTAATTCAGAGAGAGGTGTAACTATATTTGGCAGCAGCTTGTTGGAACTTTCACTTACATCACATTAAAATTGTACATCGAGCCTTTAACTTACTTCTACATGGCAATTTAACTTGTAGTTGATCACTCTTTCAGTTCCGATGCACTGTTGAAGTTGCTGAGAGTTAGATGAGAGGATCAATACTACTCTCTACAATCTGTCCATAAAATATGAAGCTACAGCCAGCAGCTAGTTAGCTTAGCATAAACTCTGAGCCACAAATGATTGTTATTGGGTTTTTTTTTCATTTTGGTTTTTTCTTTCTTTCTGTCAAGAAAGTGAATAAGGATATTTAAAGAAATGTCAAACTATTCCTTTAATTGCCAGCCTAAGAGTCACACTGGCCAATGTCATCATTTCTCTTCAGATTTTGCAAGCACACAGCCTTCAGCAGAGTAACATTCAATAAAACGGGGAAGCAAAATAAAGACAAATGACACAGTTGGAGAAATAATAAACTGCCAAAGCTGCTAAAATTTTGGATGGAAAATCCACATAAACACCCCTTTACTGTAATGGCTGCCTATTTCTTTTAACTTCCTTTGGTTGGTTAATTGATTAGTTGATTGACACACAGATAATCAGTGGCTTTCAGTATACTGTAGGCCAAACAAATAATCAGTTTATCTAGAATAAAAAAAAAAAAATACTAAGATGTTGTCCCTTTTCATTCTATTTCTTCTGATGGAATTGCTATAGGGCTTTGTATTTCTCTGTGAGTTAAATTTAAAAAACATATGTTCAGTGCACTTTACCAAAAGAAAACAAACACTTGCTAATTAGGAAATACCTGCATATTCTCATAAACTCATATCTTCTTAATTAGTCATCTGTAATAATGCTGACAGCAACAACAGATGAATAAATTGAACGTTCTGCACTTTGTCTTTCTCTCTCCTCTCTCGCTTCTGTTCTCACCTTTTACATTCAGCTGATATTTTATCATCAGTGCCACCTGTTAATATGATTAATGGCCCCTGGGTTGCATTGAAATGGAGTGAGTCTCTGCTCTCTCAAACATCACACACACTCACACACACATTACACAGCTCATTGAGCCGCCTCACTCTTTCACCTGAGAGGAGCTCTGGGATGCCACTGTCTGTGTGTGGAAATGAAATGACTCTGGATGTTACTCTCTCTGTTGTCTCTTTTTGTCTTTGGCAGAGGAGCCTGTTTGTGTGTTCAAACCGTGTGTGCGTGCATGTGAGAGTGTGTTTTGGGGATCAGAGGTAGAGGTGAGAGCGGGGCTGTGTCCCCTGAGGGAGAGCTGTCAGTCTGACAAACCTGACATTTGAGCCGTGCTTGCTGCTGTGTGGCCACAAGTCATTTCACCTTTTCTAAATGAAAAGACAGACAGACAGACAGACTGACACACAAATGCCACATCTACACACACACACACCGTGTCACAGAGGTGAAGAGGTGTTTATGCAGCTGTATTTTTTATCATTTACCTCGCCGTTCTGTTGGCTGGAGGTGAGAAATGGAAGTAGAGTTTGAAATGTGATTCCCATGTCAGCAGATCAGTCTCACTTCAGGTCGCTGACTGCATTCATGACACATTTTCTAAGGTTTTATGTAATTTATGGAACCCTGAGTATGACAATGTATCTTGTTTTTTTCTTTTTTCTTTTAGATATCCGGTAATTCTGTCCATAGAGAACCACTGTAGCATCCAGCAGCAAAAGAAGATTGCTCAGTACCTGCGAGAAATCTTTGGAGACAAGCTCGACGTGGGAGACGCACTGAGCAGAGGCTCTAAAACCTTACCCAGTCCTCACAGCCTGCAGGGCAAGATACTCATCAAAGTAAGAACAAATCAACAGGAGGGATGGGTGGATTGACAGTACACCCATAAAACGAATAAATACATTTCTAAATTGAAATATGATCGATCAGTTGTGAATCAAAGCATCTGAGGAAAGCGGAGCACTCGTTATTTCTCCATATTTTACTTCAAATACGTTGCCGTGCTCAGGATGGGGACTGAGAGAGACATTGCGAGGCCGCTAATTACTGCCCATAATCAGAAGAAGAGAGGGGAGAGGAGACAGGCAGGACAAAACTAGGTCATTGTATTACTCATAGAAGTGAAAAGGGAGAAGGACAAGATGCAGGCATATGATGAGAGTGACAGTTTTTACTCTCATGTAACTCATACATACTAACAATAACCGGACACGACCTTCTGTCAGAGGATTCATTTTAAATAGCTGTTACTTTAAGTAACAGCTATTTAAAATGTAATTAAGTATTTAAAATGTTATGTAATTAAGTATAATTAAATAATATATGTTGAAATTCCATTAAAAATATACACTGTGTTTTGCCACAACAAATCCTATATTCCCAGAATGTCTGGTTTATCTAAGCCCAACTGTAGACAAAAACCACAAAGAGGCTGCAACAACAGCATTTTTCCTCTCACTTGAATAACTTCAAGCTTTTAGAACTTAATACAGAGTCTCAATATGACATATTTCCCAAATTGGTTGTCAATAAATTATGCAGTTTTTCCATTAGATTCAAAAAAATTAAGGCATCACACATATTCAGTCCTCAAAACTCCCTGGCCCACATTCGACATTTTAAGACTGAGAAGTTACTCCAAAGTATTGGATTGTCTGGTACACTCTGCTTACTAATAGTAGTGCCAGTGTTTGTTCCCTTAAATCAGTGTTTCCCCGAGCCTAACCAAATAGATTTAGTTGCTTAAACTTAAGGGAATGGTTCCACATTTTGGGAAATCTGCTTAATCGCCTTCTTTGCCTGAACCATTATGGAAACATCATATGATAAAGCACCTGTTTTGTCATTTAAATGTGACATTCAACTTAAGTTATCTAAGACGATCCGTGAAACATAGTTGATATAATCATCAAAAAGAATAAAAACCCAACGTGATTTAAAAAAAATAAAATAAAATAAATCAGCTCTTACCTTGATGGCCTCAGACTCAGAGGATCCTTATCCACCAGCTCAGGAGGAGTTACACAAAGAAACTGTGAGAGACAGAGAGATAGAGAATCTGGGTGAGCAAAAGCTTTCAGCATTTATTGTTTTTTTATTAGAAACAGATAAAATTGACTTTATCTGTAATGTGAAGAAAGCCTTCATTGTTCCCTGGCTAAAAAGGAGCTCTGGCTTTGTCCCTCCCCAGCCAGATGTCTGAGCAGTGAAAGAGCATTATTGATTTTCTTTAAAGCCCTTTACTCCTCTCTAACAGTTTTCCTCCATCTCTTTCCTCCCCCTCTCTCCCCTCGTTTGAGAGCCTTTCACCTCTCTCCATCCCCTCAGTGGGGGGAGAGACCCGAGAGTCACGCAAGGCAGCAAAGAAAAATGGCGCCAGGGTTTTTAACAGTCACGACTAGAAGCAAGAGGGAGCGGACTACTTGTGGCGGTTGTTGAAGTGAGGGCGGTGATGTCAGCCGGTGAAAGACTCGATGTTCTGCAGGAGAGCTCAGAGTCTGCCATTTATTTTTGAAGATGCTTAGAAAATCCTGACTCCCACTAACACCTCCAGAATGGCTCACTAATGGGCTTCCTCTCTGCTGAAAGAGCTGCTCAGGGAGCTTCTTGGAGAATCTTCAGCTGATTGTACATTATGTGTGTGTGTGTGTGTGTGTGTGCATGCACACAAGTGTGTGTTTTGTGCCCTCTTGCGTGCTTATATGTGGCAGTAATGATTTTCACTCTGCCTGTAAATACTGGTAAAGGAGCCACATAAAGGAAGAGGTTACTTTAATGTGTGCCTGTGCATTTTTGTGTGCATAGGCTTGTGTGCAGATAATGTGACATATTCTGCTTTGTTATTCTTGGACTGTCTTGGAGGTACAACCTGTGTGGGTGTATTGCAGAGATGAGCGAGGGGTTGTGCTGCATTTAAGACATATGCAAGGGTCAAATGTATGTTTGTCGTCTTTTCTCCTTCCAGGGGAAGCGCCTGCCCGCCTACCTGTCCGCAGACGCAGAGGAAGGGGAAGTATCTGATGATGACAGCGCTGATGAAATTGAGGACGACTTCAAGCTCAAGAGCAGTAACGTAAGATAGAGGAATGCAGAATGCACAATTTTGTGCACACAAACATGCACAAACTCTCGAATTACCACCTCCACACGGACACATTTCTTGTCCTTTTTCTTTGTTTTCAATTTGATTTCGTCATTCTCAGTCCAGTTGTGACCAACTGCTGAGTAAAGTTTGTGTCTATTTTTTCCTACTCAATCTATTCATTCAAAAAGTACGGCAGCAACAACATCCTATCAGGCACCACAAGCAGAAGTTAGGTAATGGGATCTTAATGATAATGTTGTGCTCGATGTAATGACTTCAGTAATTGGGTTGTAATGTTGGTGCTTGTAATGTTTTATTGATCATCATTGCTGTAATGTTTTAGAATAATCAATGCTTAATGACGCAGATATGTGTAGAAAAGAGTTTGAACTTTCTGTTTTTGTAATAGACAAACATGTAAAACATGTCAGAGCACCTTATGGCCGCTTGCTTTTACAGATCGCTCCTGAAGTTTCCTTGTGCCATTTTTTATAGTAATCCTGTTCATGTATTCTATGATACAGTAGTGCCAGGGTCCTCCTCTTCACATTTTAAACAGGAAAACACTCAGTTATTTTCCAGATGGTTTAGTTGTATAACTGAAAATGGCATCATTCTTCCACATTTAGCTGGAGGCATGAGACCGCAGATGCCACTTTGGATGATCACTGCCATTTTAAAGGGGTAGTGGCAGGTTTCCACTGATGAGAGGTTTTGTTCTGAGCTCATTAAACCAGTGTGTTTTCACAGCAGTCACCACTAACACTGCACTCATAGCAGGCTGTGGTAAAAAAAAAAAAAAAAAAAAAAAAAAATTCTTAACAATGTTACTTTATAAACGATATAAAACCAGACAAAGCAAATAAAATGAAAATATAATGCTGTTTTCTCTCTTTTACTGTATCTGATGTCAATTATTTATGGTTTTTTTTTCATTATTAGAGATTTTTAGTTAACTACAACATACATCATTGGTCTGATATAAGAAGTTTAGACCTACAGATGTAAACATGACTTGACACCTGTCAGTGATGGTGCAAAATGGTCAAACTTGCATCACCATTTACTTTTGTTGGCTGCAGATGGCGCATATCTGTATGTCTACATCTGCCTTCTTGGCCTGAAGATGGTGATGGTTGGTCTGGAGCTGCAGCTCTGATTGTGGTGTTGTGGCTCTGCTGTGGTTAATATTGGTTGGACATGGTTTAAACTGTTTTGCAGCATGTCCATGCTCCAAAACAGCACTACTCTCCACAAACTCATGTCAATAATGTTTTTTTTTTTAACCTTAATTTAAATAACCTCCTTTTCTCCCTTACTACCTTAGTCAGCTCTCACTAACAATCAGTTTCCCTCTTCTTTCACACAGGGCAATGGTAACCACCAGGTGGAGTCTCACATCAGAAAGAAACTGGACTCTCTGTTAAAGGAGTCTCGGATCGGAGACAAGGAAGATACCGACAGCTTCAGCATCCGAGCTCTGCTCCGAGCCACGCACCAGGGCCTCCAGAAGAACCTGCGGCAGGTACAGCCCCAAGGCAATGTGAAGGGCTGCACATGGAGCAGAGTAATACCCATCAACAGATGTAGAGAAGAGAGAGAAGAGAGGGGGCATAAAACTAGGCCATGGTATTAGTCATGGAGGGAAACTGAGAAAATAAAGGGGTAGGCTAGTTGCTGCAGCACTCGCAGGTCAAACACACCCACTGAACAGATGACATGCACAAACAACCAGCACCTCCTCAGGCTGCTCTGAAGGGGCCGTACTGTTTCCACCTGCATGGGTGGCGTTTCATGCAAATCATGTCAAAACAGACTAAAAGTGATGAGAAACTGAATGTCTGCAGTGTTACTTAATATTTAATTTCCCTTGCTCGCTTCTTGTGCTATTTTTAGAAGCTTCAGTTTCCTGAGCCATTTTAATGTAGTGTGTGTTGTGCACCAGGGTTTCCTATTGTCTTTATTCTGGTTCTGCTTTGTTGGTGATCCCCTTCACCTCATCCTGTCTCTAAAGCCTTTTCTGTTTCTGTCTTCCTTAATGTAATTTTCCTTTTATCCAGTTTCTCTGTTTTTCTTATTTCTTACCCACTCTCCTCCTCAGCTTTGCTGTGCTTTATTGGCTGATGTCTGTTGTAGCCCCTCCAGCTACTGAGCTTTAGGGTTTAAGTGACTCACTGGGTGCTAATGTGGTTGTTATTAGATTCACACCAAATGATCCACACACACATGCATGTAAACAAGCACACACAAACACACACATCAAGAGTCTCTGAATGTGTTCTCCTTCCCTCTAGAGCTCCAGAGGGGTTCTGAAGAAATCCCAAAGCAGATCCTTCATCACGACTCTCAAACAGAAGGTGAGGAGCATCGAAAGACAGATTGCTCTTTTTTTGCTTGATACTTGATATATTTGTTTTGGGTCTCAAATGGCTAAATCAGGTTAGTTCACTTTTAGGTTAGGTGATAATGAAACATTTATCTGCTGCATGCCACAATATTACAAAACTTTAGAAAGTTGTCAAAGAAACAGTGGTGCCTTTAAAAAAAAAAAAAAAAAAGGGCAAACCTGCACTAAATGTGAAATCACTTCTTCTCATCTTGGCTGAACAGGCAGTCAGACAGAAGTCATTCACTAGTCTCTACTGTCAATTTAACATGGTCAGTCAGACTAACAGCCACTGAGAGGGCTAATTTGAGCCAATGGAGCTGGAAAAGCACAATGACAGCCAGCTTTTGGCTTGGTGCATCGGGGCTCTTAGGACTTCAGATAAACTTCTCCAGACGCAGGAAAACCTGGGGAAAACGATCTGGGCCGCATTAATTAATTAATTAATTAATTAATTATTGAGATTTAGCAGTGTTAGTGGGTGGATTTTTTTTAATTTTTTTTTTACTTTCAGGTAGAGCCAGGTTAGCTGTTTTTCCCTGTTCCCAATCTTTATGCTATGCTAAATTAACCATGTCCCGGTTGGCCAGCCTTTGTATTTACTGTACAGATATGAGAGAGGTATCAATTAGTATTCTATCTAACTCTAGATAAGAAAGCAAATAAGTATATTTTACTTTAAGTAAAATTATTACTTTCAGTAAGTTCTGCTTAAAGACAATCAACTTTCCCACAAAGGTTAAAATGAATAGCCTTCTTATTAATATTTATTTCACCCTCATTGCTATAAACAGGCAGACAACATACACCCCTCAGGGCAATTCAATACAGTTCAACTCACTAGCTCCATAATATAGTTTGGGAAATAACCACAGAATTGAATCAACACTTAAACAGTTTCAGCAAAAACTGAACATTACAATCTTTATGACGGTAAGATCTGTACTGGTGCTGTTGTATTAGATTGCAATATGTTTGGAGACAAGAGTGTGATTAAAAACACCAATAGGAAGTGAAAATGCAAATACAAAGAGCCTTTTGTAGAGCTATCTTCAGCATGTGGTAGGTAGAGGGATCATAATCAAGACTGCCACACTTATCTTTCAATTCCACACAGTAGCTCAGTGCAGCGAACACGTGTCATGCGAATCTACTGTCTACTGTACTGTCTTGATGTAGATCCTGCGTTTGTCCTTAGGAAAGCCTCTAATGGTGTAGGGCCTTACAGTGCAATCAATGTTTTCAAGTCCTTCAGTATTTTATATCTTTTTTGAGATTTGAGAGTCAGCATCAATTTTAATTTTAATTCATTTTACAGTATAACACTGGTTTGTGTGTGTGTGGTTATTTTTGTTACAGACATTCTCTCCACATTCTCTCAATTCTCAGCCTGGTTATTTCCCACTCTGACTTTATTCTTCGATCCATTTGCTTCTTTTTTTTTACCTTCCTCTTTCCCTCCTCTGTTTACCCACTCACATCTCTCACATCTCCTCTTCATTCTTTTATGCCTCCCTCTTTGCATATTATGCATCCTCCCACGTGTGTGTATATATGCGTGCATGCATGGGTGCATGTAATCTGTTGGCAAGCAGCCTAAACCCTGTAATTACTGCAACCCTCATCCTCTTCTCAACTCCACTTTAGCTCTAATAGAGATGTTGCTTCTCTTGGAAAAGGAAAAAAAAAAAAGAACACACTTCACCAAATACACACTCGCTATAATTACATACACTATACCTAAAACACCCACCAACGTGCACAAACACACACTCAAACTGCTACTACAATAACAACACTCTATGAATCACATAGCAGCCTCTATGAAATACATACAATTTGCTAAAGACACATGAGCACCAGCCCCTGCCCTGTTAAGAACTCTATGCTGCGTTAGTGTGTAGGTGGTATCATGTATGATGTGTAACACATTCGTCAGGAATTCAGCTGAAGGGAGGATCATCTGCTTTTCAACCACTGAGCAAACTGTTGTTGCAATGTAGTTTGTTTATTTGTTGATATATTCCTTTGTGTGTGTGTGTGTGTGTGTGTGTGTGTGTGTGTGTGTGTGTTCCCATTGTCCAGAGGCACTCCAAATCCAGGCTATCATGCCAAAGCGTGGACAAGGAGGAGGACAGTCAGGAGAGGTCTGAGAGGGACGCCGGAGGGCAGTTCAACAGGTGACCTTCGACTTGCTTCACCACAACACTGACAATCTCTGACAGCTATTAGGTTTAATAGTTGCTGACTGCTGGGAGCATGAGACAATCCAGGGCATCAGCAGTGCCATGCAACCACATTTATGCTTGTGTAAGGGAGACAATGATGGACTTGAGGTCTGGAGCTGCCACTGACAGCAAAGGAAGGAATCCCAATTGGTTTTGATTCCATCTTCTTTCATGTAAAATCAGTAGTCTCTCAGATGAAGAGTGTACAATCATCACTTCTTCACTTTGCTAAGATCCCTGGGCTATGTTCACTCTGCATGCCTTGCTGCTCAGCTATAACCTCCTGCTCAGATCAGATTTTTATATTCATAATATTTTTAATGTAGCAGGTCAATTAACACACTTTCTACATATATTAAGACAAACGACCAAAGACAAAGCACCTGGAACGCATGAAATTGAGGCCACAACAAAAGGCATCACATATGGTGTTGCCACACAGCTCCGGTGGCTCATAGTTGGGTTTACTGTGTGAAATATGGTTGAAGATGGACAATTTATCCAGTCACAGCTGTGTTCTTTCTCTTTTTTTCAAATGAATTTTTAAGGCTTTGCTGGGATAAGAAAGCCATTCTCCTGTAACCAGTGGTTAAAAAGTGTACAATTAGTAAAAGTAGCAATACCACACTATAAAAAATACACTGTTACAAGTAAAACTCCTGTACTAAAAACTGCACTTGAGTAAAAGATAAGATTCAGATTTGCTGGCAACAAAATGAATTTAAAATATTTTTGATATGCTCATGATGCAGAATCACCCTGGGATTATATTATTGCATTAAATTATTATTTTTGATGCATTAAAGCAACACAGTGTACATTTTTAAAGGAAGAAATAACACAACATTCCACTTAAATATAAAAAGTTTAACTCCCAAGTACCACAACTCACTCCTTATCAATTTAATACACTCATAATGTTAAGTAATGATAGCAATCTTTATTACATGCTACACTACTGTTTGCTGACTTGATGACATGTGTTTAGTTCTTTTTTTGATTCATAATTACACCTTGACCACTGTTAAGCAAAAGATAGATAACATGTTAACAATACTTAAATCTTGTATTTGGTGGAGGTGGAGATCATTTTAAAAATAATTATACGTTTAAATTGTTTAATCTCCAACAAAATTTTATATTTTAAAAACTGATCATATTTTTTCCCCTTATGCTTAAAAGTAAGTAGTATCTATAGCTGTGATGTAAAGTAGTTGAGTAAAAAGTGCAGTATTTCCCTTTGGAATGTAGTATTGTAGAAGTGTAACATATAAAAATGTATGGTATGGTATCTCAAACCTGCACTTTATTGGAGTAAATGCACTTGGTTAATTTCTACCATTGCCTGTACCACTGAACACCTCCACCTCAGTAGTCTTCCATCGTTCCTCAAGCATCATCATAGATTTTCTTAAAACAGATCCTGGTGGATCCTAATGGTGGAAAAAAAGAGTCAGTTTCATCTGCCGCTTGAACATAGCCCAATTCTCTGTCACACACACATTCTTTGTCCACCTCAGTCTCTTTTTTCCTTGTTCTTTGTGAGTGAGCATTGGGGAGGAAGAATGGAAATTCAGCTGTGTTTCCCTCCCTCAGTCACTCTCTGTGTATAAGGCCTTTGTCTCTCTTTGTTATCCCAGTCACTGTTCCTGGTTGCATATTCATATATGCATGTCCTCGGGATCTGTCACAATACGGATTCCTGCACGCATGTGTCTGAGTGGCTATGTGACTGACTGACTGACTGTGTGCAAGACTGCGTGTGCATGACTGTGTGTGTAGTCGTATGTGAGCGTGAGTGTGTGTGAGTCTTGCTGCACTGCATGTGCTCTGGTCCCTATTAAGCTTTTTGCCTTTGATGCTCTTTCCTGTGGTTTGCAAGCTGCCTCTCTGATGGACAATCCTCTCTTGCCTGCTATTTCTTTTGCTACTGTAAATACTTAAATGGGTAGATGAGCGAATGCATGTCTTAATATTCTCATCCTCATATATCTTTATATAATCTTACTCTCCTCTGCCCTCTCTTGCAATTGTCTTGTATCATCTGGCAATTGTTTTAGGGCTGGAAGGAAGAGGAAGACGATGAAACTGAGTAGAGATCTGTCAAACCTGGTGGTGTTCACCAACTCTGTTGCCTCGCAGGAGTGCCTGAATGAAGGTGAAACGCCAAAGCTCTGACACCTGTACACACACAAGCAAATGGGCACATTGCAGTCTTTACCTTGAAGACATTTTCTCATACCTAATCCATGTTTCTCTTCAGGTACTCCAGGTGACGTTCTGTCCTTCAGCGAGACCAGAGCGCAATCTCTGGTCAATCACAGAGCCGAGCAGTTCCTGGCTTTTAACCAGAAACAGCTGTCACGGATTTATCCCTCAGCCTATCGTATTGACTCGTCCAATTTCAACCCCCAGTTCTACTGGAACGTTGGCTGTCAGTTGGGTAAGACAGTTGTCTGTCGCTCTAAGCTTTTGACATGTTTGGAGGTTGTCTCTTAATGAAAAAACACCAGGTGCCTTCCCTTTAGCCTCATACCTATCATTACACATTAACTGACACTGCATACTACATGCACACACACGCATACAAAGACACTTAGTCTGTGGGCTGTGCATCACACACTTCATTTACACATATCACATTGCTATTGCCACCACGCTACATCTCTCCCTTGTGTAAGGTGTGTGTTTGTACTGTATGTCTTTGCATGTTGTATGTGATTGAGTATCTATGAGATTATTTATAGAGTTACAGTCAGACCAGGAATTTGTGAAGATTAGGGAGAAATACATAAAAAGATAAAAATAAGATGGGGGAATTAATTAGAGTTTGAGCAAAATATTTAAATTTGTGCAGAAATGATCAGCGTCAGGAAGTCCAAGATCTGAGGAATCCCCGCCTGTCCCAGCCAATGTTTGTTTGTTTTGTTGTTGTTGTTGTTGTTAAATTCAGAGAGCCATATTGGTCTCTTAATTTCTAAGAAATTATTGTTCCAGGTGCATAAAAATAGAAGCAGTTACAGAAAAGAAGAAGAAAAAAAAGAAAGAAACAAATGATTTGTCCTTTTTGGTCCATTTTCTTTTTTTTTTTTTACTTGTTTCCTTCCTCGTCTGTTTTTCCTAATTAAGTTTTCAAGGTCGTATAGACACACAAACTTAATAAATAAATGAATGTATAAACCAAAGAGGAGCATTTGATAAATGCAAAAAATACAAATTAATAACTAGAGTCAACAAATCAGCCTCATCCTATGATTTATGATTTCTGCCATAGGCTATTGAGCATCCTTAGTGATTTTCACAGTTTGTGTACACTACACAAATATCCTGGTAACACTTAATCAATGGATGGCATACTGTGTGTGGTTAGAGGTTTAGTGATAAAATGTCCTCCTTATTTTTCCACTTGCAGTTGCTCTGAACTATCAGACAGAGGGCAGGATGATGCAGCTCAACAGATCCAAGTTCATGGTGAATGGAGGTATTGGGTACGTCCTCAAGCCCCCTCCCATGTGTAAAGGTACTGCAACAAACAGACCATGTGCACACGAACAAGCACAAACACATGCATACAAGCCATATATTAAATTCAGATAAACACTATGACTCAATCTATGAAATAATAAGTTATACACACACACACACCACACACACACTAATAATGATCAATATCTCTGTCCCTCAACTCTTGATTTCCATTGATTTCCACTTGAAATAGTAATAATAATAAATATTGCATATACACTAGAAATTATTCTGTATCTATTATTTTTGACACAGGTTACAGGAAATAAGTTATAACTTGATCATCTTACATACATTTTCATGTAATTCAGGGTCACTATTTGCTCTCTTTGTGTTTGAAGTCTATTTTTCCCACCACATTCCTGTTACTCTATAGACTTGCAACAATGCTGTTCAACAGCTATCCAACTAGGGAGTTGGCTACACAGCAAAGCAGAGGCATGGATGATTTTCATGGTCTTGCTGCACACACAGTTTACGACACTGCTCTTTATGATGCAATGGTTATTGAGAGCATGCGACATGCGTGCTTTCTAGCAATTGCAAATGCAACTGCAGCCATGCACATGGAAACCAGAATAAACAACAATCAGAGAGGGCTTGGATTTCAGGATTGAGTGATGACATAAATCAAAGTTCTTTCATCCCCTCCAGGCTCCTTCAACCCATTCAGTGATGACCCACTTCCAGCTTACCCCAAGAAACAGCTCATTCTCAAGATCATTAGCGGACAGCAGTTGCCAAAACCACCAGACTCCATGCTGGGGGACCGTGGCGAGGTTAAAACACACCAGAACACATACACTGTTTTTGCTCACATCCTCCATCTGTCTTTTTCTCTCCCTCTTTCTACACTCGCTCTCTTTCACACACTCACGCAATATCATGCTTGACTTCTCAGAGATGTTCAACTTGCTCTCAGCAGAAATATGTATCATATATTGGATATATTGTGACTTTATATAATTTACAAAGAATTATAAATAGAATAATTTAAAATATAACTCATTTTCTTGCCCGTTCTCCTCTATCAGATCATTGATCCATTTGTGGAAGTGGAGATCATCGGTCTTCCAGTGGATTGCTGCAAGGAGCAGACACGAGTTGTTGATGACAATGGTTAGACACACATACACGGATCAACTTGAACAACACCACAATATCACAATACTGTATAGTCACTGAACTACTGAAGAAAGATTTACTTAAATAAATTCTAAAAATAGATCAACTGATTTAGCCCCCGCACCCCCCTCTTGTCCTCCTAACTGCTGCAAATATAGTAACTACAATGAACTATATTCCAGACCTTTCACCTTAAGTTACTGGCAGTTTCAAAAGTTACTATGAAAAATGTCCAGTCCAATCTAATCCAACACTGATACCTTTCAATGACTTAACTAAGGCTTGGATAAAGAGGCTGACCGTATGTGTGCCATTACCGTTCCTTATTTTTTCATTTGTACATACAAACAAACAAAAAACAACAGAGCAGAAATGATAGAATACCAAAGCCCCAGATTCTGCATTTTGCTTTGGGCTGTGCCTATGCACTACAGGGATCAAAAGTCAGATTAATTAATCAGAGGCATAAAGGAAGTGGAATAGAGGGGTCTGCTGGCATCACCCCTAACATATCTCCACAGATGAGGGCACCCGGCAGGGGGAGGGGAAAAGCCTTCTCTGGGAAAGGTTACAGAGACCTGGGAGCTCACCAGTATTATATGTGGCAGCATGGATACACATTGACGGATGACTTCTAACAGTCTTGTGCGATGTACAGTACATATCCGCTTGACTGAGACACCAGTGAAACAGGTCCTAATTATAGTGACCCATATGTGTGTGTATTTTCCTCAGGTTTTAACCCAGTATGGGAGGAGGCCCTGTCCTTCACACTTCACATGGCTGAGGTAGCTTTGGTGCGTTTCCTTGTCTGGGACCACGACCCTATTGGACGGGACTTTATTGGTCAACGGACTGTTGCCTTCAGCAGCCTGATGCCTGGTCTGTGGAGAATTCCTTAACTTTTTCTTCATAAAAAAAATAACTTTTTGTGTGGTGAATGACATGAACTTAAGAGGGAACACAGTTTGTCACTGCCTGTTAGAATCAGATTCAACAACACACACTCACACTTAAACACATAATTTCCCTAGTGGCTTTGGTGGTGCTATGGCTATGGGGCACATTATCTTATGTCTAGTGAACCATGATTCGTTTGATTTGTATGGCAAAAGACCTGTGGCTTGGCTTTTTTTTTTTTTTGTTATTCACATCCATCACAGTTGTCCCTGAACTACTGATGCCCTCTCCTCAGGCAACTACCTCACAATCACCAGTCTGACAACAGCTTCTTTGACACACTCTCTTGCTCACAGGCTTTCTCCCCCCCATATCTAACAACAGGTTACAGACATGTTTACTTGGAGGGGCTGACTGAGGCTTCCATCTTTGTGCATGTGTCAGTACACGATGTCTATGGGAAGGTAAGTGATGAATAGTCCTGCTGATACTGTAGCATTCTCCGTATGGGCCTCTTTTGTCAACTGAGATTGTATTTTGGAGGTTAACAGGAAAAAAAGTGTTTCTCTCAACATAGCCATCCATTGAAGCTATGCTCCTTTGTCTTTCTAGTGGAGCCCTCTAGTCCTGAATCCCAGCTTTACCATAATGCACTTTCTAGGATCTAACAAGGTATCCTGATGCCCTAGACTCTGTGTGGTGCTGCATGAAACAGTAATGCATGATAAAAAAGTGCAGTTTGTGTTCAGCTATATTTTTAATGACTTGTTTGTGTGTGTGACCTTAAACCACTGAATCATACAGTTTACTTATAAGGTTGGTTTTTATTCAGAATTCTTTTTTTTTTTTTTACTGTTGTTGTACCATTGTCAACAAAGCTGGAACAGTTTGCATTGTGAGCATGCACAATCCACAACAGCCTCTTGCATATTGTTTGTTGTGGTAACTGAAGGAGTAAGGATGCCATCTATAGGCAATGCATGTAAAAGCATGCAATTGTTACATCTGCTGTTAACTAAGTTCAATACATGGCATATCTTTTCATTGTTTTCATGAAAATTAACACTTTCACTATAATGTGCGAAATGTTGTGTTCAGAAGTGTACCATGGTTGATTATGTGCTTCTGAGGAGAACATTTCCTCTGCTCTTCGGTGATATCTTTCCCTCCCTCATATTTCCTTTCTGTTGTGTTCCCCATGCCCTCAGGGTCATCAGCTGCGAGGTATCCGGGGTTTGTTTAACCGTTCCTCCAAGTCCTCTGTGGATACAAACTCCGGCGGCCTTCGGAAACGCTCCATCAGTGATCACCTCCTGCGGCGCACAGCCAGTGCCCCGGCAAAGGGACGGAAGAAGACCAAAATGGCGCTATCGGAGTCGGTGGCTTCGATATCAGAGCAAAAGAATGGCAAAGGTGCAGGGACAGGAGGAGAGGGCGTATCAGGGAAGGAAGGAGGGGTGGAGAAGCGTCTGCAGCCCCGAGCTCCCCTCATCCACAGACCTATCTCCATGCCCTTAGACAGGCTGCTGCAAGGGCAGCTGTCCCTCTGCTCCCCAGACAAAGAACAGCATGATATGGGTGCAGACACTGTCATTGGTGGGTATTTTCCTCTCACTGCAGTCAAAGAATTAAATATATTATGGATTTATGCAAATTACACCCAAATTACAACCATTCTAGATTAACTAGCTTGAGAAATTTGTAAGATTCACAAAGCATTATCTGTTACTTGCACAAACCAAGCCACAGCAATCTGTGGCACTAATTACAATCGCTTTGGCTTTAGGGACATTTTTGCTCTGTTATTAAGTAATTTCTTTAAGCTGTATGACAAAATGCTACTTTTTTGTGATAAAAGGAGTTGACATGTCATAAAGCAACATTTTGCTTTGAATTGCTTTGCACACATGTAAGATGTAACATTTTCTGATTTCTCTAAAACGCATGTACATTAGCCATGTGAAC
Source organism: Lates calcarifer (assembly GCF_001640805.2). Taxonomy (NCBI): domain Eukaryota; kingdom Metazoa; phylum Chordata; class Actinopteri; family Centropomidae; genus Lates; species Lates calcarifer. Next base: position 14,682,827 of record NC_066853.1, on the reverse strand, counting down.
TGACAAAACAGCCTACTCTCCATGATACCTTAACATGCCTTTTCTGTCCCATCTTCATTTGTTGTGCTTCTTTGTAGTAGAGAACTGACTAGGATGTTCCAGCAGGTAATCTAAAATACCTATTGTCTGAAGGTTGCATCGTTCAGTAACATACCAGTATTGCGTCCACCCAGTGTATTTTGTTTGAAAGTGGTATGAGAAATATATTGCTGTGTCATTTGATTCCATTTGACCAAACCAGTCCCATTTGACCATCTCTTTCCTAATCTGATGTTCGCAACCGTGGATTATTCCTTTTTTTAAGCCTCCACAGCCTCATTTTCCAGCTTCCCCTTCACAGTTGTATTTGGTGATCCATTTGTCTGTGTATTGCTATTGCTCTGTATTGGCTGGACTGTTAATTGTTGTCATTTAATTGTTGGTTGGCTTGGTGTTCAACATCAAATGGTTGTATAAGTCTACATTTATTGATCTTTTTGTTCAATTATTTGTGTCCACAGGAGCTTGTCCCCTCAACAGGCCTAGGTGTTCCTCTGTGGACCTTCTCATCGAATCATCATTTTCTGTTGAACCAAGCATCTCTTCCCCTTCTAAGACATACAGAAATAAAGAATTTGACCAACTGGAGGAGGCTTCTTATCTGGTTATTGGTGGAAGAGAGGAAAGAAAGGAAGACGACTATGCCAATTACCAGTCAGAAGACAATGGAGTCAACAAATCAAAGATCATCTTCACGGGATCAGAGAAAAACTGTTTGGTCTCACCTTCCACGAACAACAAGATGAGATCAGATAAACCAGAAACATCATCAAACAGCACAACATTCACAGTTGCACCTTCAGTGTCCTCCACCTCCTCCTCTGCCCCCTCCTCTGTGGTTATTCTTTCCCCTGTTAGCATAGACTGTGATCTTAAGAGTCCCAGCTCTTTGCATGACAGCACCATCTCCAGACTCATTGATGCTGTGTCCATAGACAATGAACAAGACACATGTGGCTCTATTTCTGCTCTGATTGGTCAGTTTGAAAGCACCATAGACCAAAATGATTTCACAGCATTATCACATGATCATACTCCTTCCTGTCACTCAAACTTTAGGCCTACCACCCCTAAAGCACTGCAAGATTTAAGGTCTCCTTTCAAAACCAACACAGCCTCTCTTAACAATAAACACCTGATAACAACCCAACAGGTAGCTCAGAAAACGAACCATTTAAATCATAAAATCCCTTCACCCTGCAAGATTTCTCAGCCAGATAAACCTGCTCCAGCCCTATTCTCCAGCCCAGAAACCGCTGAGCTTGAGGAGGTGTACACCATTCTGGATGAGGAGGTACTGTCGCCTGTATCAGTGTACAACCTGAGGAAACAGACAGTCCATGTTCAGGCAGATACTATAGACACCACATCCTCCAACAGCTTGGGGTCCTCTCCAGCAAAAGCAGTTCAGTATCTAGGGAAGGGGCACAATGTGGGCTGGGATGATAGGCACAGAAAAAGGGGTGGAAGTGAAGAAATTGAAGAGGTAGAGGAGAGTGTATACGAGGAAGTGTATGATCCCCCAGCACCAGTACCTGAGATAGAACAGGGTGGTTCTAAAAGGTACATGAGCTCCTCTGTGAACGACTGTTTCCATTTTCTCCATGACACAACTAGAAATGCTTTTGCAGAAGTGGAGATTAATGTTGATGAGGATCCCTTGGATATGATGCTTACTTCGCCAAGACATGGTAGCCAATGGGAGGGGCTCATAAGTCCGACCAAACGGCACGCTATCTACCAAAACCATGAGTCCACTCCCAGCTACTCCCAACAGAAACAGCCTATGTCCTACCATGATCCTCAACAACAACAGTACCTGTCACATGCGTCTCATGCAGCATTTTCACAGTGTCCCTCCTCAATTAATCAACCTTCCTATCAGCTCTCCAAACATCACCAACACCAGAACAACACCCAGCTGTCACCATTCCACAGACCTGTCAACTCTAGATCCTCCAATCCTAATCCACAGTGTGAGAACACTTATTCCGTTCCTCGGGGCAGTTCTAAGGCCCTTAACAACAGCAGTGACTTAAGCAGTTCCTACACACAACAGAGGAGCTATAGCGGCAGCCAGATCTTAAACAGGCCTCATCAAAACAGGCTAGGGTATAAACAGACAGACAGGGAGCAATTGAGGTGTTTCCACAATGGTTTCTCGTCTTCTGAAAGCCTCCCTGGCCAATCTGCTTTGTCTACGAACATCTGTAGAGACAGAGGACTAATCTCCCCTTCTTCAGACTGCGATGCAGTGTACAGCCACCTGGACTATGACTGCAATAGGCCCTCATCAGAGTCTTCAGCTTCTCAAAACACCCAGCCACACAGTCAAACACAATCACACACCCTGAAGCAGTCATTGAATCAAAATGTTTCCCTCATCAGGCACCAGTCACAGCCTGAAACTGAAAGTGTTTCACTGCACTCAAATTTAAGGCCTTTATCAACTCGTTCCCAGTCTGCTACCACAGAGTCCACAGCCCCCAGCCAGTGTAAGTCCAAGTCACTGGGAGACCTGACCTCTGAAGACATATCATGCAATTTCCAGAGCAAATACCACATTATTAGTCGCAGTTTCATCACTCCACATATGAGGAAACACAAGAGGATGGGCACCATGGGGGAAGTAACTTTCCAATCACAGTCTTGTGATCCACTTACAGAACAGCTACGTAAGTTGGTCAGTCTGGAGGGGGATGACACTGACAGAGACAGACCACAGTCTCCTCAGTTGCATCATGAAGCAAAATCCCCTCTGTCACAGCCTCAGGCAATATGTATAGCTCCTGTGGTTCCGAAAAATGAAGATGATTCCCCTCCACTCCTTACCCGTCGCCTATCTTCCCGGAGCCAAAGTAGAGTACGTCACATCAACAGCCGTGCCCGTGAAAGACAGCAAGAGGCTCTAAAGCCGCGGGCAGGTGTGGTGGTCAGTAGTACCACCAGCATTGGTGGGGTGGTACTGAGGAATAAACCAGCCTCACAGAATCCACCAGCTAACAGACACTCAACTGGTTCCTATATAGCAGGCTACCTTGGTCAGCTAGAGGACAGGGGACTTCCTGAAGGAGCATGCACATCATTACGTAATGGAAACGGGGATCATTATGGAGATCGGTACTATACTGATGACTCTCTTCCAAATGCAAACTCCTCCCACTCTACGTCAGAGCCTGAGGTCTACTTTCTGCTTAGACTATAGCTCTAATCATAACCTAAATGAAATTAAGAGTTGAAATTAAGTACTGTTTTTGATGCTGGTTAATTACACCAAAAGCCAGAGGGTCAAGGAAATTAATACTTGCCATTATTAGTCATCATGTTCACTGACCTGTAGGCTTCCCTTATAACAATTTAAAAAAAATTATTTTGGTCTATTTCTAGAAAAAGATATAGTCTGTACAATATCAAACATCACATACAATCCATGGTTGGATTTGACAGCATGAATTTCCTGTATGAAATGTCCACTATTCAATAGTGAATGGTCTTTCAAGTCTGGCAGTGTATTGTCTGTATTCTGCTTAATGTGTAAATGTACTTGGGAACTTCGATTCCCTCCAAATGGCTTCTTAGACTGATTGTACAGATACTTGTGTCTCTGTGATGTACTGTCCAAACTGCATACATTGACTATGAAGCCCAAAAAAAAAAAAAAAAAAAAAAAAGAAATGAAAAAAGAAAAAAAAAAAGAATTGGGTTTTAAGCAGAGAGGGAACGTCTTTCTTTGTATCATTTGAATGTGCAGTATAAGCAAACAGCTACTTTTAATAGATGGGATTCATCTTTTCAAAGATCAAATGTATGTCTTCCTTTTGTTTTCAGTGATATTTCTTTATTTGTGTTGTGTGTAAATATTCCTGTCATTGTTTTTTAATCCAGGATGGATTTTAGTTAAGAATCAATTCTAACTGTACATTTTTGTCTGTGCATGTTACCTGTGAACATGTCAAGCATGACTATGCACCAATTTATACAATAGATGTTGCATCGCCCAACAATATTTGCACAGAACAAACAGTTGCATTGTATACAATGGAGGACACAGGCTTGTTTGTAATGAGTGCAATACAATACATAAACTTCCATACTTGGACTTGTTACTCTCTATAATTTCTAGAATTTGAAAACAAGACTGCAAATTTTAAAGATTTGGAGTTTAAAGGTTTTTATTTTTATAATTGCTTTGATACAGACTGCAAAAATAATCTCTTGTTGGTTCTGGTTATTTTATTTTGTATAACTTAATAAAATGGCAAAAACAGAGTGGCAACTACACAGGACGAGGGAGAGGACAGGAGGATGGCAAAGCAGCAGATTTTTTAGAATTATTGTTTCAGTGTTACACCATCCTTTTTTTCTTTGTATTGTTGCTCATCAGGGGACTGTGAGCATTTTCCTACCAATGCAATAAAGTATTGAAATATTTGATTTCAAGTAATGAATTTTCCCTTTTTTTCCCCCTGTTTACTCATAATGCTATAGATAACAGATAGTGAATCAAGTATGCAGCACAAGCTCAAAATCTATTCATTATTAAGTCACAAACAGCCTCATCATTCCCCATATGGCACCTTAAACATAATGGGATGTAATTGCTCATGAAATGACTGTGTAATAGAGCTGACAAACAGCACACCTGTTGCTCTGGGCGTACAATTCCCCACACTGGTTCCAACCTAGACTGCCACACATTGTTATGTCTTTATGGATCAATCATAGTACTATATTCTTAAATCTAAGAAGGACATATGCAGTTGGATAACTACTTTGTTTAATCTCCACTCTTAGAGTTAAGTTGCCAGGATAAGTCACTGGCTTATCCTGAGGCACAGTATGACATTTACTTTGGATCATTCAAATTACATCATGCAGTATTTTATCCAGAGGTGGGCAGTAACAAGAATTTACTCGGTTGCACGCAGTCTACTTAAATAGCAACTTAAGTAATTTTTTTGATTGTTCTTGTTGGAGTAGCTTAATGCAGCATTCTTTTTACTCTTACTCCTTTACCTCTGCATACATTCATCACACTACTTTTATTTTAGCTGTGTATTATTTTTTGCATTCATGCACATTATCTTAAGAAGCTGGTGGTCTGCTGATCCTATCTGTTAGGGCTATCATATCACAACCATTGCGCTGTATGACTTTGTTCATAAGCAGAATAATGTCTGAAACTACAGTGGGAGATTTAGATTATACATAATGTCCTTGACCTCACATTCCCTTTTTCCACTGTCAGAGTTTGGTTGCAGTTGTGAACACTGGTCTGAGGTCAGTAGAGAAGCACTGAGACTGACCTGTTGCATTAATTCTAATAATACACATACACACATCACACTTCAGATCTACTACCACCCTTGATTTCTGTCCTGACGTATATATTTCAGTTTGTTAAGTGTGCTTTGTGGCTGCAATAGTCATATAGACAGAGAGACAGAAAAGTAGAGAGCAAATTATGAGTGCTAAACAAGTGAAAATAAGTAGACACATTGTAATGAAAAGTTACATCATTATCATAATTAGGCAATTATTGACTTTCAGAAAGAGACTGATTTGACCGCCTCTGCCTAAGAAACCAAGATGGCTGCTTGGTACCAGGTTTTTAACTAACTACTAATGACAACAGAAAGACACAAACTTGCATGGGTCGATTACAAAAAACAGCACAAGAAATCAAGGAAAATCAAAGGATTTATCTCGGTGAACTGAACTACCCAAGACGCACATGTATCTGCCACTGGTCAAGGAGGTTCACCTGCACGTAAAAGAAGGATCTGCCCAACCTAAGCACAGGCGATTCTTTTTGTTTGTCCGTGGTGCACTGAAACATCAATGGCTGGACTAGTCGGAATTATAAATTTAAGAGTCTTATTATTGTTACAGTTTAGCTTATAATTTCTAGTTTGTGATTTAGCAAATTCATCAACAGAGGAAACAAATAACATGGAATTCATGAACAATTTATTGTCAGAGGTCAACTGATTCCTCATTTTAAATTCACATATTGTAGATGTGCCAGACAGCTTTACTGGGCTATTTATCTGTTTCCAGTGTTCAGCTTTGGCATTTCTTAATTCCTTAGAAACACAATTTCTTTCTTTCTTTTTAGAAGGCTGTATCAATACTAGAACAACTTCTCATTGCAGTTTGGAGTGACAGATGTTTTCCTGTTTGAATTCTTAGTCTTAATCAGGCACTTGCTTACAATCCCTTGAACTACATTCATTAATCCATCACATTTAGTATAGTGCATTATATTACATTATATATTAAGGTCATTCCAGAAATGGCAGATCATATTTTAGTCAGAACGTGAGATTTTAAATCACTGTAAGTCAACTTATTGGCTGCTAAAATCATATTGTGATCAGATAAGATAGTTGTAAAAATGTTGGACTTTAAGGATCAGTGTGTGACATTTACAGGGATTTATTGGCAAAGATGCAGTATAATAAACTATATATTTTTTCTAGTGTAAAATCACCTAAACTAATAACCGCTGTGTTCTCGCTCACTTACAATGAGCCATTTACACCAATCAGCCAAAACATTATGACCACTGGTGGATCAAGTGAATAACATCGATCATCTTGTTATAACACAATGTTCTGCTGAGGAACCTTTGGACCTGACATTCATTTGTCACATACCACCCACATAAATATTGTCACAAACCAAGCACACACCACTCCAATGGCAAAAACACTCCCCAATGTCAGGGCCTCTCCCAGCAGGATAAGGTTCCCACCACACCACAAAAACTGCTAAGAAATGTATCCAGGAACATGTCAAATCGCCCAAGTTATTGACCTGGCCTCCAGACTCCCCAGATTCCAATCTGATCAATTTTGTCACCCAATGGTCACTGTAGACCCTCCGACAGGAGTAATGGGTATTCAGTTAGTTGCAATCTCCCTTCTCACTGCTAGATGCCACTAAATCCTACATACTGGTTCAATTATCCTGAGGAAAACCATCACTTGAAATTATGTCAATCACATCTACATAAAATAAAACAAATGGGGAAGTTGATACAATTGCACTCTAAATTAAGGAGGACTACTCTTGCTTCTACTTAAGTACTAGTTTTTAGTAATTTTTACTTTTACTTGAGTACAACTCTACTCACCTCTGATTGTCTTGAGGTGGGTAGAAGAAACATGCAGTACAGTATAACACATACACACACCCACCACTAACTTCAAACAGGCTAATCACTTGCTTGGAGCCAGCTAGATTTTCCACCATCACTCTAGAGAGGAATAATTTTGGGTTGTGTGCTGCTTGTGTCATCAGTTTTACTTCCTTGTTAGAGACTTCACACTTACTATAAATGCTCACATCAACACCTCACTTGTTCAGAGGGAGGGGAGGTATGTTTTTGTCAAGATGCCATTTTCTGACTTAACAATTTACCTTGTGAAATGAAATTTTTAATCAACCAAAACATGCTGTAAATGTTTATAATGTGCTTTCTTTTTTAAGGTTATTGACATTAAACTATGATGTTACATTTGCACATTTGGAATTTAATTGGATTTGTCTTTGCAAACAGGAACTGTTGAACGTTGTCTATAGGAATCCTGCATTTTTTCTTAACTTTGTGCACTCTTGCCAGGTTTGATGAAGCAGGTTTGAGGTGAATTGTGTTTTACACAGAATTAATTTATTGTACTTCTCTTGGATGTATTTTCTGAGGTCCAGGTAATTTTTACCTAAATGTTTCTTATGTCCAGAACAGCTGTATCCATGTCTTGGTTGCCCTGGCTCTTCACTGGGTGGCCCTCCTCAGCCCTCTCCCTGCTGCTTCTCAGTGTAGTGGGCAGACAGACAGGTCTGGAGGTGGTTCAGGCAGTAGTGTGCTCTCAGTGGGGTGCACTGAGCAGCAAGAGCCTCTCCCAGGATGGAGATGTGATTATTGGTGGATTATTTAGTTTGTATTACATACCATCAGCTATAGAGCAGGATTTCACCAAGCTGCCACATTATAAACCTTGTACTGGGTAATCACATGTACTGTGTTTTTATTTTATTCATTAAGATAACATGGGTTATTATATTGTTTTTACTGTGATGTTATTATTTTAAAATATAGGTATAATACATTTATATTTATGCAAAATGTTTAGACATCTGTCATATGCACATTGATGATTATTTTTATTTTTATTCAATGACTTATGTTATTGTTCATGTCATTCACTCCTCTACTGTGGTCTCAGGTTAGATCTGGAGTCATTAAAATATATGTATGCTATGGCATTTGCGGTTGAGGAAATCAACCGTAACACTACCCTGCTGCCAGGAGTGAAGCTGGGCTATCGCATGTTTGATAGCTGTAGCCGATACCCCTGGGCTCTGCAACATGCACTGTCACTGGTTGGAGGAGACACACAGAGCTGCAACTTAACAGCCTCTGTGCCTCGTTCTACATCCTATGAACAACCTGGAGAATCAAGTATGACTTGATATAATTTCATGTGCATTTAACATTTACTATGTCCATAAAAATGACAACTGGTATGATTACCATAGAAAAAGATTTTACTAATTTAACTATATGTCTAATGCTGTCATCAGGTGGCCTCCCTGTACCTTTGCTCATTGCAGCTTCCTCATCTACAAATGGCATTATACTGTCCAGGATCCTCGGGCCTCTCTCTGTACCAGTTGTGAGTTATATTATCTCAGGAAATAAACCTCTGATGTGCCATTTTTACTACAGTCTACATTAAATGCAGGGGAGTTGAAGCTTCCCTGTCTGTTAAAATTGCTATTATTGCTTTAAAAGTGTTAAAAATATAATATTTCTGTGTCTTTCCCACAGATCAGCTACTTGGCTAGCTGTCCCTGTCTTAGTGACAGAACCAAGTTTCCTAACTTCTTCAGAACCATCCCCAGTGATATATATCAGGCCTGGGCCATGGCTCAACTGGCCATACGCTTCCACTGGACTTGGATTGGAGCTGTTATTGTAAACAATGACTATGGTCATTTGGCAATACAGGTTGTTGTACACTGTTATACATACATCATCTTAACATACAGTACAGATGGCATATATGCATGGACATATTTGTTGTTTCACCCTCCATATTTCAGGTATTTCAGGAGGAGATTCGGGGGAAAGGAGTGTGTTTGGAATTCATAGAGACTGTACACAGAGAAACTATATTGAGTGATGCCAGACGTGCAGCCCTCACAATTCAAGCTTCCACTGCGAGGGTGATTCTGATCTTTTGCTGGTATACTGACGTAAAGAAACTATTTCTGGAACTGGCCAAAAGAAATGTGAGAATTAGCATGAAAATTTGTATAGACTGAAGGGTCCATCATTAGAAACAGACTATTTCTTCATAACAAGATGTCAGGTGTTTTTTTTGTCATAATTAATTTTAGTTTATTGATTTGAAGACTGTCCTCTCACTGTAGGTGACTGACAGACAGTTTCTGGCCAGTGAAGCCTGGAGTACCAGTGATGATCTTCTCCAAGATCTTACCATCTCAAAGGTGGCAAGTGGTGTTCTTGGTGTGGCCATTCGAAGTTCAACAATACCTGGATTTGAAAATTATCTCAGAAGTCTGCACCCACGTCATCGTCCTGATGATAAATTCTTGAGGGAATTCTGGGAAAATGAGTTTGGATGCAGTCCAGAGGACACACCTTTGTTTTCATCTTCATCAGACAAAACAAGGTCTGACCATCTGTCAAATGGTTCTACTTCATTTCTGACAACAAAGTCATCTCAGAAATCTTCTCTACCCCCCTGCAGTGGCACAGAGTCTCTGGTGGGACTGCAGCATCCCTTTACTGACACCTCCCAGCTAAGGGTGGCATATAATGTCTACCTTGCTGTTTATGCTGCAGCCCACGCCCTACACAGCCTTCTCTCCTGCCCCAACAGAGACAGTCCCCCCAGAAACAACATCTCAACTTGCTCCTCTCCAAAATCCATCAAGTCAGTAGAGGTAAATGTGATCTTCACCTTTTCATCTTAACAACAGTAATCGCTGATGATTTCTCAAACTGAACATTGTCAGTGCATTTGTTGCTTCCAGCTGTTGCAGCACTTGAACAAAGTGAACGTCACCACACCACAGGGTGAAATGTTCTATTTCCAAGGGGCCGACATTCCAGCAAAGTACGATCTTGTCAACTGGCAGAACACTCCTGAGGGGACACTAAAACTTGTTTTGATTGGTCGTGTGGATGGGATTTGATCTCCATCCTTAATGAATCAGCTATTAAGTGGAGCACAGGATCCAATCAGGTAGTCACATCAACAAACTTGCCCAAGACTCTAACAAATTTGCTGTTGAAATGAATGTCTTTGTCAATTAACACTGATCATAGTCACTGAGAATATTATCTGGCTTTTTGTTTAGGTGCCTGTTTCAGTGTGCAGTGAGAGCTGCCCTCCAGGGACCCGAATGGCCAACAGGAAAGGGGAACCTGTCTGCTGCTTTGACTGTATCCCATGTGCTGAAGGGGAGATCAGCAATACAACTGGTGAGATTAGGCCATAGCAGAGAAGAAGCTCATACTTATTTTCTTCTTTGTGTTTTACTTTCCTTCCCTCTATTCTATTTATTTCTCTCCCAGGTTCTCCCCACTGTGAGCGTTGTCCAACAGAGTTTTGGTCCAATGCTGAACGAAACTGTCTGCATCCCTCGTCAAGTGGATTTCCTTTCCTTTCATGAAACTTTGGGTATTACCCTGACTACAGCAGCTGTGTCTGGGGCTACGGTGACAACAGCTGTGTTTGTGATTTTTCTTTACTACCGTCAGACACCTTTGGTAACAACCCAGCCTTATGTAACAGAGCTTGTTGCATGCATTCCCTCTTTCACTTTTCTTTCTTTCATCATCTTTGTCTGTTCATCTGATTCATCTGTAAGGTACGGGCCAACAACTCAGAACTGAGCTTTCTGCTTCTTGTGTCGCTGAAGCTCTGCTTCCTGTGCTCACTGGTGTTCATTGGTCGTCCATCAGTCTGGGCTTGTCGGTTCCAGCAGGCAGCTTTTGGGATCAGCTTTGTACTTTGTGTTTCCTGCCTCCTGGTAAAAACCATAGTGGTTCTGGCTGTTTTCCGCTCAGCTCGGCCTGATGCTGAAGCCTTGATGAAGTGGTTTGGTCCAGGTCTACAGAGAGGAAGTGTCTGCTTCTTCACCTGCATACAAGTGTGTATCTTGTTTTGTTGATTAAATGGTGAAAACGTTTGGTAAATAATACAGCCTTCAGTTTACAAGCAACTTATTCTGTTGTATGAATCAGGTACTAATAAAATGCTTACCAGTTGCTACTGATACATAAATGTAGATAGAGTGGAAGAGAACATGAGTCATGATATAATTTATTCCTCTTATCGGAATGTCCATTGTTTGGCTTTCCTCCATATACCTTCATTTCAGTACCATTTTATTGGTACCTGATTCATACAACAAAATTACCTGTAGTGAGCAGTATTATAAGGCGTTACCGAATATTTTTTTAATATTTAGGAGCAATTGTGCTTAATATTAAATAATGTTCGCTTTACATACAGGTTATCATCTGTGCTATATGGCTGTCCCTCAGTCCACCCATGCCTCATCATGATCTGGGTTTCCATGGGTCAAAGGTCACCCTGAAATGTGCCATGGTCCTCTGTGGTGGGTTTCTCTCTTGTTCTGGGTTACATTGGCCTGTTGGCCTGTACCTGCCTCCTCTTGGCCTTTCTTGCTCGGAAACTTCCTGACAACTTCAATGAGGCCAAACTGATCACTTTCAGCATGCTGATCTTCTGTGCTGTCATGGGTGGCCTTTGTCCCTGCTTATGTTAGTTCTCCTGGGAAGTATGTTGTCGCTGTGGAAATCTTTGCAATTCTTGCTTCTAGCTATGGTTTACTGCTCTGCATATTTGCTCCAAAATGTTTCATTATTCTTTTGAGGCCCGAGAAGAACACTAAGAAACAACTGATGGCTAGATAGTTTTTGGTGCCTCAGCCATGCATCATGCGTATGTATCTGTTATGTTAATTTGATTCATTTAAATAATGCTATTTCTTAGTGGGCCACTCATAGTTATGATTTTTACTGATAGCTGAATAAGAACAGATGCTGTAGCATAATCCAAACCCACCCCACAAATTTAAATGCACTGCTGCTCAAAATTGTCTTTGTATCAATGTGAGTAATTGTTCTATGTTCCTGTGTTTAACTAAATAATAAAGAAGCATTTACTATGTGGGTCAGTGTCATGTGTTTTGTCTACATAGTTAAAAAGTTAAGTATATCTGCAAATCAAGAAATGACTTAGAATGACTCATCACAATCATTTCAGAATATCAAAATCTTCTGCTACCCATTACTGTACTACCTTCAGGTAACACACTAAGCACTTGTAAGATGGATTGATATGGTGATCACAGTGGCTGGCAACATGGACAGTGTTTTGTTTAAACTGCATGTACCCAATAATGACCACTAGATGGAAGTATTACACCATCTAATAGTGCTCTGGTGCTTCCCTGCATCTCTCAACAATGTGGTCCAGTTGAGCAACACTTTATTCTTACCCTGCTTGTATTAGCCTTAATAATGGCATACAGCAAACTTAGTGTTTTGCAAGATGATCTATTCTGTCTGTATTCTGTACAATTTGCACAGTTGCATGAGAACATGCTGAGCAAACATAGATCACTGATAAATCTAAATGCATAGCGGTTTTCTTTGAAGCTAGAGAATTAGACACGGGAGTTACCAAGGTTTTGTTTAGACCTTCCATTGCTGTGTCTTTGCCAACTGTTCTGTATTCTTACTTAATAAGACATGGCAGTGGTATGTTGCTAATGATCTACTGGCATACAGTATATTTCTCACAAAGAGCATGTCACTTGTCTATTCATGTAACTGACCACTTCCAAAGAATCATTTAAATCTGATAATGACACTTTAAAAAAATATAAAAACAATGAAACACCATCAAAACAATGAAACACCATGTTTCTATGTAAAGTCTAATCCACCTATAAGGATACGAGGGGGACTTGGAATCAGGGATATTAGCATATTTGACAAATTTCCCACAAAACTGTAGGGAAAAAAGACATCTATGCAAGGACTAGTGTGGGTATTATGCACACATGCTATCACTTACACTACAGTCAATCCTGCATTCCCATCAGGGACGCAAATGGTGTGGGAAAGAGTTCTTAGCCTACTCCATTTGTGTTTTAGACCAATCAGGGTGTGCTGAGTATGGCCTTTTTCTACAATATTTTGGTTTACTTCTGTCTTCTCTTCCGTGTGTGCTGTCTTCACCTTACTATCAGATTAGGTGGTCAGTGGAAGGGGCTGCCTGCTTTCTCAAAGACAGGTTCTTGCCTGTTTATCTCATTAAAAAATGAACGCTACATGTCATCTTCATTTGATGTACTTGCCTGCCATAAAATCATCATGCTTTATATAAGACCACCCTTTCTGCATGTGGCAGTCAGGTCACCTCACCACAAAGGAAAGGACTCCACCTCCACACTCACTAATGTCAATAAATGATGGAGTGCAGTTTTCTCATTAATAATAATAATAATAATAATGATGATGTTGGCGAACACTGAAAAGTTATGCCAGCTTAGACGTAATTATCACACAGCTCTTTCATACATCATGTATAGAAATTATGCTATTGTCAGTGTTTTCCCCACACCAGATTCCCTGTTCATTTTCTTTGCAAATGATTTGAGTCTGAATATCATTCGGGTTCACATAAGCTGCTTCTTCCTTCAAAGAAAATTACTGATTACTGCAGAAACTGACCAACCCAGGCATCAATACTGTCACTGTTACCACAGTAATAATGGCATCACAGAAAGTTCAAAGGTAGAATGCAAAGCCTGTATGCAACAGAATGAAGGTTTAATGCAAACTTTCTTCTTCCTCCTATTTAAATCTTCTTTTCCACTCATATTTTGATGTTTATAATGCTGATACAGGACCAGTCACAAGAGATCATACATACATACTCAGGTACAACTGGGCGCATGTGTCCCTAACAACTCACATGATGACAGGGTGGGTTAATGACTCTCAGGACCACCTCCAAGAGGTAAAATACCTGGGACTCTCCAACTAGATTTTAGAACTGAGGAAGCCTTACGGATGAGAGGTTTTCAAGAAACCTAAAAAGAAGTCCAGGTGCCTTCACCTTTACTAAACTCTATACTGCCCCTAATGCTCCAGTGCTTAAAACAGTTTTGCAGACACAATGCATTGATTTATGACTTCATCAAAACCTGGAGACATTCCAATAGGCTACTATTTCATAACTGTTTCCTCATTTGGAAGTCCTACCATGTTAAGATGTGTAATCTACAGTGTCAAGAGTAAAGTTCACTGTAAAAACAAATCTATTTATCTTATTAACCCCCCCCCCCCATTGTACAGCTGTACACGTGCGTTTGTTGCCAAGCTGAGGGATTTGGAACCGGTAAAGTCCAAGTCTGAGTCCGACCGAGTAATCTACCAAGTCAGCAAACAACACCACGAGCCTAGCTAGCGGCTAAGCGGCTAACTTAAATTCAAAAACTAGTGTGTCGACGACTTTGCAAACACAACCAAACATCAAGCAAGCATAAGACAGACATGTATTACTTACCAGTCCGACGGCAAGAAGTCCAGCCCGACGTCTGTCTTGCAGTCTTTCTTCGTGAAGCTCTCGCCAATGACTAAAAGACAGTCCGAGTTTACTTCTCCGGCCTCTTAATGAGTCACGCTTTCTTTTTCTCTTCTTAGCTTCCTTCGATAACATCCTCCTTAGTCTCATCGCCCTTAGCATGGTGTTCTTACTGAGAAAACTCCACTAGTTTCTTCAGTCTTCACATAGCTAGCTGAAGACCCATAGTTTGGTGTGTGCCACAGTGTCGTAAAGCATTTCTCACTTCTCGCGGCAGATTGAACCTGCTCTATCACAACAACTACCGTGAGCATGATTGGGAGAGAATTGTGGACAACTGCTACTCAATTGGTGTTGCCCTCCAGTCTATATTGCAGGAGCTTATGGGGTCAGATATATGGACCTGTGGCAATCCAGGGATGGTCAGCATGGGATTGTATGCTCTCAACAATTGAAAATTGCTTAATGTGTCTGTAGCCCAGATACACTGGCAAATTAATTTGTTCAATCAGGGGGTCTTCTCAGGAGTTGGGTTCCTGACCCCCAGGTTAAGAACCATGCAGTAGGCCACACACATGTACCCATCTACCACTGCTAATTTCATACAGACTAATCACTTGCTAACATTCAGTTGTTTTTCCACCATGACTCTAGAGACAAATAATTTTGGTTTGTGTGCTGCTTGTGTCATTGACTTATCTGCAAAAGGCTTGTTATAAATGCTCACATCAACACCTTACTTGTTCAGAGACGGAAAGGGGTATGTTACTGTCAAGATGACATTTTCAGACTTAACATTTTTTCGTGAGAGAAGAGATTTTTAATCAAGTGAAAGATGTATAAATC
The DNA here is from genome assembly GCF_001640805.2 of Lates calcarifer. Classification (NCBI taxonomy): domain Eukaryota; kingdom Metazoa; phylum Chordata; class Actinopteri; family Centropomidae; genus Lates; species Lates calcarifer. The sequence continues at coordinate 14,667,279 of NC_066853.1, read as the reverse complement.
TTAATAATGTGTTTTCCTTTTGCAGGTTATTTACATAAGGTTGTGATGTCACATTTGGGCATTTGGAATTTAATGGGATTTGTCTTTGCTAAAAATAACTGTTGAACATATCTATGAGATTCCTTCATTTTTTCTGAACTTATTGCACTCTGTTGTCAGGTTGGAAGAAGCAGGTTTGAGGTGAATTTTGTTTTACACAGAGTGAATTTATTAACAGTTACATAAATGTTTTAAATGTCCAGAACAGCTGTATCCATGTCTTGGTTGCCCTGGCTCTTCACTGGGTGGCCCTCCTCAGCCCTCTCCCTGCTGCTTCTCAGTGTAGTGGGCAGACAGACAGGTCTGGAGGTGGTTCAGGCAGTAGTGTGCTCTCAGTGGGGTGCACCGAGCAGCAAGAGCCTCTCCCAGGATGGAGATGTAATTATTGGTGGACTTTTTAATCTGTATTACATACCTTCAACTATAGAGCAGGACTTCACCAAGCTGCCACATTATAAACCTTGCACTGGGTAATCACATGCACTGTATTTAAGATAAGATAGTCAATTATTAGTCCCACAATGGGGAAATTTACATTGTTGCAGAAGCATAAGTGATTGAAAAGATAGAAAAAGAAATAATACAAAATGTCTTAGGTTACTATATTTTTAATATTATGACAACATATTGTCTGTGTTATTACAAAATGTTGAGCTAGAAAGTCATGTAATGTTTGTAGCATTTATGTTTGTGGTTCTTATAATTTTTTTGTGATTAGGGCAATTTTATATTAGAGGTTATTTCATTCACTCATCCTTTCTTCTCCTGTGGTCTCAGGTTAGATCTGGAGTCATTACAATACATGTATGCAATGGCATTTACAGTGGGGGAAATCAATCGTAACAGCACCCTGCTGCCAGGAGTGAAGCTGGGCTACCGTATATTTGACAGCTGTGGCCGATACCCCTGGGCTCTGCAACATGCACTGTCACTGGTTGTGGGAGACACACAGAGCTGCAACTTAACAGCTTCTGTGCCTTGTTCTGCGTTTTATGAACATCCTGGAGGAACATGTAAGACTTGATATACTTTAGTATGCATTTAACATTTACTATGTCCATGAAAACAACAACTGGTATGATCATACCATAAAAAGATTGTCCTAATGTATTAAATATATTCATGTATTATATGTAATGCTGTCATCAGGTGGACAGCCTGTTCCCTTGGTCATTGGTGCTTCCTCGTCTACAAATGGCATAATACTGTCCAGATTCCTGAGGCCTCTCTCTGTACCAATTGTGAGTTTTATTATCTTAGAAAATAAACCTCTGATGAGTCATTTATATGGACTAGAACTGATAATTTTCTAAAACATATTTAATTGTATTATTGCTTTAGAAGTGTCAAAAATCTATAATATTCTTGTGTTCTTCCCACAGATCAGCTACTTGGCTAGCTGCCCCTGTCTTAGTGACAGATCCAAGTTTCCTAACTTCTTCAGAACCATCCCCAGTGATGCTTACCAAGCCCGGGCCATGGCAAGACTGGCTATACGCTTCCACTGGACTTGGATTGGAGCTGTTCTCATAAACAATGACTATGGCCGATTGGCAGTACAGGTGTATGTTTTTGTTATTACACTTTGCAAGTAGTAATAGCACTAATTATATATACTACAAATTGCATATAATGTATGGACATGTTGTTTTGACCTCCATATTTCAGGTATTTCAGGAAGAGATTCAGGGAAAAGGAGTGTGTTTGGAATTCATAGAGACTGTACACAGAGAAACTATATTGAGTGATGCCAGACGTGCAGCCCTCACAATTCAAGCTTCCACTGCGAGGGTGATTCTGATCTTTTGCTGGTATACTGACGTAAAGAAATTATTTCTGGAACTGGCCAAAAGAAATGTGAGAAACCAGCATGTAAATTTGTATAGACTGAAGGGTTCGTCATTAGAAACAGACATATTTCCTAACAACAAGATTGTCAAATGTTTTTCTTGCTGTAATTAATTTTAGTTTATTGATTTGAAGACTGTCCTCTCACTGTAGGTGACTGACAGACAGTTTCTGGCCAGTGAGGCCTGGAGTACCAGTGATGATCTTCTCCAAGATCTTGCCATCTCAAAGGTGGCAAGTGGTGTTCTTGGTGTGGCCATTCGAAGTTCGGCAATCCCTGGATTTGAAAATTATCTCAGAAGTTTGCACCCACGTCATCGTCCTGATGATGAATTCTTAAGAGAATTCTGGGAAAAGGAGTTTGGATGCCAGTCCAGAGGACACACCTTTGTTTTCATCTTCATCAGACAAACAAGGTCTGACCATCTGTCAAATGTTTCTACTTCATCTCCTGTCCAAGAAGTCACTTCAGAGAACTTCTCTACCCCCCTGCAGTGGCACAGAGTCTTTGGTGGGACTGCAGCATCCCTTTACTGACACCTCCCAGCTAAGGGTGGCACATAATGTCTACCTTGCTGTTTATGCTGCAGCCCACGCCCTTCACAGCCTTCTCTCCTGCCCCAAAAGAAACAGTTCCCCCAGAAACACCTCAACTTGCTCCTCTCCAAAATCCATCAAGTCAGTAGAGGTAAATGTGATCTTCACCTTTTCATCTTAACAACAGTAATCGCTGATGATTTCTCAAACTGAACATTGTCAGTGCATTTGTTGCTTCCAGCTGTTGCAGCACTTGAACAAAGTGAACTTCACCACACCACAGGGTGAGATGTTTTATTTCCAAGGAGCCTGACATTCCAGCAAAGTACGATCTTGTCAACTGGCAGAACACTCCTGAGGGGACACTAAAACTTGTGTTAATTGGTCATGTGGATGGATTTGATCTCCACCTTAATGAATCAGCTATTCAGTGGAGCACAGGATCCAATCAGGTAGTCATATCAACAAATTTACCCAAAGATTCTAACAAATTTGCTGTTGAAATGAATGTCTTTATTATTCACCAGATCATGTCACTGAGAATATTATCTGGCTTTTTGTTTAGGTGCCTGTTTCAGTGTGCAGTGAGAGCTGCCCTCCAGGGACCCGAATGGCCAACAGGAAAGGGGAACCTGTCTGCTGCTTTGACTGTATCCCATGTGCTGAAGGGGAGATCAGCAATACAACTGGTGAGATTAGGCCATAACATAGAAGAAGCTCATATTTGCAACCTTAATTTTCTTCTTTGTGTTTTATCTTCCTTCCCTCTATTCTATTTTTTTCTCTCCCAGGTTCCCCCCACTGTGAGCGTTGTCCATCTGAATTCTGGTCCAATGCTGAACGAACTGCCTGCATCCCTCGCCAGTTGGATTTCCTTTCCTTTAATGAAACTTTGGGTATCACCCTGACTACAGTCGCTGTATCTGGTGCCATGGTAACAACAGCTGTGTTTGTGGTTTTTCTTTACTACCGTCAAACACCTATGGTAAGAACCCAGCTTAATATTACAGAACTTGTTATATGCATCCTTTCCTTCACTTTTCCTTCTGTCATCAACTTTGTCTGTTCATCTGATTCATCTGTAGGTACGAGCCAACAACTCAGAACTGAGCTTTCTGCTTCTTGTGTCACTGAAGCTCTGCTTCCTGTGCTCACTGGTGTTCATTGGTCGTCCATCAGTCTGGGCTTGTCGGTTCCAGCAGGCAGCTTTTGGGATCAGCTTTGTACTTTGTGTTTCCTGCCTCCTGGTAAAAACCATAGTGGTTCTGGCTGTTTTTCGTTCAGCTCGGCCTGGTGCTGAAGCCATGATGAAGTGGTTTGGTCCAGGTCTACAGAGAGGAAGTGTCTGCCTTTTCACTTGTATACAGGTGTGAATCTTGTTTTCTTGATTGAATGATGAGAACATTGGTAACACCTGATAATACAGCCTTCAGTTTTAAGGGCAATTTAGTATATTAATTAATAGTAGTAGGTAGGTAGTAGGTCACTTGTGATCAAAGATCCAGTGTCTACAGCTCCGCAGGCAGAAATACTTTTTATGGGATATGTATACGTACAGATATAGATGGAGATGAGCTCAGTGCATCGTGGGAAATCCCCCTAGGCTTATAGCAGCACAACTAGGGGATGCTTCAGGCAAGCCTGAAATTGCCTTAACTATAAGCTCTATCAGAGAAAAGAAAAAAGTTTAGTCTACTCGTAAAATTGCAGAGGGTGTCTGCCTCCTGGACACAAACTGTAAGAAGCAAACACAGGACAAATATATTTTCCTAGTTCCTGTCAGTAATCATCCTAAAGTGTTTTTGATCAACTGAAGAGTCTTCAGAGACTTGTTTGGGCAGTCAAACAATAATGAATTGCAATAGTCGAGCCTAGAAGTAACAATTGCATGGACTAGTTTTTCTGCATCCTTTTGAGACAAGATGTACCTGACTTTGGCAATATTATGAAGGTGGAGAAAGGTCATTTAAGTTTGTTTTGTGTGAAAGATTACACACCCTGATCGAAGATAACTCCAAGATTTCTTACAGTGAAGCTGGAGGACAGGGAAATGTCATGTAGTGTAATTATATCATTAGAAAATGTGTTTCTGAGGTGTTTGGGGCCAAGCACAATGACATTACTTTTATATGTCAGAAAAATGCTGGTCATCCAGGTCTTAATGTCCTGAACTGAAACTGAAACCTATCTGATAAAAAATTGTAAATTTCACCGCTGTGGGACTAATAAACGATTATCTATATTAAATAGGACTTAAACCAATTTAGTGTGGTTCCTTTAATGCCAATAAAACGCTCCAGTCTCTGTAATAGGATGTGGTTTTGAGTAGTATCAAATGCAGCACTGAGATCTAACAAGACAAGTATAGAGACAAGTCTGATGCAATATGAGGGTCATTTGGTTTTCTTCGCTATACCTGCCCCTCGGTACCATATTGTTACCTGATTGATACAACAACAATACTCAGTAAACTGTGGTCTTTATTACAAGATGTTTAAAATGTTTATGCAGCTATGCTTGATATTGAATAATGTTCACTTTTCATACAGGTTGTGATCTGTGCTATATGGCTGTCCCTCAATCCTCCCGTGCCTCAACGTGATCTGGGTTTCCAAGGGTCAAAAGTCACCCTGAAATGCACCATGGTCTCTGAGGTGGGCTTCTCTCTTGTTCTGGGTTACATTGGCCTGTTGGCCTGCACCTGCCTCCTCTTGGCCTTTCTTGCTCGGAAACTTCCCGACAACTTCAATGAGGCCAAACTGATCACTTTCAGCATGCTGATCTTCTGTGCTGTCTGGGTGGCCTTTGTCCCTGCTTATGTTAGTTCTCCTGGGAAGTATGTTGTTGCTGTGGAAATCTTTGCAATTCTTGCTTCTAGCTATGGTTTACTGCTCTGCATATTTGCCCCCAAATGTTTCATTATTCTTTTGAGGCCTGAGAAGAACACTAAGAAACAACTGATGGCTAGATAGTTTTGTTACCTTAGCCATGCGCCATGCATTTGTTTATATGTAGATGCATTTGTTTGTGTGTACAGTATGTGTCAAGTCAATTAGTTTTATTTACATAACGATTTGTTATTTGTTAATGTACCACTCATAGTCATTGCTTTTATTGTAAGAACAGATACTATGACATCATCCATCAAAGAAAAAACACAAATTTAAATGCAATGGCGGACACTAAATTTTCAAAATCAAACTGACTTTGTATTATTGTGGTTAATTGTTGTTCCTGCATTTAAGTGAATAATAAAGATTAAGCATTTTCTGAGTGGGTCAGTGTCACATTTTTTTTTTTGTCTTACATAGCTTTGTCTACATAGTTAAAATAGGTGTTACTTCTATTCAAAAACAGGGGCCACAGAATGACTCATCACTATACCTACTGTGGACATCAAAATCATAGCAGTGAGAGACATTTTAAAATCTGTTACCAATTACTCTACCTACAGTTAATACACTGATTATTTATTTAAGATAGAGTGATCTGATGCTGCTGCAACAATGTAAATTTCCCCGTTGTAGGGACTAATAAAGGGTTATCTTATCTTATCTTGTTTTTCACTCATATTTTGATGTCTATAATGCAGATACTGAGACAGTCACATGAATTTACCAGAAATGATAAATTCCTTCATTATTTGAGTAACCACAAAACCCAATGTGTTACAGAAACTGAACTGCATACAACAGCTACAGTCAAATAATTTATCTGCTTTACATTTTTTAATGTGACCTGCAAAATGTGACCTATGATCTACAACAACATGAAAACAACAAACATGCACACGTCCTCCTTTTTCCCCTCTGTGTCACCTTGCTATAAGTGTATAATGGGATGTAATTGCTTGTAAAATGCATAATGATGGAGATGAAGAATTGCACACCTGTGGCTCATCAGTACCTCTCCACTTAACATCTATGAATGATGTAACTTAGTCCTCTGGGAGGAGATGACCCTTTATCAGCATTTTGAGAGAAAACAATAGTTTGCTCATTAAAAACTACCTTATTTACCATGTATGCAGTTTTATATACAGTTGTCATTTGGATAAATCTCAGTGTGAAAAACACACAGCTTCAATTAAAGCAAGCAATGCAATCAAACACTTTTTATGGTATGTTTATTATGAATCCATCTTGCCTATAAAATAATTGTTATGTATAAGTTATGTTATGTATTAGTCCTTTCAGGAGACTGTCCTCTTGGTGAGCTCCTTAATAATAGGAGCACTTCTTTTTTCTTATTTTATCTTATTTATTTATTTATTGGTGAAGCAAGATACACACTACACATGAAAAGTGACTTTACATACACAGACAAAACAAAGTATACCCATATACATGTGGACACACATGGGACAAAACAAAACAACTGGCAGCCCTTTTTTTAGTTTTAAATCAATAAAAAAGGAAAAAAAGAAAAGAGGAAGAAGAAAATCTGAAAAATGTGACACCAGCAAGCTCAGTTAGTTTTAGAAGGATTTGGAACTGGCAAAGTCCAAGTCTGAATCCGAGTGTGTTATCGAGCAAGTTTGTTCACATCACCTTGAAGTATCTAGCTAGCGGTTAAGCCTCTGCTGCAATGGGCTTACTTGGTCTGTGATTAAAAAAAAAAACAAAAACTAGTGAGTTGACTTTGCAACTTTGCAAATACAGCCAAACATCAAGCAAGTGCAACAACAAAAAACAGAAAGCCAGCTAATACTACTTACTAGTTCAACAGCAAGAAGGCCAGCTCAGCTCTTGTCTTGCAGCCTTTTATTTCACAGAGCCCATGCCAGTGACTAAAAGCCAGTCTGTGATTTACTCTTGTCAAGTAAATTTTATTTATAAAGCGCCAATTCACAACAGAAGTTATCTTGAGGCACTCTATGTATAGAGCAGGTCTAGACCGTACTGTATAGGAGACTCTACAGCTCCAGAGGCAGACACCTCCAGAAAGAGAGAGAGACAGAAGCACAGCATGGGCACTAAATGGACTTGTACTTATATAGCACTTTTCTAGTCATATCAACCACTCAAAGCACTTTACACTACATGTCACATTCACCCATTCACACACAGCCATTCATACAGTGCTTGCTCTATGCACAAAGCGCTCTAACACATTCACACATCGAAGATACACACATCAGGGTCAACATAGGGTTCAGTATCCAAGGATACTTTGGCACGGACTGGAGAAGCCAGGGATCAAACTGCTGACCTTCCAATAAGTGGGCAACCTGCCCTACCTCCTGAGCCACAGCCACCCTGACCTTACAGCAGCTGGTATTCCCTGGCAGCCTCCCATCCAAGTACTAACCAGGCCCGACTCTGCTTAGCTTCTGAGATCAGATTAAGATTGGGTGTGCTCAGGGTGGAGTGGCCATGAGCCACTAATGTGCTTGAGGGCCTCTTGCTCGGTCACTCTCTGTTTATCTCTTCTTAGCTTGAGGCATGATCCATGCTGAGAATAACGAGCTACTTTCTTCAGATAGGTAGCTGAAAACCCAAAGTGCTGTGTGCCAAGATGCTGTGAAGTATTTTGCATGAAATTGCTTTTGCTCAATCAAAGTTACATAGTAAAAGAACATGCGCCATACATGGAGTTGGAATGAAAGAGCCACAGTTCTCCCTATTATGAGTCAGTGTACCATGCAAATTATTTTGAAGTTGTTATTTTCTGATAAAACAGTGCTTTAAACAGTGGTTAAACCATCTGAATGCCATAACTAGTTAGGTTTACGTATACAGCTAACATGTGTGCTAACATGTTCCCCCCAAGTCTGTGTTGCAAAAACTGATAGACGCCCAAATCAGATATTTGGAGCTTTGGCAGTTCAGAAATAGATGGTCAACACGGGGGCTACTCTAGCCTTCTATCAGTGGCAGTGGGTAAAAGGTGGGGTAGTAGAGCTCAAACCTATTTGCCTAGTATTTAGCAGGTTTCCTCAGCTATAGCTAAGTTGGAAGGGCAGATAGCTGTGACTGGCAGAGCCGTGGCATCCTTTTACATGGTGAAATGTGACGTATGGCTGTCTGAGTGCAACCATTACCATATTTCCTACTTTTGTATTCTTTTCCATATGATTCTTTTTCTGCCAGATGTATTTTTTTTTGTTACCAACAATTATAAATCACTTCATGTGTCTATAGCCCATCGATACCGGCAAAGTAACTTGTGCAAGGAGTTGATCAGGATCAGGAGTTAATTGTGACACACTGGGTTCCTGACTCCAGGTTAAGAAACATACAGTACACATATACACCCATCTACCACAGCTAGTTTAATACAGGCTAATCACTTGCTAGCATTAGTTTGTTTTTTCACCATCACTCTAGAGAGGAATAATTTTGGGCTGTGTGCAGCTTGTGTCATTAGTTTCACTTCTGTGCAAGAGGCTTTACAGTTATTATAAAGGCTCACATCAACACCTTACTTGTCTAGAGAGGGAGGGTGAGGTATGTTGTTGTCAAGATGCCATTTTCAGACTTTTTAATCAAGTGAAACATGTTGTTAATGTTTACAATGTGTTTTCTTTTTGCAGGAAGCTGACACGAGATGATCATGTTATGTGGAATGCATGTGGAATTTATCGGGTTTTGTCTTTGCTAACAGGAACTGTTGAGCACATCTAAGGAATACCTACATTTTTCTGAACTTAATGCACTTTGTTTTCAGGTTTGATGAAGCAGGTTTGAGGTGAATTGTGTTTTACACAGAATGAATTTATTGCACTTCTGATGTATACTTTGAGGTTCAGATAACAGTTACCTAAATGTTTTAAATATCCTGAACAGCTGTATCCATGTCTTGGTTGCCCTGGCTCTTCACTGGGTGGCCCTCCTCAGCCCTCTCCCTGCTGCTTCTCAGTGTAGTGGGCAGACAGACAGGTCTGGAGGTGGTTCAGGCAGTAGTGTGCTCTCAGTGGGGTGCACCGAGCAGCAAGAGCCTCTCCCAGGATGGAGATGTGATTATTGGTGGACTTCTTAATATGCATTATATACCTTCAGCTATAGAGCAGGACTTCATCAAGCTGCCACATTATAAACCTTGCACTGGGTAATCACATGTACTGTGTTTTTATTACAAGATGTCTGGTGGTTATTATACTGTCAATTTTAAGACATTATGATGTAATTTGATATGTGCTATGAGTGATATATTAATTTGTTGATATGTGTGGACCACTGTTATTTTCATGTCAATTATTTTTGTTGTCACCCACTGATATTGTCATTTATTTCACTGACTCTTATTTCTTCTCCTGTGGTCTCAGGTTAGATCCAGAGGCATTACAATTAATGTATGTTATGGCATTTGCTGTGGAGGAAATCAATCGTAATAGCACCCTGCTGCCAGGAGTGAAGCTGGGCTACCGTATATTTGACAGCTGTAGCCGATACCCCTGGGCTCTGCAACATGCACTGTCACTGGTTGGAGGAGACACACAGAGCTGCAACTTAACAGCCTCTGTGCCTCGTTCTACATCCTATGAACAACTTGGAGAGACAGGTATGACTTGATATAGATATATATGAAGTTAGTATTCATTCAACATTTTCTATGTCCATGAAAACAACAACTGGTAGGATCAAAGTATAACATTTTTTTTTTTACTAAAGTAATTGTATGTATAATGCTGTCATCAGGTGGAAAGCCTGCTCCTGTGCTTGTTGCTGCCTCCTCATCTACAATAGGAATAATACTGTCCCGGACCCTCGGGCCTCTCTCTGTACCAGTTGTGAGTTTCATAAACCTCTGATGAGCCATTTTTTATACAGTCTACAGCAAGAGGTTGATAACTGTTTTTTAAAAATATTTTAATATGCGACTCACTGCTGTAAAAAATGTCAACAATATTAAATATTTCTGTGTCTTTCCCTCAGATCAGTTACTTCGCTAGCTGTCCCTGTCTTAGTGACAGATCCAAGTTTCCTAACTTCTTCAGAACTATCCCCAGTGATATATATCAGGCCTGGGCCATGGCTCAACTGGCCATACGTTTCCACTGGACTTGGATTGGAGCTGTTATTGTAAACAATGACTATGGTCATTTGGCGATACAGGTGTATGTTTTTGTTGTTACAATGTTCTACAAATATCACCTTCATATATAATACAAACAGCTTACATGTATGGACATATTTGTTGTTTTGACCTCCATTTTTCAGGTATTTCAGGAAGAGATTCAGGGGAAAGGGGTGTGTTTGGAATTCATAGAGATTGTCAACAGAGAAACTATTTTGAGTGATGCCAAACGTATAGCCCTCACAATTCAATCTTCCACTACAAGGGTGATTCTGATCTTTTGCTGGTATACTGATGTAAGGAAAATATTTCTGGAACTGGCCAAAAGAAATGTGAGAAACTAGTATGAAAATCTGTGTAGCCCGAAGGGTCCATCATTAGACAGGCATTTTTCTTGCTGTAAATAATTTCAGTTTATTGATTTGAAGACTGTCCACTGTAGGTGACTGGCAGACAGTTTGTGGCCAGTGAAGCCTGGAGTACCAGTGATAATCTTCTCCAAGATCTTGCCATCTCAAAGGTGGCGAGTGGTGTTCTTGGTGTGGCCATTCGAAGTTCAACAATACCTGGATTTGAAAATTATCTCAGAAATTTGCACCCACGTCATCGTCCTGATGATGAATTCTTAAGAGAATTCTGGGAAAACAAGTTTGGATGCAGTCCAGAGGACACACCTTTGTTTTCATCTTCATCAGACAAAGCAAGGTCTGACCATCTGTCAAATGTATCTACTTCATTTCTTCCCAAGAAGTCAAATCAGAAAACTTCTCTACCCCCCTGCAGTGGCACAGAGTCTCTGGTGGGACTGCAGCATCCCTTTACTGACACCTCCCAGCTAAGGTTGACATATAATGTCTACCTTGCTGTTTATGCTGCAGCCCACGCCCTACACAGCCTTCTCTCCTGCCCCAACAGAGACAGTCCCCCCAGAAACAACATCTCAACTTGCTCCTCTCCAAAATCCATCAAGCCAGTTGAGGTAAATGTGATTTTCACCTTTTCATCTAATCAACAGAAGTAACTGCTTGTTAAACTGAACATTTTAAGTGCATTTTGTCAAGTTTCTTAAACTTTTGTTGCTTCCAGCTGTTGCAGCACTTGAACAAAGTGAATGTCACCACACCACAAGGTGAAATGTTTTATTTCCAAGGGGCCGACATTCCAGCAAAGTACGATCTTGTCAACTGGCAGAACACTCCTGAGGGGACACTAAAACTTGTTTTGATTGGTCGTGTGGATGGATTTGATCTCATCCTTAATGAATCAGCTATTCAGTGGAGCACAGGATCCAATCAGGTAGTCACATCAACAAATTTACCCAAAGATTCTAACAAATTTGCTCTTGACATGGATGTATTCATGTCAATTAAACAGATTACGTCACTGAGAATATTATCTGGCTTTTTGTTTAGGCACCTGTTTCAGTGTGCAGTGAGAGCTGCCCTCCAGGGACCAGAGTGGCCACCAGGAAAGGGGAACCTGTCTGCTGCTTTGACTGTATCCCATGTGCTGAAGGGGAGATCAGCAATACAACTGGTGAGGAGATTAGTCCATAACATAACAGAAGCTAAGGTTTGCAACATTTATTTTCTCTATTGTGTTTTATTTTCCTTCCTTTATCCTCCTTGCTTCCTCTCCCAGGTTCCCACCACTGTGAGCGTTGTCCGACAGAGTTCTGGTCCAATGTTGAACGAACTGCCTGCATCCCTCGTCAAGTGGACTTCCTTTCCTTTAATGAAACTTTGGGCATTACCCTGACTACAGTCGCTGTATCTGGTGCCACGGTCACAACAGCTGTGTTTGTGGTTTTTCTTAAATACCATCAAACACCTATGGTAAGAACCCAGCTTAATATGACCGAATTTGTTGTATGCATTCTTTCTTTCAGTTTTCCTTCTGCCATCAACTTAATCTGTTTATCTGATTCATCTGTAGGTACGAGCCAACAACTCAGAATTGAGCTTTCTGCTTCTTGTGTCGCTGAAGCTCTGCTTCCTGTGCTCACTGGTGTTCATTGGTCGTCCATCAGTCTGGGCTTGTCGGTTCCAGCAGGCAGCTTTTGGGATCAGCTTTGTACTCTGTGTTTCCTGCCTCCTGGTGAAAACCATAGTGGTTCTGGCTGTTTTCCGCTCAGCTCGGCCTGGTGCTGAAGCCTTGATGAAGTGGTTTGGTCCAGGCCTACAGAGAGGAAGTGTCTGCTTCTTCACCTGTATACAGGTGTGAATCTTGTTTTGTTGATTAAATGGCGAAAACATTTGGTTAATTATACAGCCTTCAGCTTACAAGTAGTTTTGTTACACGAATCAGGTACCAAGAAATTACTAATACTATAATTACACTGTAAATTCTGAGCTGTACTATAAGGTGTTATCCAACGTGTTTTTTTTTTTACACCTGAGAAACGACGTTTGACTTTGAATTATGTTCACTTTTCATACAGGTTAGCATCTGTGCTGTATGGCTGTCGCTCAGTCCCCCCATGCCTCAACAAGATCTGGGTTTCCAAGGGTCAAAGGTTACACTGAAGTGTGCCATGGCCTCTGTGGTGGGTTTCTCTCTTGTTCTGGGTTACATTGGCCTGTTGGCCTGTACCTGCCTCCTCTTGGCCTTTCTTGCTCGGAAACTTCCTGACAACTTCAATGAGGCCAAACTGATCACTTTCAGCATGCTGATCTTCTGTGCTGTCTGGGTGGCCTTTGTCCCTGCTTATGTTAGTCTCTCCTGGGAAGTATGTTGTTGCTGTGGAAATCTTTGCAATTCTTGCTTCTAGCTATGGTTTACTGCTCTGCATATTTGCCCCCAAATGTTTCATTATTCTTTTGAGGCCTGAGAAGAACACTAAGAAACACCTGATGGCTAGATAATTTTTGGTGCCTCAGCCACGTGCCATGCATATATCCATGTGTATGTGTATGTGTCAGTTTGTCTTATTTCAATAATGCTAATGAGCCACTCATAGTTATGACTTTTACTGGTGGCGGAATACACATGAATAACATGTCTACTGTTTTTAGACATCATTAAATAATATTAAGACATCATCCACTGAAAGAAGAAACAAAATACAACGCTACTCCCTAAAATTTACTGACTTTGCATTAATGATGTTAATTCTGCTCTGTTCTTGTGTTTTGATTAAGTACTGTACTTCAAATGTATGTAATTCTTCATCAGCTTCTGTGAAAGCAGAATATTTTAATAACATTTACATTATATCATTAAGTTATTCATTGATGATTACATATCTTATATGTGCTGTTTTATTACAATATATGCATGCATTGATTTAAAGTAAATAATAAAGAATCAACATTTTCCCAGTGGGTCAGTGTTATACGTTATGTCTCACATATAGCCTCAGAATGACTCATTACAATACTTAATGTACATATCAAAATCATAGTAGTGAGATACATACTAGTTAGAGTGATATGGTGCTTCACATACAGTATCCTTAGTACTTGATTATCAATTCTGTAGCCGAACAGGACAAAGTCATTAGTTAAGATTTTAAACCAAGCACCATTAATCCATTGTACAAACATTTTCATTCTAAAAATGTTATTACAACATAGTTACAGATAAAACTAAATGCTAGAAAATTAATCACAAGAGGTACCAAAGTTGTATTTCTGTGCCTACTGTATTCTTATTGACATAAGCTGGTGTGTGCAATGGTATGTCACTGTTGCTCTGTTGCCATACAATATATCCCTCACTGAGGGTATATCACTTGTGTATTTATGTCACTGACAGAAACCATGTCCCAGTAACCATTTAAGATGGATACTTATCTACATAAAGTATAGTACACAGTGAGGGTATATCCCTCAGAGCTGCAGAAAAACAATGAGATCTATGCAAGGACAAGGACTAGTGTGGATATGATGCACCCGTGCTAGTCACTTTCACACCCATCACACATCTATACCTATCAGGCAGGCAGATGGGTAATTGCAATGATGGAGATGAGAACTTGCATATCTGCAGCTCATCTGTACCTTCTCACCTAACTCCCATGAATTAAGTTTGATGTAAGTTAGTCCTCTGAGATGAGACGACCATTACCCTTTTGAACCAGGATGGTTCCAGGCCCAATGAGCCTGAGCCTTTGATTCTATGATCAGCATTTTTGAGAAAACAATAGTTTGTTCATTAAAACAACCTATTTATTCTTTATGCACTTTTATACAGTTGTTTTGGTTAAAGCTCAGTGTGAAAACATACAGCTTCAAGACTGCTCTGTTGGTCAAAACTCCTTAAGGTCGTAATACATGTGCTTCTTACCATACATATGCATGTAGACGAACAGCTGTGTTGGTTTGTTCATGTTCTTGCCTGTGTACATTTTGTAGTAAAAGCTCTATCCACTCTGAAGTTGATCAGTGAAACATTTGTGGTTGACACAATCACACTCTTGATATCAGATTTTACACAGCATGAAAACAACTGCACACAATAATATTCTGACTTTATTGGAAATTTTCCATGTTCTTAAATGTGCTTAAATCCATTTTGTAAACATGTAATGTCCACAAAATGCTGTGCTGTGTTGTGACAATCCAGAGATAGCTGGTCAACACAGTGGACTTAGCAGCCTAGTATGTTGCAAGTTTCCTTCCTTCTATCTTAATTGGAAGGGCAGATAGTGGTGACTGCCAAGACAAGCCAATCTCTTGCTAGCATTAGTTTGTTTTTCCACCATCACTCTAGAGAGGAATAATTTTGGGTTGTGTGTTGCTTGTGTCATTAGTTTAACTTCTGTGCAAAAGGCTTTACACTTGTGATAAATACTCACATCAACACCTCACCTGTCCAGAGAGGGAGGGGGGTATGTTACTGTCAAGATGCAATTTTCAGACGTAACATTTATACTTGTGAGTGGAGACTTTGAATTAAGTGAAACATGTTTAGACAATGTTTAAGAATTTGTTGTCTATTTGCAGGTAGCTAACATGAGGTTATGATGTTACATTTGGGCATGTGGGATTTAATGGGATTTGTCTTTGCTAACAGGAACTGTTGAATACTTCTAAGGGATACCTATATTTTTCTGAACTTAATGCACTCTGTTGTCAGGTTTGATGAAGCAGTTTTGAGGTGAATTGTGTTTTACACAGAATTAATTTTTTTATACTTATGGTTGATGTATGTTCTGAGGTTCAGATAACAGTTATGTAAATGTTTTAAATATCCTGAACAGCTGCATCCATGTCTTGGTTGCCCTGGCTCTTCACTGGGTGGCCCTCCTCAGCCCTCTCCCTGCTGCTTCTCAGTGTAGTGGGCAGACAGACAGGTCTGGAGGTGGTTCAGGCAGTAGTGTGCTCTCAGTGGGGTGCACCAAGCAGCAAGAGCCTCTCCCAGGATGGAGATGTGATAATTGGTGGACTTTTTGATCTGTATTACATACCCACAGCTATAGAGCAGGACTTCACCAAGGTGCCATATTATACACCTTGCACTGGGTAATCACATGCACTGTATTTTTATTACAAGATGTTTTAGGATGTTATATTATTTGGTGATTTTATTATTATATTGTAGATAAAGGTGTAATACATTTTTGTTAATATGTGTGACATTACTGGCCATCTAATAGATTCCTATAAGTGACTGATTACAGGTTATTTCATTCATTCTTCCTTACTTTTCCTGTGGTCTCAGGTTAGATCCAGAGTCATTAAAATATATGTATGTTATGGCATTTGCTGTGGAGGAAATCAATCGTAACAGCACCCTGCTGCCAGGAGTGAAGCTGGGCTACCATATATTTGACAGCTGTAGCTTGGCTCTTCAAAATGCACTCTCACTGGTTGGAGGAGACACACAGAGCTGCAATTTAACAGCCTCTGTGCCTCGTTCTACATCCTATGAACAACCTGGAGAAACAAGTATGACTTGACATAATTTAACATTTGCTATGTCCATGAGAACAACTGGTATGATTATCATAGATTTTTTTTTTTTTAAACTAAAGTCATCATGTCTGATGTTGTCATCAGGTGGTCAGCCTGTTCCTGTGCTCATTGGTGCTTCCTCATCTACAATAGGAATAATACTATCCAGGACCCTCGGGCCTCTCTCTGTACCAGTTGTGAGTTTCAGAAAGTTTTGTTGAGTCACTTTTTATACAGTTTACATCAAGAGGCTGATAAAAATTTGTAAAACATTTTAATATAAAACTGGTATTATTGCTCTAAAAAAGTGTCAAAAATATTAAATATTTCTGTGTCTTTCCCTCAGATCAGTTACTTCGCTAGCTGTCCCTGTCTTAGTGACAGATCCAAGTTTCCTAACTTCTTCAGAACTATCCCCAGTGATATATATCAGGCCTGGGCCATGGCTCAACTGGCCATACGTTTCCACTGGACTTGGATTGGAGCTGTTATTGAAAACAATGACTATGGTCATTTGGCGATACAGGTGTATGTTTTTGTTGTTACATTCTTATACATATATTACCTTCATAAAGTAGTAAAGTAGTAAAAATAGCATATATGTATGGACATATTTGTTTTGTTGACCTCCATATTTAAGGCTTTTCAGGAAGAGATTCAGGGGAAAGGGGTGTGTTTGGAATTCATAGAGACTGTCAATAAAGAAACTATGGTGAGTGATACCAGACGTGCAGCACTCACAATTCAAGCTTCCACTGTGAGGGTGATTCTGATCTTTTGCTGGTATACTGATGTAAGGAAAATATTTCTGGAGCTGACCAAAATAAATGTAAGCAACTAGCATGGAAATCTAAAAAGTCTGAATGATTCATCATTAGACAGGCATTATTCTTGTTACATAATATATATAATTTCGGTTTATTGATTTGAAGACTGTCCTCTCACTGTAGGTTACTGACAGACAGTTTGTGGCCAGTGAGGCCTGGAGTACCAGTGATAATCTTCTCCAAGATCTTGCCATCTCAAAGGTGGCGAGTGGTGTTCTTGGTGTGGCCATTCAGAGTTCAACAATACCTGGATTTGAAAATTATCTCAGAAATTTGCACCCACGTCATCGTCCTGATGATGAATTCTTAAGAGAATTCTGGGAAAACAAGTTTGGATGCAGTCCAGAGGACACACCTTTGTTTTCATCTTCATCAGTCAAAGCAAGGTCTGACCATCTGTCAAATGTATCTA
Source organism: Lates calcarifer (assembly GCF_001640805.2). Lineage (NCBI taxonomy): Eukaryota > Metazoa > Chordata > Actinopteri > Centropomidae > Lates > Lates calcarifer. The sequence continues at coordinate 14,649,700 of NC_066853.1, read as the reverse complement.
CTTCATTTCTTCCCAAGAAGTCAAATCAGAAAACTTCTCTACCCCCCTGCAGTGGCACAGAGTCTCTGGTGGGACTGCAGCATCCCTTTACTGACACCTCCCAGCTAAGGGTGGCACATAATGTCTACCTTGCTGTTTATGCAGCAGCCCACACCCTTCACAGCCTTCTCTCCTGCCCCAACAGAGACAGTTCCCCCAGAAACACTTTAACTTGCTCCTCTCCAAAATCCATCAAGCCAATAGAGGTAAATGTGATGTTCATGTTTCCATTTGATGAACAAGCAAAATAGTTGTAAATGTATTGTTAATCTGAACATTTCAAGTGCATTTTTGGTATATAAATTTTCCATAAAGTCAGGCTTCTTAAACTTTTGTTGCTTCCAGCTGTTGCAGCACTTGAACAAAGTGAATGTCACCACACCACAGGGTGAAATGTTCTATTTCCAAGGGGCCGACATTCCAGCAAAGTACGATCTTATCAACTGGCAGAACACTCCTGAGGGGACACTAAAACTTGTGTTGACTGGTCATGTGGATGGGTTTAATCTCCACCTTAATGAATCAGCTATTCAGTGGAGCACAGGATCCAATCAGGTAGTCACATCAACAAACTGACCCAAAGCTTCTAACTATCTGCTGTTGAGATTAATGTCTTTATTAATTCACTAGATTATGTCATTGAGAATATTATCTGGCTTTTTGTTTAGGTGCCTGTTTCAGTGTGCAGCGAGAGCTGCCCTCCAGGGACCAGAGTGGCCAACAGGAAAGGGGAACCTGTCTGCTGCTTTGACTGTATCCCATGTGCTGAAGGGGAGATTAGCAATACAACTGGTGAGGAGATTAGTCCATAATATAACAGAAGCTAAGGTTTGCGACATTAATTTGACCTTTTTTGTTTAATTAACTTTGTACTCCTTTTTCCTCTCCCAGGTTCCCACCACTGTGAACGTTGTCCATCAGAGTTCTGGTCCAATGCTGAACGAACTGCCTGCATCCCTCGTCAAGTGGATTTCCTTTCCTTTAATGAAATTTTGGGCATAACCTTGGCTACAGCAGCTGTGTCTGGGGCCACAGTGACAACAGCTGTGTTTGTGGTTTTTCTTAAATACCATCAAACACCTATGGTAAGAACCCAGCTTTATGTACCATGTTTGTTGTATGCATTCTTTCCCTTTTCTTTTTGTCATCATCTTTGTCTGTTCATCTGATTCATCTGTAGGTACGAGCCAACAACTCAGAACTGAGCTTTCTGCTTCTTGTGTCGCTGAAGCTCTGCTTCCTGTGCTCACTGTTGTTCATTGGTCGTCCATCAGTCTGGGCTTGTCGGTTCCAGCAGGCAGCTTTTGGGATCAGCTTTGTACTCTGTGTTTCCTGCCTCCTGGTAAAAACCATAGTGGTTCTTGTAGCGTTCCGTTCAGCTCGGCCTGGTGCTAAAGCTTTGATGAAGTGGTTTGGTCCAGGCCTACAGAGAGGAAGTGTCTGCTTCTTCACCTGTATACAGGTGTGAATTTGTTGATTAAATGGTGAAAACATTTGGTTAATTATACAGCCTTCAGCTTACAAGTAGTTCATTTTGTTACACGAATCAGGTACAAAGAAATTACTAATACTATAATTACACTGTAAATTTTGAGCAGTAGGTGTAGATGTTATCCGACATGTTTTTTTTACATTTGAGAAACGACGTTTGACATTGAATTATGTTCACTTTTCATACAGGTTAGCATCTGTGCTGTATGGCTGTCGCTCAGTCCCCCCATGCCTCAACAAGATCTGGGTTTCCAAGGGTCAAAGGTTACACTGAAGTGTGCCATGGCCTCTGTGGTGGGTTTCTCTCTTGTTCTGGGTTACATTGGCCTGTTGGCCTGTACCTGCCTCCTCTTGGCCTTTCTTGCTCGGAAACTTCCTGACAACTTCAATGAGGCCAAACTGATCACTTTCAGCATGCTGATCTTCTGTGCTGTCTGGGTGGCCTTTGTCCCTGCTTATGTTAGCTCTCCTGGGAAGTATGTTGTTGCTGTGGAAATCTTTGCAATTCTTGCTTCTAGCTATGGTTTACTGCTCTGCATATTTGCTCCAAAATGTTTCATTATTCTTTTGAGGCCTGAGAAGAACACTAAGAAACACCTGATGGCTAGATAGTTTTGGTTCCTCAGCCACGCACCATGCATATACCCATGGTGTATGTGTCAATTTGTCTTATTTCATTAATGCTAATGCCTGATGAGTCACTCATAGTTATGGCTTTTACTGGTTGCTGAATACAGAAGAAATGTCTACTGTTTTTAGACATCATCAAATAATATTATAACACCATTTACTGAAGAAGAAACACAGATTTAAATGCAACTCTACTCACTAAAATTTTAATTAACTGACTTTGCATCAATTATGTTAATTCTGCTCTCTTCCTGTGTATTGATTAAATACTGTACTTGTGTGGAATTCCTCACCAGCTTCTCTGAAAGCAGAATATTTTAATAATATTTACATTATATCATTAAGTTATTCATTGATGATTACATATCTTAAGTGTGCTGTTTTACCATAGTACATGAATGCATTGATTTAAAGAAAATAATAAAGCATTTTCTTTTCATCAGCATTTTCTCAGTGGGTCAGTGCCATACATTTTGTCTTTACATAGATGAAACAAGTCAAGATCCTAAGAATGACTCATCACAATACTTAATGTAGATATCAAAATCATAGTAGTGAGAGACATGCTACAATCTGATACCAATTACTCTGCCTGCAGTTATTACGTAGTCACTTTAAAGATGGAGTGATAGGGTGATTGCAGGGGCTGACAACAAAGATGTTGTTGTGTTTAAACTCCATGTACCCAGTAATGACCACTAGATTAGGAAGCATTATACCATCTAATGGTGCTCTGATGCTTCTTTATCGCTCAACAATGTGGTGCAGCTGTGCAACATCTCATTTTTCCCTACTTGTATCTAATTATGACAAACACCTACTTCCTTTAGTTTCACATACAGTATTCTTAGTCCTTGATGATTTATTAGGTAGCCAAACACCTAGAATGAATGTAAATTACTTATAAAGTGAGTCTGTGTGTTAAGATTTAACAGTTAGTGTAGGCAACCATATAGTCACAGAAAATAAAATGTGGAGTAGTTACAGAACACAATTATCCATTGTACAATATTTGTCATTTTCACTATGTTAAGAAAACACATTTACAGATAATACTAAATGCCTAGTAGTGTGCTTAATAGCTTAGTCACAAGTGTTATCAAGGTATTGTTTAGACACCCTACTGCTGTGCCTACTGTGCCTACTGCTCTGTATTTGTATTGACATAAGCAACTGCAGGCAATGTTATGTTAATTTTCCTCTATTGGCATACAGTCCATCTCTGAACCAGATTATGCCCCCGCTATTTTTGTGTCACTTACAGAAACCACATAACAGTAACCATTTAAAACTGTCACTTTTCGACATATAGAACACAATAAGGATAAGAGCCGCAGAAAAACAATGAGATCTACGCAAGGACTAATGTGGATACGATGCACCTACGCTTAGTAACTTACACACCCATCACACATCTATACCCATCAGGCAGGCAGATGGGTAATTGCTCGTGAAATGCACAATGATGGAGATGAGGAAGTGCACACCTGCATGTCATTCACTACCTCCTAACTTAAACCCCAAGAATAAAGTTTGTAACTTAGTCCTCTAAGATGAAATGTCCCTTTGTCCTTTTGAATCAGGGTTGTTCCAGGCCTAATGAGCCTGAGCAATTTATCATGTTATCGGCATTTTCAAAGAAAACAATTATTTGTTCACTCAAAACGTTTGGTTACCAGAGTAACCCCAGTTCTCTGAAAAATCGGAAGTGTCATCAGGCATGAACAATCAATGAAGCACCACTACCACCATGTCTGTCAGGGGACAGACTACAGTAATCATCTGAGCTGTGTGCTCCAGTCTATTCCCCCTTATTGACCGCCTGTAGTCCTCTAGTAGCATTCTCAAGCGTAATTCTTCCAAGTGTGCCCTATACATGCAAGCAGGGCAGTGCTGTCAGATTTCTCACTCAGTTTTCTGATAACTGGGTTTACCCTGGTAACCAAACGTTCTCTTTCAAACCTTGTTCTGTATGTCACTATGGGAGATATGGCCCACTCCCATATTGCATGTTCAAAACCCATGATACCTTGACCTCGGAAAAAGGTCGACACCACAAACCTTCCCCATGGGCTAGTGCACAATTAGGATGAACCAACACTGAAGACAGAGTGCGCCAATTAAGGTGCTGTCACGTCCAGGCGGTAAAACTGAATAAAAACATGTGGGGATGCCCAACTAGCAGCTGAAGTGCCCCTGAACAGAGTCCATGAGGTGGCCATTCCCCTAGTGGAATGAGCCTGAAGACTCTCTGGAAGCTGTAACCCCCTACTCTCATATGCCAAAATTATTGCCTCCACCACCCAATGTGACATTCACTGGCAAGACAGAGCCCTCCCTCTGGGAGATACAAAGAGCTAGTTACAAAGATAAAAAGAGTTTCTTGGCCATAGTCAGGTGAAAACTGCACAGACAAAGGATGTAATTCACTTATCCTTTTGGCAGAAGTCAGCATATAACAGCAAGTTTGGCCATGGATGAGCCAGCGTATCCGCTCCCAGTGGTGTGTCCCCACTTCTTAATAAAAAGAACAGAGCACATTGCGCATCTCTGTGCAATGCGAAGACATTGACGAATGCATGGACGAGTCTCTCCCATGCCAGGCAAAGCACTTCGGGGTCGAACTGAATCCCCTTTACTCGCTGTAAAGGGGATTTCCCTGAAAGCAGATCCACTCCAGTGTTTAGAACACCTGGAACATGTGCTGCACATAATGACAACAGAAGCACACTGCTCCACATCAGTTTGTGGGCCAGACTGTGCACTGTTATGGAATGGGTGCCTCTTGTCCGTTCTGACCAGAACATGACAATTCCTTAGAAGCACCGTTCCCAGGGGGACAATAACAGTGAACATATCCAGCTCTTGGCGTGATTGATACCTCCTTACTGGGGGTGCATCCAAATGTCATCCAAATCACACTGAGGCCTGATGCTCACACAGGCCACCTCGACGCATTTGCTGAATACCCACATTGGTGAGTGACAGTCCGAATGGCAGAGTCTGATATTCATAAACCTCAAAAACTTTCCCTGCGCCACATAAATACTATTGTGTAAATAAACATCATGCAGATCTATTGATGTGAACCAGCCCCGGCTGACTAGAGCAGAGTAGGACTCTGTGTGCAAGTATCCTGAATTTGTACTTTTGGAGGTGAGATTTGAGGAAACGTAAGCCCAGAATGGGACGTAACGCACCTCCCTTTTTCAGGATTAGGAAATACCGGGAGTAGAATTCCAGATTCACTACACAAGAGAGAGATTTCGCTCTCCAAAGCCCTTGTGGCTTGTGTGTGGTTTCTGTAAACACCACACCATTGAAACTTTGTGGTTTTGCTGCAAACTGAAGCCTGTAACCCCTGGCAACCCAGGGGTGAACAGCTAACGGGCCAGAGGCTTGAAGCTCAGGCTTGGAGCAGCTTCACCCTCCTGGGTTGACAGTCTGCCCTGCACTCTATCCTTTTTTTTTGAATAACTCACTGTGCCCACCAGTTGTTTCTTTAATGAAAAACCATGAAAAGCGTTTTGTGCAAGCTCTGCTCGACATCTTCCCTCTGAACCGGACCCATAGGACGTTGGGGGGGGGGTTAAACAAACTGTTCGGCACAGGAGGAACGTGTGCCTCTCCATAACTGTGAATGGGAACATGGTGGGCTGTTACACTTTAACTGGGACATGGTCGAAATTCTCTTCTGGAGGGGAGGAAGATGCTGATCTGTCCCCAAAAGACTCAGATTATATTTTGTCCCTTTTGATTCTTTTTCTGCCAGCCATTTTAGTGACAGCAAGATTTTGTGCTCCAGATGATTATATATCGCTTCATGTCCCTACATTGGCAAAGTAAGTTGTGCAATCAGGAGGTGGTCTCAGGAATTAATCATGACACCCTGGGTTCCTGACCCCAAGGTAAAGGTATCACCTATCCACAGGAAATATGCAGTACACACATACACCTGTCTACCACTGCTGATTACATACAGGCCAATCTCTTGCTAGCATTTGTTTGTTTTTCCACCATCACTCTAGAGAGGAATAATTTTGGGTTGTGTGTTCCTTGTGTCATTAGTTTAACTTCTGTGCAAAAGGCTTTACACTTGTATAAATTCTCAAAGCAACACCTCACTTGTCCACAGAGGGAGGGGGAAGTATGTTACTGTCAAGATGCCATTTTCAGACTTAACAATTTTCCTTGTGAGAGGAGACTTTTAATCAAGTGAAACATACTGTAAATGTTTATAATGTGCTTTATTTTTGTAGGTAGCTGACATGAGGATATGATGTTACATTTGGGCATGTGGAATTTAATGGTATTTGTCTTTGCTAACAGGGACTGTTGAATACATCTGATACCTTCATTTTTCTGAACTTAATGCACTCTGTTGTCAGGTTTGATGAAGCAGTTTTGAGGTGAATTGTGTTTTACACAGAATTAATTTTTTTATACTTATGGTTGATGTATGTTCTGAGGTTCAGATAACAGTTAATGTAATGTAAATGTTTTAAATATCCTGAACAGCTGCATCCATGTCTTGGTTGCCCTGGCTCCTCACTGGGTGGCCCTCCTCAGCCCTCTCCCTGCTGCTTCTCAGTGTAGTGGGCAGACAGACAGGTCTGGAGGTGGTTCAGGCAGTAGTGTGCTCTCAGTGGGGTGCACCGAGCAGCAAGAGCCTCTCCCAGGATGGAGATGTGATTATTGGTGGACTTTTTAGTCTGTATCACATACCTTCAACTATAGAGCAGGACTTCATCAAGCTGCCACATTATAAACCTTGCACTGGGTAATCACATGCACTGTATTTTCATGAGATGTCTGCTTTTTATATTGTTCATATTAAAACAGATTATGAAATATTTATATCAACAGATACAGGTGTATTACAATTATGTTGATATGTGTTACATTATCAGCCATCTGTTATTTTCATATCAAGGATTATGTTTATCTCTGACTAACTGTAGGTTATTTAATTCACTCTTGCCTTCTACTTCTGTGGTCACAGGTTAGATCCGGAGTCATTAAAATATATGTATGTTATGGCATTTGCGGTGGAAGAAATCAATCGTAACAGCACCCTGCTGCCAGGAGTGAAGCTGGGCTACCGTATATTTGACAGCTGTAGCCGATACCCCTGGGCTCTGCAACATGCACTGTTACTGGTTGGAGGAGACACACAGAGCTGCAACTTAACAGCCTCTGTGCCTCGTTCTACATCCTATGAACAACCTGGAGAAACAAGTATGACTTGATATAATTTAGTATTTATTTAACATTTGCTATTTTCATGAAAACAACAACTGGTATGATCATAGTAGAAAACAACTGTCCTAATATAATTAATGTAATATGTCTAATGCTGTCATCAGGTGGACAGCCTGCTCCTGTGCTCATTGCTGCTTCCTCATCTCCAATAGGAATAATACTATCTAGGACCCTCAGGTCTCTCTCTGTACCAGTTGTGAGTTTCATAAACCTTTGATGAGCCATTTTATCATCAAGAGGCTGTGAATATTTTAAGACTTGCATTATTGCTGTAAAAAATGTCAACAATATTTCTGTGTCTTTCCCTCAGATCAGTTACTTCGCTAGCTGTCCCTGTCTTAGTGACAGATCCAAGTTTCCTAACTTCTTCAGAACTATCCCCAGTGATATTTATCAGGCCTGGGCCATGGCTCAACTGGCCATACGTTTCCACTGGACTTGGATTGGAGCTGTTATTGTAAACAATGACTATGGTCAACTGGCGATACAGGTGTATGTTTTTGTTGTTACACTGTATCAATGTTTCTACAAATATCACCTTCATATATAGTACAAACAGCTTACATGTATGGACATATATTGTTTTGACCTCCATATTTCAGGTATTTCAGGAGGAGATTCGGGGAAAAGGAGTGTGTTTGGAATTCATAGAGACTGTCAACAGAGAAACTATATTGAGTGATGCCAGACGTGCAGCCCTCACAATTCAAGCTTCCACTGCGAGGGTGATTCTGATTTTCTGCTGGTACACCGATGTAAAGAAACTATTTCTGGAACTGGCCAAAAGAAATGTGAGAAACTAGCATAAAATTATCAGACATGGACATATTTCCTGATAACACGATTGTCAGTTTTTCTTGATTGTCTAATTTTTGTTTATTTATTTGAAGACTGTCCTCTTATTGTAGGTGACTGACAGACAGTTTCTGGCCAGTGAGGCCTGGAGTACCAGTAATGATCTTCTTCAAGATCTTGTTACCTCAAAGGTGGCAAGTGGTGTTCTTGGTGTGGCCATTCAAAGTTCAAAAATATCTGGATTTGAAAATTATCTCAGAAATTTGCACCCACGCCATCGTCCTGATGACATATTCTTAAGAGAATTCTGGGAAAATGAGTTTGGATGCAGTCCAGGGGACACACCCTCATATTCATATTTCTCTTCATCACTCAAAGCAAGGTCTGACCATCCGTCAAATGTATCTACTTCATCTCTTACCAAGGAATCACTTCAGAGAGCTTCTTTACCACTGTGCAGTGGCACAGAGTCTCTGGTGGGACTGCAGCATCCCTTTACTGACACCTCCCAGCTAAGGGTGTCATATAATGTCTACCTTGCTGTTTATGCTGCAGCCCACGCCCTACACAGCCTTCTCTCCTGCCCCAACAGAGACAGTCCCCCCAGAAACAACATCTCAACTTGCTCTTCTCCAAAATCTATCAAACCCATAGAGGTAAATGTGATCATCACCAAAGTAACAGTTAATCTTTTCTTCAACTGAACAATGTAGGAACAGTTTTTGCGCACAATTTTTTTTTTCTCGAAAAGTCAAGTTTATTAAACTTTTATTGCTTCCAGCTGTTGCAGCACTTGAACAAAGTGAATGTCACCACACCACAGGGTGAAATGTTTTATTTCCAAGGGGCCGACATTCCAGCAAAGTACGATCTTGTCAACTGGCAGAACACTCCTGAGGGGACACTAAAACTTGTTTTGATTGGTCGTGTGGATGGATTTGATCTCATCCTTAATGAATCAGCTATTCAGTGGAGCACAGGATCCAATCAGGTAGTCACAACAACAAATTACCCCAAAGATTCTAACAAATTCGCTGCTGACATGTATGTCTTCGACAATTTCCCAGATCATGTCATTGAGAATATTATCTGGGTTTTTGTTTAGGTGCCTGTTTCAGTGTGCAGTGAGAGCTGCCCTCCAGGGACCAGAGTGGCCACCAGGAAAGGGGAACCTGTCTGCTGCTTTGACTGTATCCCATGTGCTGAAGGGGAGATTAGTAATACAACTGGTGAAGAAATTAGTCTGTAATATAACACAAGCTAATGTTTGCAACATGAATTTTACCCTTTGTGTTTTATTTTCCTTCCCTCTGTTTTCTTTTTCCTCTCCCAGGTTCCCCCCACTGTGAGCGTTGTCCATCTGAGTTTTGGTCCGATGCTGAACGAACTGCCTGCATCCTTCGTCAAGTGGATTTCCTTTCCTTTAATGAAACTTTGGGCATTACTTTGGCTACAGCAGCTGTGTCTGGGGCTACGGTAACAACAGCTGTGTTTGTGGTTTTTCTTTACTACCGTCAAACACCTGTGGTAAGAACCCAGCTTAATGTGACAGAGTTTGTTTATGCATTGTTTCCTTCACTTTTTTCCTGTCATCAACTTTGTCTGTTCATCCGATTCATCTGAAGGTACGAGCCAACAACTCAGAACTGAGCTTTCTGCTTCTTGTGTCGCTGAAGCTCTGCTTCCTGTGCTCACTGGTGTTCATTGGTCGTCCATCAGTCTGGGCTTGTCGGTTCCAGCAGGCAGCTTTTGGGATCAGCTTTGTACTCTGTGTTTCCTGCCTCCTGGTGAAAACCATAGTGGTTCTGGCTGTTTTCCGTTCAGCTCGGCCTGGTGCTGAAGCCTTGATGAAGTGGTTTGGTCCATGTCAACAGAGAGGAAGTGTCTGCTTCTTCACCTGTATACAGGTGTGAATCATGTTGATTAAATGGTGAAAACATTTGGTTACACTTGGTAATGCAGCCTTCAATTTACAAATAATTAATTTTGTTTAGTGAATCAGGTATTAATTAAATATAAGTTGCTACTGATACTTAAATGTAATATAATATATGTAACATATTTCTCCCCTCTGAATACCCATTGCTTAGTTTTCTTCCCTGTATCCACATTTCAGCGCCATTTTATTGATACCTGAGTCGTAATATTTACCTCTATAATATTTAGCCATATTATGTAACTATCCTTGATATTGAATGATAATGGTCACTTTTCAAACAGGTTATCATCTGTGCTGTATGGCTGTCCCTCAGCCCCCCTGTGCCTCAACAGGACCTGGGTTTCCAAGGGTCAAAGGTTACACTGAAGTGTGCCATGGCCTCTGTGGTGGGTTTCTCTCTTGTTCTGGGTTACATTGGTCTGTTGGCCTGTACCTGCCTCCTCTTGGCCTTTCTTGCTCGGAAACTTCCTGACAACTTCAATGAGGCCAAACTGATCACTTTCAGCATGCTGATCTTCTGTGCTGTCTGGGTGGCCTTTGTCCCTGCTTATGTTAGCTCTCCTGGAAAGTATGTTGTTGCTGTGGAAATCTTTGCAATTCTTGCCTCTAGCTATGGTTTACTGCTCTGCATATTTGCTCCAAAATGTTTCATTATTCTTTTGAGGCCTGAGAAGAACACTAAGAAACACCTGATGGCTAGATAGTTTTTATTGCCTCAGCCATGCACCATGTGTATGTGCATATGTTCATGTGTGTGTGTCGATTTGTTTCATTTCAACAATGCTACTGCCTAATATGTCACTAATAGCTGTGGCTTGTATTCGTAGCTGAATATGTATTCATGTCTTCTGTTAAGTCATGACATGATACTGTAACATCATCCATAAAAAAATTATTAATTGTCTTTGCATTAATTGTGTTAATTGTTATTTATTCCTGTGTATTGATTAAATACTGTACGTCAATTTAATAAAACTCTCCACCCGCCTCTTGGAAGGCTGCTTTAGTACAATATACACATATTGTTAGCTAATGCTAGCATCTAAGTAGAAGCCTGTTTAATTTGAAATTAGTTGCAAAAGTCAGGTGGAGCAACCAGTAAGTCAGGTGGCGCAAGGAATGTCACTACATGAAACAAATAATTTATTCAAAGCTTTTAGAATTTAAAGATGTTATACACTTTAAGATCCTTTACATGATAATTTAAAATTTTAGATGCCACTATCAACTAAAGAAAAATCTGCACGACACAGGGAGTGCATAAAAAATGATCCGGCTGCAAGACAAGCTTATCATGCAAAATGAAAAGAGAGGTAATGTATATTGATACAGTACAATGCAAGTCTGAACAGTTTACTTTTATACAGTAGTCAGACCGCTTAGATTTTTAAATGGGAATATGCCAGTAATTTTATAGCAATCAGAGGAGGAGAAGGAGAGAGGGAAAAATTGCCAAAACCACCATCAGTCAGCTGTCTAGGAAAGAAAGGGAAAAGGTGAGGCAACAGAAGCAAGACCAGAGGAAGCACAGGGAAAGGAAAAGGGCCATGGAGGAAATCTTGAATTTCACACCTGAGTCACTGGATACAACTCTCACAGAACTCCTAGCAGAGCTTCAACCTAACCCTCCCAACAGTGATAAAGAAAATATTGTCAGTTTAGACGTACAGCAGCCAAGAGCATCCTCAACACCACAAATGCAGATGGCCACTCACTGAAGTCCATCTGCAGTATAATTCTGGAATGCAAAAGCCCCACAGGCTGTCTTACAGACAATTTGTTCAATATTGTCCTCTCTTTATAACACAGCCGAAAGTGTCAGACAGGAGCACTTAAGCATGCTTGGACCATGAGAATGTTAGACTCTTAACTGCAGCAGAAAGGTCTTCTGAAAACTGCCTGCATTTCTCAGCTGTTGACCTCTATCGTGTGTAGTCCAGACAAGGCATGCATGCATCAAGTCTGTGCAAAATGCTGTTACAATGAGGTAGAAATTCCAGTACCACAAGCAGAAGACACTGTGACCTGGCATCAATGGATCAGAAAACTGGTGTCAGAAGGGCCAAAGACTTACATGAATTATGTCAAAGAAGCAAAAACTGGAACATGTGCTGAACTGTTAAACCTTTTCAATCAGAAGCTAGACAACCAAGCCAAACACCACTACAACTGGCTGCACCAAGCCAAAGAGTGCAGGGCTTTAAAAGAGGGCCTAAGATGAAGAAGAAGTTCTCCTCCATGTGGATTTTTCAGAGAACTTCTCCTGCAAACGTAATAGTGAGGTAGTCTTTTCATTTTGAAGGGAGTAGGAAGCAGCCCACAGTCCTTGTGCTTCATGTATCAACATGTTTTGGAATAACAATAAATGATCCTTGAGCCTTTCAATGTTTCTTCCTCCAGCATATTTTGCCTTATTTAAATCTTTTTCATACTATTTGATGTCTATAATGCAGATGCTGGATCAGTCACTATGGGAATTTACAAGGAATGATTAATTCATGTGTAATTCATGTGCTGTATGTTTTTTTTATGTGGCCTGCAAAATGTGGCCAATGACCTACAGCACCATGAAAACAACAAACATGCAAACATTTTCCTTTTCCCCCTCTGTGACAGCTCACTATGAGTGTATAATGGGATGTAATTACTCATGAAATGCACAATGATGGAGATGAGCAATTGCACACCTGCAGATCATCAGTGCCTCCTCACTTAACTCCCATGAATTCAGTGATTGCAGCTTAGTCCTCTGAGATGAGATGACCCTTAGTCCTTTTGAACCAGGGCTGTTTCAGACCCAATGAGCCTTTGATCAGCATTTTTAGTCAAAAAAATGGTTCGCTCCTTAAAAACAACCGTATTTACTACGTATTTACTTTTGTATACAGTTGTCATATGGTTAAAGCTCAATGTGAAAATCATACAGCTTTAACTGTTAGGGGTGTGACAATACACTCAGCTCATAGACGATACACAACATTGGATTCACGAGAATGAGACAAGATTCTAACACTATTTTTCAAGAAAACTTTAATAACAAAATATATGACTGGAAAGATTGATTTATCTGGCTCAAAGTCAAAAAATGCAAAACATTGCAGATGCATTTTGCAATGTCTCTGTATGAGTTCCTAATTTGATGCTAGATACTTAAATGATGCTGTGTGTGACCTTCTAACTGAACTCCTTTCCACAAATGGAACATAGAAAATAAAAACTGTATAAATAACAAAAATAAATAAAAATAAATTTTTATCATCTTATTATTTTATGTGCAAACAATAATCAAAATACTACTCAATACTGTACAAACAGAGACTGACCCATTTTTCTTCAGGCATGAAACAGAGCTGAGATGGTTACAACTGCACAGCTCAGACAAAGATATGGTCATGTTCTTTTTTAAGAATATGTGTCTTTGTATACTGCTCGCATTAGCTGTGGTGTATGGCATTATTCTCTTGCAGTGCTTACATATTGTTCATGTCTTGTTTGTCACTCTGTCACTGTTTATGTTTTCTAACGTGTATTCTAACAGTGCATTCCGTTTACATCACTCTGTTTACATACACTCCTTGACAGCGTTCCAGTTGAGAAGTTGGGAAAACATGGATGCCTGCAGGAAAGTCTTATAGTTGCTCTTTTCGAGTACAAGTTCAAAACAAATCTGCACCCCACCTAAAGAACACCTCAGCTGTTACCATTTGATTTTAATGCAAACACTTCAATGCTCTTAAAAAGCAGCTCAAATTTAACTTCATCAAAAACATAATGATAAGCCATGACTGTGAACCGATTCAAACATATTCCAGACTATCCATTGCCATTGCTAGCCATTGTCAGCAATACCAGATGATAACAATTCTCTATGCTGTATTTTGCACATACAGCATAATAACATGTCCACAGATAAAAACTGAACAGTATTATGTGTATGACTGACTTAATGTGAAACAAATACGCCAGAACTGCTATAAACTGTAAAATTAGCAGAGTGTTCACTATTTTTGATGTGAGTAAAAAATGAATTAAAAATGGCAGGGGGTATGCTCAAAGCTAATTTCATCAGTCATGCTAGTTGCAGCTGGATACTGTCTTGTGAGACAGCTTTTCACCTCAACATGAAATAGTCACATTTTAATATCGCGATATCTTGTGGCATGAGATCTCATCCCACCCTATTAACTACAGATGCAAACTATGCAATTAAATACTTTATTATGCTTCTGTTACAATTTTTACTAGTTCCTCTTCTCGTCTGTAAAATAATTGCTTAGGTAGGTTATCCATGAGTCCTTTTAGAAAACTGCCCTGTTGGTTAAAGCTCCTGAGGGTCATAATACATGTGCTTCTTACTATACATGAAATAAGTAGATAAACAGCTTTGTTGGCTTGTTCACATGCTTGCCTGTGTACATTTTGTGGAGAATTTAAAGGTATTGACTTTATTGGAAATTTTCTATGTTGCAGTGCTTAAATCCATCTTGTAAGCACGCAACACTGATTTCTGTCATAATGTTTGGAGTGACAGTCCACTACTTTTTCAGTAAAATTGTTTCCTAATTCTGTTTCCTTTTTCTGCCAGATGTTTTTTTTTAGTGACAGCCGTTTGGAATTTTGTGCCCCAAATGATTATATATCACTTCATGTCCTTACACTAGCAAAAAAAAAGTTGTGCAAGTCGTGGTCACAAGAGGTAATTGTGAAACACTGTGCTCCTGATCCCAGGTAAAGGTATCAACAATCAACAGTACACAGACAACACCCACCTACCTACCACTGATAATATCATACAGACTAATCTCTTGCTAGCCTTCATTTGTTTTTCCACCATCACCCCAGAGAGGAATAATTTTGGGTTGTGTGCTGCATGTGCCATTTGTTTAACTTCTGCACAAAAGGCTTTACACTTGTTACTTAATGCTCACATCAACACCTCACTTGTCCACAGAGGGAGGGGGGTATGTTATTGTTAAGATGTCATCCTTAGACTTAACAATTTTCTTTGTGAGAGGATATTCTTAATCAAGTGAAACATGTTGTTAATGTTAATAATGTTCTTTCTGTTTGCAGGTAGCTGATATGAGGCTATCATATGATGTTAGGGCATGTGGAATTTTAATGGTTTTGTCTTTGCTAACAGGGACTGTTGAGCACATCTATGGAATACATACATTTTTCTGAACTTAAAGCATACTGTTGTCAGGTTTGATGAAGCAGGTTTGAGGTGAATTGTGTTTTACACTAAATTAATTTATTGGACTTCTGGTTGAAATATATTCTGATGTTCAGATAACAGTTACGTAAATGCTTTAAATTTCCAGAACAGCTGCATCCATGTCTTGGTTGCCCTGGCTCCTCACTGGGTGGCCCTCCTCAGCCCTCTCCCTGCTGCTTCTCAGTGTAGTGGGCAGAGAGACAGGTCTGGAGGTGGTTCAGGCAGTAGTGTGCTCTCAGTGGGGTGCACCGAGCAGCAAGAGCCTCTCCCAGGATGGAGATGTGATTATTGGCGGATTATTTAGTGTGCGTTACATACCTTCAGTTATAGAGCAGGACTTCACCAAGCTGCCACATTATAAACCTTGCACTGGGTAATCACATGTATTTTTATTAAAAGGTGTCTTGGGTTATTATATTGTCTATAATATGACAAAACATTGTCTGTTCATAAATTTCTCCTTATGCTCATATATCTTGTTTAAAATTCAGAAAAATAGAATTCATATATAGAAAGTGTTGAGCTAGAAAGTTATGCTAATGTTTTATGACAGGCCAATTTTATATTGTAAGTTATTCACTCTTCCTTTCTTCTCCTGTGGTCTCAGGTTAGAATTACATTCATTACAATATATGTATGTTATGGCATTTGCTGTGGAGGAAATCAATTGTAACAGCATCCTGCTGCCAGGAGTGAAGCTGGGCTACCATATATTTGACAGCTGTACCTTGGCTCTGCAACATGCACTGTTACTAGCTGTAGGAGACACACGCAGCTGCAACTTAACAGCCTCTGTGCCTCACTCTACATCCTATGAACAACCTGGAGAAACAAGTATGACTTGATGTAATTAAGTATGCATTTAACATTTACTGTGTACATGAAAACATCAGTTAAGATTATAGTATGAAAAAGATTATTCTAATGTGAAAATTTGTTTAATGCTATCATCAGGTGATCAGCCTGTTCCTTTGCTCGTTGGTGCTTCCACGTCTACAGCTGGCATAATACTGTCCAGGACCCTCAGGCCTCTCTCTGTACCAGTTGTGAGTTTGTTAAACCTTTGATGAGTCATTTTTATACAGTTTACATCAAGAGGCTTAAACATTTTTTAAAAATGTTTTAAAACAAATCAGCTATTAATACTGTAAAAAAAAAAAAAAAAAAGTGTAAAAAAATATAGAATATTTCTGTGTCTTTTCCTCAGATCAGCTATTTGGCTAGCTGCCCCTGTCTTAGTGACAGATCCAAGTTTCCTAACTTCTTCAGAACCATCCCCAGTGATATTTATCAAGCCCGGGCCATGGCAAGACTGGCTATACGCTTCCACTGGACTTGGATTGGAGCTGTTATTGTAAACAATGACTATGGTCAACTGGCGATACAGGTGTATGTTTTTGTTGTTACATTGTATCAATGTTTCTACAAATATCACCTTCATATATAATACAAACAGCTTACATGTATGGACATATTTGTTGTTTTGACCTCCATTTTTCAGGTATTTCAGGAAGAGATTCGTGGGAAAGGGGTGTGTTTGGAATTCATAGAGATTGTCAACAGAGTAACTATTTTGAGTGATGCCAAACGTATAGCCCACACAATTCAATCTTCCACTACAAGGGTGATTCTGATCTTTTGCTGGTATACTGATGTAAAGGAAGTTTTTCTGGAACTGGCCAAAAGAAATGTGAGCAACTGGCATGAAAATCTGTGTAGCCTGACGATTTCATTCTTAAAAATACATATATATGTTCTAATAACAAAATGTCAGATGTTCGTCTTGTAATTTATTGTAGTTTATTGATTTGAAGACTGTCCTCTTACTGTAGGTGACTGACAGACAGTTTCTGGCCAGTGAGGCCTGGAGTACCAGTAATGATCTTCTTCAAGATCTTGCCATCTCAAAGGTGGCAAGTGGTGTTCTTGGTGTGGCCATTCGAAGTTCAAAAATACCTGGATTTGAAAATTATCTCAGAAATTTGCACCCACGTCATCGTCCTGATGATGAATTCTTAAGAGAACTCTGGGAAAATGAGTTTGGATGCAGTCCAAGGAACACACATTCATATTCATATTCCTCTTCATCAGTCAAAGCAAGGTCTGACCATCCGTCAAATGTTTCTGCTTCATCTCTGGCCATGGAATCACTTCAGAAATCTTCTCTACCCCCCTGCAGTGGTACAGAGTCTCTGGAGGGAGTACAGAATCTCTTTACTGACACCTCCCAGTTAAGGGTGTCATATAATGTCTACCTTGCTGTTTATGCTGCAGCCCACGCCCTTCACAGCCTTCTCTCCTGCCCCAACAGAGACAGTCCCCCCAGAAACAACATCTCAACTTGCTCCTCTCCAAAATCCATCAAGTCAATAGAGGTAAATGTGATTATCACCTTTTCATCTTATCAGCAAAGGTGATCATAGTTGATGCCGAAAATGTTTATTTTCATTGTACACTTTCTGTGTACACATTGTACACTTTTTTCTGAAAAGTCAAACTTTTGTTGCTTCCAGCTGTTGCAGCACTTGAACAAAGTGAACTTCACCACACCACAGGGTGAAATGTTCTATTTCCAAGGGGCCGACATTCCAGCAAAGTACGATCTTGTCAACTGGCAGAACACTCCTGAGGGGACACTAAAACTTGTTTTGATTGGTCGTGTGGATGGATTTGATCTCCTCCTTAATGAATCAGCTATTCAGTGGAGCACAGGATCCAATCAGGTAGTCACATCAACAAACTGACCCAAAGATTCTAACAAATTTGCTGCTGACATGTATGTCGACAATTTCCCAGATCATGTCATTGAGAATATTATCTGGGTTTTTGTTTAGGTGCCTGTTTCAGTGTGCAGTGAGAGCTGCCCTCCAGGGACCAGAGTGGCCACCAGGAAAGGGGAACCTGTCTGCTGCTTTGACTGTATCCCATGTGCTGAAGGGGAGATCAGCAATACAACTGGTGAAGAAATTAGTCTGTAATATAACACAAGCTAATGTTTGCAACATGAATTTTACCCTTTGTGTTTTACTTTCCTTCCCTCTGTTTTCTTTTTCCTCTCCCAGGTTCCCCCCACTGTGAGCGTTGTCCATCTGAGTTTTGGTCCGATGCTGAACGAACTGCCTGCATCCCTCGTCAAGTGGATTTCCTTTCCTTTAATGAAACTTTGGGCATTACTTTGGCTACAGCAGCTGTGTCTGGGGCTACGGTGACAACAGCTGTGTTTGTGGTTTTTCTTTACTACCGTCAAACACCTGTGGTAAGAACCCAGCTTAGTAAGACAGAGTTTGTTTATGCATTGTTTCCTTCACTTTTTTCCTGTCATCAACTTTGTCTGTTCATCCGATTCATCTGTAGGTACGAGCCAACAACTCAGAACTGAGCTTTCTGCTTCTTGTGTCGCTGAAGCTCTGCTTCCTGTGCTCACTGGTGTTCATTGGTCGTCCATCAGTCTGGGCTTGTCGGTTCCAGCAGGCAGCTTTTGGGATCAGCTTTGTACTTTGTGTTTCCTGCCTCCTGGTAAAAACCATAGTGGTTCTGGCTGTTTTCCGCTCAGCTCGGCCTGGTGCTGAAGCCTTGATGAAGTGGTTTGGTCCAGGTCTACAGAGAGGAAGTGTCTGCTTCTTCACCTGTATACAGGTGTGAATCTTGTTTTGTTGATTAAATGGTGAAAACATTTGGTTATACTTAATAATACAACCTTCAATTTGTATGTAATTCATTTTGTTGTATGAATCAGGTATAAATGCTACTGATACAGGTAGAGTGGAAGAACATGAGCCATGATATAATGTATTCCTCTTCTTCTCTGAATGTCAATTGTTTAGTTTTCCTCCTCTGTATCTACAATTTAGTACCATTTTATTGGGATGCAATTCATACAACAAAATAACACTATAAATTATGGACTGTACTATAAAGTGTTATTGAATATTTTTAATATTCCTCTGCAACTACATTTGATCTTGAATACGGTTTGTTTCTCTTACAGGTTATCATCTGTGCTATATGGCTGTCCCTCAGTCCACCCATGCCTCATCATGATCTGGGTTTCCAAGGGTCAAAGGTCACCCTGAAATGTGCCATGGCCTCTGTGGTGGGTTTCTCTCTTGTTCTGGGTTATATTGGCCTGTTGGCCTGTACCTGCCTCTTCTTGGCCTTTCTTGCTCGGAAACTTCCTGACAACTTCAATGAGGCCAAACTGATCACTTTCAGCATGCTGATCTTCTGTGCTGTCTGGGTGGCCTTTGTCCCTGCTTATGTTAGCTCTCCTGGGAAGTATGTTGTCGCTGTGGAAATCTTTGCAATTCTTGCTTCTAGCTATGGTTTACTGCTCTGCATATTTGCTCCAAAATGTTTCATTATTCTTTTGAGGCCTGAGAAGAACACTAAGAAACACCTGATGGCTAGATAGTTCTGTTATCTCAGTCATACACCACATACAATTCCATACATTCACGTGTATGTGTCAATTTGTTTCATTTAAATGATACTATTTCTTAATGTGCCACTTATAGTTATGGCTTTTATTGATAGCTGAATAAGTAAGAACTAATATTATGATATCATCCATCAAAGAAAATCATAAATCTAAATGCAATGCAAAAATGTATTAACTGACTTTGCATTTATGTGTGTAATTGTTTGAGCTGTTACTGTGTTTAAGTAAATAATGGAGATTTGGAATTTTTCTCAATGGATCAGCGTCATGTTTTTTCTTTACTTAGTTAAAACAAGTATATCTGCTATTCAAAGACAAAGGTCCCTGAGTGACTCATCACAATAGTTAATGTAGATATCAAAATTATAGCAGGGAAAGAAGTACTAAAATATGGTACCAATTACTCTACCTGCAGTTAATAGGCTAATCACTTAAAACATGGAGCATGGACAGTTGTGTAACCCTAATCCTAGCTTTAAATGCACATACCCAATAATGCCCACAAGACAGAAGTATTACACCATCTAATGGTATAATACTAATGGTCAAGAAGCTTGTGCAGCTTTGCAACATCTTATTCTTTCCCTCCTTGTATTTGCTTTAATAATGACATGCAGCAATCTTAGTACTTTGGAAGAAGATCTATGCTGTAATGAAATACATTTATAACTGCATTCATAACTGCACAGCAGTCTTCTTCTTGGCTAGGACTACATGATTAATCATATTAAAACCGCGATCTTGATTCAGAGCTCTATGCGATCTAATTTCTAAATGACGACAATTCTGCTGCATTTTCATCAGAGACACCTGCTGCCACTCTCATCAGCCAATGACAGTGTGCCATTACAACACGTGTTTCAGAGCAACAGAAACTCAAATAAACCTGGTGAGAATGACCGAGTAACAGCGGCCAATGAGTGTGAGGCCAAACGTTGTGTTAGGACAAATAAAAAATGACTAAATGAATCCAGAAGAAAACCCTGCTGATGGCACTGTGCTCGTGACAAAAAAAGATTAGCTACTTAATTCCACCATTTTCTCTTTTTCAATTCTTTCTCTCTCTCCCTCTCAGCTCAACCAGGTACTCTGCAACTTTATAATATTTCAGCAGTGGCAGTAATATTCCCGCGGCGGGTCACCGCTACAAAATGTATATAGCGAAAAACACTGCAGACAGACACTGTCAGTCGGTTTTAACTCGTCTTATCACCAGTAGTTTCTGCTTTAGATGTGTGGTTTCTCATGGCGGGCATGCAGCTGTCAGCTGGCAGGTACAACTCACCTGACACTGGAGCGAATCAGAGTGAGTCACTGCATGCACTGTCGTTCTGCCCTCCGTTTTCATGAAGTGTCTAACTCTAAAGTTAGTTTTGTGGTTTAATTATTTTAAGACAAGATTTGGTTGTAAAGTTTACAGCCTGTCACACTGTTGCTGTGTGTGAATTCTGAGGCAGCTAAAAAAATTGTAATGACTCGTCCACTGACATTCTGTGAGTCATATGAGGGTACTCCTGACTAATGTATCAAATAGCCGACATTTCGCTGGCAGCCTTAGAACCTTACACAGTTTATTACAGTTTATTTTATTTACCATACCTGACAAGCTCCCATAGACACAAGGAAATTACACTCGATCAACTACCACTTAGCCAAACATTCAATTCAATTCAATTCAATTCAATTCAGTTTTATTTATATAGCGCAGAATCACGACAGTAGTTATCTCAAGGCACATTTCATATAGAGCAGGTCTAGACTGTACTCTTTAAGATATGACCTATCCTATATCAGGCACCATTATATTTTCTGTTCCACTTCCTTGTGTATCAGGTAAATTAGTGCAAAAAACATGTTGAAAAAATCGTGAGAGAGAATCTAATTTTTTCCAGAACTGTGCAGTCCTATTCTTGGCTATAAAATTTGTCAGATTTGGAATTAAAAATGAAAGCAGCAAGTAATTTTCACTTGATTTAGTTGCCATAAAATCCCTGTGCTTTATATAAAACCACACTCTCTGGATACAGTATTCATGTCACCTCACCACAAAGAACGGGATTCCACTTCCACACTGACTAATTTGTCAATAAATTATGGATTACAGTTAGTTAACTGACAGTAATGTGTTTAATGTTTAGCAAAGACTGAAAAGTGATGCAGGCTAACATCTGATTACTACACAGCTCTTACACATTCATCATATAAAGGGTGGAAAGTAGTAAGTTTATGTGACTCAAAACCACATTCCATATCAAATTTCATTGCTAATGATTTGAGTCTGAATAACATTCATGTTCATAGAGGCTGTCACAATTATCACAGTAATGATGGCACCACAGAAAGTTCAAAGGTAGAAGGCAAAGTCTGTGCAAAAGAGAATGAAGGTTATTTCAACCTTTCTTCTTCTTCTTATTTAAATCTTGTTTTGATGTCTATAATTCAGATACTGAATCAGTCACAGTGGGAATCAACAGGAATGATAAATTCCTTTGTTTTTTTTTGATTGAGCAGAAAACTCAAGACTGAACTGCATACAACAGCTACAGTTGCATAATCTATATACTATAAATTTTAAATGTGGACTATGATGTACAAACACCATTAAAAGAACAAACATGCACTTATCCTTCTTATTCCCGGTGTGCCACCTTGCTATGAGTTTATAATGGGATTAAATTATGCGTGTAATGCACACTGATGGAGATGAGCAATTGCACACCTGTGGCTCATCAGTACCTTCTTATTTAACCCCCATGATTTAAGTTTGATGTAACTTAGTCCTCTGAGATGAGACGACCTTTTGTCCTTTTGAACCAGGGTTGCTCCAAACCCAATGAGCCTGAGCAGTTTTGACACTCTGATCAGGGCCGGTTTTTGCTATGGGCAATGTGGGCGACCACCCAGGGCGCAATCTATGTGAGGGCACACGAGGGATGGTTCGCCCGGGGCACAAATCTAGTCAGGACCACCTCTGCCTCTGATCATCATTTTCAGCTAAAACAATGGTTGCTCCTTATCTACTCTGTATGCACTTTTATATTAGGCTGTCATTTAAAGTTAAAGCTCAGTGTGAAAAATAAACAGCTTAAAGTACAAATACAAACAATGCAATCTAACACTGCTTTTAATAAGTCTCTCTCGTCTATGAAATAACTGCATAGATGTAAGCTATCTATGAGTTTTTCCATGAGACTGCACTGTTGATGCCATGTTCAAGCCCTTAAGGTCATTATATGAGCACTTCATTACACAATGTATGCACATAAAGAAGCCGCTGTGCTTTTTCACAAATCACAGTGTAATCTCTGACCAGCATATAGACGTTAAGGACAAATAGTTGGAAATATTCTGGGAAAAAAGTTTTTCTTGACAGTTTTCAACATAATCTGAGCCAAAAAACCCCCCCAAAAAAAAAAAAAAAATCATATGTGTGTATATATATATATATATATATATATATATATATATATATATGCAGAATGTTCCATTCTTACTATAATAATGTGATCACATGACATTCATACTTCATCATAAATTAAAAAATAAACCAGCACCAGCAAGCTCAATTTCACTCTAAAATGTTTTGTTATTGTTGTTTACTGACAGTTAGTTGCACCTTTCTACACATCCCTGTACTGTATACTGCACTTAATGTTAGATTGTTTAAACCAATTTTGAAGGCATGTAGCATTTATTTCTGACATGGCTCTATTAATGTCTAGAGGGGCGTTCCTATTAAAACTGTAAACTAGAGCTGCTGCTCAAAGCTCTATTTTGTAAGTCAGAGTCCGAGTGTTTGCTAACATCACCTCGAGCCTAGCTAGCGGCTAAACCTCTGTCGAAATGGACTGACTTATGATAAAAAAAACAAAAAAAAACAAAAAAACTAGTGAGTCGACAACTTTGCTAACACAGCCAAACGTCAAGCAAGCACAACAACACAAAGCATAGAAAGCCAGTGATTACTTGCCAGTCCGACGGCAAACAAGGCCAGCCTGACGTCTGTCTTGCAGTCTGTTACAGTCCGAGATTTACCCGTTGTCCGGCCTCCTGCTGTGTCACTTTCTCTTTTTAGTTTCCTCCGACAAACATCCTTCTCAGTGTCTTTACTTCTGGTATGCTGGTTCATACTGAGGATATCACGCTAGTTTCTTCATGTGGCTAGCTGAAAACCCACCAGCTGCTGGTGTGTGCCATAGTGCCGTAAAGTGTTACGCACGAGATTGTTCCCGCTCAAGGAAAGAACAGGCGTCTGGCGCGGAAGTGGAATGAAAGAGGCAGGACGCTA
Source organism: Lates calcarifer (assembly GCF_001640805.2). Taxonomy (NCBI): domain Eukaryota; kingdom Metazoa; phylum Chordata; class Actinopteri; family Centropomidae; genus Lates; species Lates calcarifer. The sequence continues at coordinate 14,625,600 of NC_066853.1, read as the reverse complement.
TTCTCCCTCTTCTGTTGTGAATCAGTGTACAATCAAAATGATTTAAAGGTTGCTATTTTAAAGTAAAAATACTTGTATAATGTTGCATTGACCAGTATTAAACCATCTGAAGCCCATTACTGGTTAGCTTTATGTGGACTGCTAACATATACGCAAACCTGGGAGAGCATTGGTTGTGGACCACTACCACTGATGTGGTGCTCTCCTCCAAGTCTATGCTGCAGAAACTGCTGGATGACAGACTTGAATATATGGAGCTATCACAAATAAGGCATAGATGGTCAACACAGGGGCTATTGTAGCCCCAGATCAATGGCAGCTGGCAAAAAAGTAGGGGTTGTAGGGCTCAGACCTAGTTGCAGCAGGTTTCTGCAATTATAACTAAGTTGGAAGGGCAGATAGTGGGGACTGGCATGGCCAGGGCCTCCTTTTAGATGGTGAGGTGTTATGTCTGGCTGTCTGAGACACAAGTGCAAAGGTAGGGTCATATAATATTTCCTGCTTTTTGCTTTTTTAAATTCTTTTTGTGCCATCCTGACCCCTAGGTTAAGAACCACTGCTCTACAACATACAGTACCTACATACACACCCACATGCACTGCTAATTTCACACAGGCTAATCACTTCCTAACATTTGTTTGTTTTTCCACCGTCACTCTAGAGAGGAATGATTTTAGGTTGAGTGCTGCTTGTCTCATTAATTTATTTGCAAAAGGCTTTACACTTGTTATAAATGCTTACATCAACACCTCACTTGTCCAGAGAGGGAGGGGGGTATGTTTTTAATAAGATGCTATTTCCAGACTTAACAATTTTCCTTGTGAGAAGAGATTTTAATTAAGTAAACCGTTGTTAATGTTTACAATGTGCTTTCTTTTTGCAGGTAGATGACATGAGGCTGTCATGTTATATTTGTGCATGTGGAATTTAATACGTTTTGTCTCTACTATCCAAACTGTTGGACAGAGGTATGGGATTCCTTCATTTCTTCTAAACTTAATGCACTCAATTGTCAGGTTTGATGAAGCAGGTTTGAGGTGACTTCTGTTTTACACAGATTGAATTTATTGCACTTCTGGTTGATGTATACTTTGAGGTTCTGGTAATAGTTACCTAAATGTTTTAAATGTCCAGAACAGCTGCATCCATGTCTTGGTTGCCCTGCTCTTCACTGGTGCCCTCCTCAGCCCTCTCCCTGCTGCTTCTCAGTGTAGTGGGCAGACAGACAGGTCTGGAGGTGGTTCAGGCAGCTGATATGAGGCTATCATATTATGTTAGGGCATGTGGAATTTTAATGGTTTTGTCTTTGCTAACAGGGACTGTTGAGCACATCTATGGAATACATACATTTTTCTGAACTTAAAGCATACTGTTGTCAGGTTTGATGAAGCAGGTTTGAGGTGAATTGTGTTTTACACTAAATTAATTTATTGGACTTCTGGTTGAAATATATTCTGATGTTCAGATAACAGTTACGTAAATGCTTTAAATTTCCAGAACAGCTGCATCCATGTCTTGGTTGCCCTGGCTCCTCACTGGGTGGCCCTCCTCAGCCCTCTCCCTGCTGCTTCTCAGTGTAGTGGGCAGACAGACAGGTCTGGAGGTGGTTCAGGCAGTAGTGTGCTCTCAGTGGGGTGCACCGAGCAGCAAGAGCCTCTCCCAGGATGGAGATGTAATTATTGGTGGACTTTTTAGTCTGCATAACATACCTTCAACTATAGAGCAGGACTTCAGCAAGCTGCCACATTATAAACCTTGCACTGGGTAATCACAACATGTATTGTATTTTTATTACAAGATGTATAGGTTACATAGGTTATCATTTTGTTTTTATTATAACACATTGTCTGTTATTTTTTTTTTAAAGATTTTTCTATCATGCTCATGTATTTTGTTAAACTTAACAAAAAATGTAATTCTACAAAATATTGAGCTTGAAAGTAATGTAATGTCTGTAGTACTAATTATAATTTGTGATAGTGCCAATTTATATTGCAGGTTATTTCATTCACTCTTCCTTTCTTCTCCTGTGATCTCAGGTTGGAACTAGAGTCATTACAATTAATGTATGTTATGGCATTTGCTGTGGAGGAAATCAATCGTAACAGCTACCCTGCTGCCAGGAGTGAAGCTGGGCTACCGTATATTTGACAGCTGTGGCCGATACCCCTGGGCTCTGCAACATGCACTGTCACTGGTTGTGGGAGACACACAGAGCTGCAACTTAACAGCCTCTGTGCCTCATTCTACATCCTATGAACAACCTGGAGAAACAAGTATGACTTGATATTATCATTATACATTTAGCATTTGCTATGTCCATAAAAACTACTGTTGTGAAAATAGTAGAAAAGGATTTTACTAAATTAGTTATATGTCTATTGCTGTCATCAGGTGGTCAGCCTGTTCCTTTGCTCATTGCTGCTTCTTCATCTACGATAGGAATAATACTGTCCAGGATCCTAGAACCTCTCTTTGTACCAGTTGTGAGTTTCATAAACCTCTGATGAGCCATTTTTATACAGTCTACAGCAAGAGGCTGATACAGTTTTTAAAATGTTTTAATACAAGACTTCATTATTGCTGTAAAAAAGTGTCAAAAATATAGAATATTTCTGTTTTTCCCTCAGATCAGCTATTTGGCTAGCTGTCCCTGTCTTAGTGACAGATCCAAGTTTCCTAACTTCTTCAGAACCATCCCCAGTGATATTTATCAAGCCCGGGCCATGGCAAGACTGGCTATACGCTTCCACTGGACTTGGATTGGAGCTGTTATTGTAAACAATGACTATGGTCAACTGGCGATACAGGTGTATGTTTTTGTTGTTACACTGTATCAATGTTTCTACAAATATCACCTTCATATATAATACAAACAGCTTACATGTATGGACATATTGTTGTTTTGACCTCCATTTTTCAGGTATTTCAGGAAGAGATTCGTGGGAAAGGGGTGTGTTTGGAATTCATAGAGATTGTCAACAGAGTAACTATTTTGAGTGATGCCAAACGTATAGCCCACACAATTCAGTCTTCCACTACAAGGGTGATTCTGATCTTTTGCTGGTATACTGATGTAAAGGAAGTTTTTCTGGAACTGGCCAAAAGAAATGTGAGCAACTGGCATGAAAATCTGTGTAGCCTGAAGATTTCATCCTTAAAAATACATATATATGTTCTAATAACAAAATGTCAGATGTTCGTCTTGTTGTAATTTATTGTAGTTTATTGATTTGAAGACTGTCCTCTCACTGTAGGTGACTGACAGACAGTTTCTGGCCAGTGAGGCCTGGAGTACCAGTGATGATCTTCTCCAAGATCTTGCCATCTCAAAGGTGGCAAGTGGTGTTCTTGGTGTGGCCATTCGAAGTTCAAAAATATCTGGATTTGAAAATTATCTCAGAAATTTGCACCCACGTCATCGTCCTGATGATGAATTCTTAAGAGAATTCTGGGAAAAGGAGTTTGGATGCAGTCCAAGGAACACACATTCATATTCATATTCCTCTTCATCAGTCAAAGCAAGATCTGACCATCCGTCAAATGTTTCTGCTTCATCTCTGGCCATGGAATCACTTCAGAAATCTTCTCTACCCCCCTGCAGTGGTACAGAGTCTCTGGAGGGAGTACAGAATCTCTTTACTGACACCTCCCAGTTAAGGGTGTCATATAATGTCTACCTTGCTGTTTATGCTGCAGCCCACGCCCTACACAGCCTTCTCTCCTGCCCCAAAAGAGACAGTCCCCCCAGAAACAACATCTCAACTTGCTCTTCTTCAAAATCCATCAAGTCAATAGAGGTAAATGTGATTATTTATCTTATCAAGAACAGTAATCGTCTTTGAAAATTTCTTGAACTGAATGTTGTCAGTGCATTTGTTGCTTTCCAGCTGTTGCAGCACTTGAACAAAGTGAATGTCACCACACCACAGGGTGAAATGTTTTATTTCCAAGGGGCCGACATTCCAGCAAAGTACGATCTTGTCAACTGGCAGAACACTCCTGAGGGGACACTAAAACTTGTTTTGATTGGTCGTGTGGATGGATTTGATCTCCATCCTTAATGAATCAGCTATTCAGTGGAGCACAGGATCCAATCAGGTAGTCATATCAACAAATTTACCCAAAGATTCTAACAAATTTGCTGTTGAAATGAATGTCTTTATTAATTCACCAGATCATGTCATTGAGAATATTATCTGGGTTTTTGTTTAGGTGCCTGTTTCAGTGTGCAGTGAGAGCTGCCCTCCAGGGACCAGAGTGGCCACCAGGAAAGGGGAACCTGTCTGCTGCTTCGACTGTATCCCATGTGCTGAAGGGGAGATCAGCAATACAACTGGTGAGGAGGTTTGCAGTCGTAATTTTCTTTTTTGTTTATTTCCTTCCCATTGTCCTCTTTTTTCCTCTCCCAGGTTCCCCCCACTGTGAGCGTTGTCCATCTGAGTTTTGGTCCGATGCTGAACGAACTGCCTGCATCCCTCGTCAAGTGGATTTCCTTTCCTTTAATGAAACTTTGGGCATTACTTTGGCTACAGCAGCTGTGTCTGGGGCTACGGTGACAACAGCTGTGTTTGTGGTTTTTCTTAAATACCATCAAACACCTATGGTAAGAACCCAGCTTTATGTACCACAGTTTGTTGTATGCATTCTTTCTTTCACTTTTCCTTGTCATCATCATCCAATTGTCATCTGTAGGTACGAGCCAACAACTCAGAACTGAGCTTTCTGCTTCTTGTGTCGCTGAAGCTCTGCTTCCTGTGCTCACTGGTGTTCATTGGTCGTCCATCAGTCTGGGCTTGTCGGTTCCAGCAGGCAGCTTTTGGGATCAGCTTTGTACTTTGTGTTTCCTGCCTCCTGGTAAAAACCATAGTGGTTCTGGCTGTTTTCCGCTCAGCTCGGCCTGGTGCTGAAGCCTTGATGAAGTGGTTTGGTCCAGGCCTACAGAGAGGAAGTGTCTGCTTCTTTACCTGTATACAGGTGTGAATCTTTTGTTGATTCAGTGGTAAAAACATTTTGTTATTCTTAATAATAGTCATTTATTTTGTTGTATGCATCAGGTACCAAGAAAATACATCTAAATAAATAAATACAAGTAGGTAGAGTAGAAGAGTCAACACACACACACACACACACACACACACACACACACACATACACATATATATATATAAGTCATTATAATGATTTTATAATTTATGTATCCTCTCCTCTGAATGTCAATTATTTAGTTTTCTTCCCTAAACCTACACACCAGTACCATTTTATCGGTAGTTGTTTTTTTTTATTATTGTATATTTATACAACTGCGCTTTCACTCTTCATACAGGTTATCATCTGTGCTGTATGGCTGTCTCTCAGCCCCCCTGTGCCTCATCATGATCTGGGTTTCCAAGGGTCAAAGGTCACCCTGAAGTGTGCCATGGCCTCTGAGGTGGGCTTTTCTCTTGTCCTGGGTTATATTGGCCTGTTGGCCTGTACCTGCCTCCTCTTGGCCTTTCTTGCTCGGAAACTTCCTGACAACTTCAATGAGGCCAAACTGATCACTTTCAGCATGCTGATCTTCTGTGCTGTCTGGGTGGCCTTTGTCCCTGCTTATGTTAGCTCTCCTGGGAAGTATGTTGTCGCTGTGGAAATCTTTGCAATTCTTGCTTCTAGCTATGGTTTACTGCTCTGCATATTTGCTCCAAAATGTTTCATTATTCTTTTGAGGCCTGAGAAGAACACTAAGAAACACCTGATGGCTAGATAGTTTTCATTGCCTCAGCCACACAGCATGCATATATCCATGTCTATGTGTCAGTTTGTTTCATTTCAATACTGCTAATTCTTACTGTGCCACTCATACTTATGGCTTTTTGGTAGCTGAATAAAATGAACATGTCTACTGTTCTTAGACGTCATTACATGATTATGTAACATAATCAATCGAAGAAAAAACACAAATTTAAATGCAATGCTGCTCACTAAAAAATTTATTAACTGACTTTACATTAATGATTTTAATTGTTCTCTTTTGTTATCTTTTTATTAAATTCTGTTCATCAACTGAATGGAACTCTCCTCCAGCTTCCCAGAAAGCAGAATATTTTAATGATAATTATATTAAATCAACAAGTTGTTTATTGAAGATTATGTAGCTCATATTCCCTGTTTTACTACAGCATTTTTCAGTGGGTCAGTGTCACGTTTTGTCTTTACCAAATTAAAACTAGTCTATCTCATATTCAAAGTCAGGAGCCTCAGAATGACTCATCATAACAGTTGATGTAGATATCAAAATCATAGCAGTGAGAGACATGTTAAATGCAGCAGGCAATTACTGTACCTTCAGTTGATACACTAGTCACTTTAGGCTGTTGTCAGCCTCTGATCACAGAGGCTGACAACATTGGACATTGTTTTGTTTTAAACTGCATGTACCCAATAATGACCACTGGGGGGAAGTATTATACCATGTAATGGTGCACTGATGTTTCACTCTGTATCTCTCAACATAGTTGTGCAGCTGTGCAACATTTTATACTTTTCCTACATGTATGTGCTCTAATAGTGACATACACTGACTTCCTTTTGTTTCACATACAATATAGTAGTACCGTCCATTTCTGTCCAAAATTAGACACAAGAGGTTCCAAGGTTTTCTTTAGACATCCCTCTGCTGTTTCTGTATTATTATTGACCTAAGTCATTGCTGGCAATGGTATGCCGCTGTTGCACCATTGGCATACAGTATATCTCTCACTGAGAGTATATCACTTGTATATTCATGTCACTGACAGAAACCACTTCCTGATAACCATTTACAACTGAAACTTTTCTATGTAAAGTATAATGCACTATAAGAATATGAAGGGGACTTCACAAGGGATATTTTAGTAGTTTTGACAAATTCCCTTAAAGCTATAGAAAAAAAAGACATCTTTACTAGGACTAGTGTGGATACCATGCACCCCTGCTAGTCACTTACTTACACACCCATCCCACATCTACACCTATCAGGGAGGCAGATGGGTGTGGCGAAGAGTTGTTTGCATACTTCATTTGTGTTTTAGGCCAGTCGGGGCGTGGTGAATGTGGCCTTCACCTTACTACTGTCATTGCAGAGGGAGCCTGAGAGGGCTGCCTGCTTTTTCTCAAACATATTCTTTCCCCAGTCTTGAGTCAGTTTTGAAATTAAAAAGCTACATGTCATTTTCATTTAATTTTGCTTCTGTTGCCATGTCACAAAGAAAAGGTTTCCACTTCCATATTGACTAATATAAAGAAATAATGGATTGGATTTGTTCATTGACAATAATATGTTAGCAAAGACTGAAATGTAATGCCAGCTAAGACTTAATTACTACAGAGCAGGAAATTATTGCCAACACAATGATGACATCACAGAAAAGGCAGAGGTAGAGGGCAAAGCCTGTATGAAACAGAATGAAGGTTGCTGCAACATTTCTTCTTCTATTTAAATCTTATTTTTCACTCATGTTTTGATACTGAATCAGTCACAGTGGGAATTTTATCAGAAATTATAAATTCCTTAGTTTTTGAGTGACAACAAAACTCAGTGTGTTCCAAAGATGAACTACCTACAACAGCTACAGTCATATAATTTATCTACTGTATATTTTTTAATGTGGCCTGCAAAATGGGATGTGTGATCTATAGTACTATGAGATGAGACAACCCTCTGTCCTTTTGAACCAGGGTTGTTCCAGACCCAATGAGCCTGAGCAATTTTGACCTTTTGATCAGCATTTTCAGAGAAAACAATGGTTTGCTCATTGAAAACTGCCTTATTGACTGTATATGCACTTTTATATACAGTTATCATTTGATTAATACAGTTTGAAAATCAAACTGTACCACAAACCACAGATGCAAACAGTGCAATCAAACACTGTTTTTTATGTTGTTTTTATGAGTCAGATGCTTATTAACTCTTTTTTTAAGCCTTTCAGCATTCATCCCCTCTTGTAAGAAATCAAATCTGCGTCTAATGGTTGTAACACATTCTCTTCCTTCTTTCATAAAATGAATTATACTGTGAAGTTTATTTCCTTTGAAAAACATCTTCCAAAAGGTATTCATAATGAACCCTTACTGAAACAACAATGTGGCAAGGCAGCCAAGAGGGGCCTTTGTGTTAGAGGTGTGGCCCTGTCTCGTTGGATTAATTTATCAACTAAATGTCAAAAATAAAAATCTAACTCTTTTGGGATGTCTACAGTCACTGCCCTCCAGGTAAATACTCTACTGTGTGTGTAACACACATATCACTCAGTCATTGTATTATTGTTTTGCCCTCACCTTCCAGACTTCTCTGAAAGGTGAGGGCAGTGTTATCTGTTTACTATCATTCCACCATGAGCTTTCAAGCTGTTATAAGTACCCAGAACAACATCTATGTTGCGCAGAGTAGGAGGGGGGTATAAGATGTCAGATGTCAGGGCAAGTTGTATCTGTTGTAATGTAAATTTTGGCATTAACATTATTTTACAGGTTTGAATATCAACTTTTCTCCTGTTACATCAAGAGGAATTTAATCAAATTTGACCTTTTCATTTCAGGAGCTGTTGAAGGTTATTGATATTGAATTTATTGCACCTCTTATTTATGTTTGCTGTGCCAATGAGAAGTTATCTAACTGAGTTTATTTTACATATTTTAAGTGTCCAGATCCGCTAAATCCATGTCTTGGTTATCCTGGCTCCTCACACTGTGGCCCTGCTCAGCCCCATCTGTGCTCCTTGTGGGGCTCGTGGGCAGACAGCTGGGGCTCAGGGTGGGGTTGCAGGTGGTTCAGACAGTGAGGTGTTCTCGGTGGGGTACATCAAGTGTCCAGGGTCTGTTCCAGGATGGAGATGTAGTTATTGGTGGGCTCTTCAGTCTTTATTACCAGCCCCCTGCTATAGACCATGACTTCACTCAGCTGCCGCACTACAAATCTTGCACTGGGTAAAACTCTGAACTGCATTGTTTATTGTGAATATTGTATAATACATATTCATATGTTTGATAAACACAAGACACATTATTAGCTGTATCTTATGTATTCCATTTGAAAACTATTGGTGGTTCTTTCGCATTAATATATACATTTTCTTGTTAAAATATGTTGTAATTGCTTATCCACTGATGATGTAACTTGATTACTTTATTACCTATCGAATTTGCAGGTTGTTTTGGATTATGACATCAGGATTTTGACTGACATTTCTCTAATTTTTTTCTCACCGGTGGTCTCAGTTTGGAAAATCTTCCATTGCAGTATGTATATGCTATGGTGTTTGCACTGGAGGAAATCAATCATAGTACAGTGCTGCTACCAGGTGTGAAGCTGGGCTACCATATTCATGACAGCTGTGGCCTGCCCCTTTGGGCTTTACGGGCAGCACTGTCACTGGTTGGAGGAGACAGCACCAGCTGTAATTCAACAGCCCTGCCAGACTATTCTGCTGGGTATGGAGAGGAAATCGGAGAAAGGAGAGGTATTGGATCTAGCTTTGCATGGACTGATCCCCCTCAGTATAAACTATGCAATTTTTATCTAACAAATGAATTTGTTCCATCATATATTATAATGTCATCAGGTGATCGGCCTGTTCCTTTGATCATTGGTGGTGACTCATCTACAACAGCCCAGATACTTTCTAGAATCCTGGGGCCACTCTCTGTACCTCTAGTGAGTTTACTGATGTTATTATTGAAAATTTTAGAATTGAAGACTCCTATTATACAAAAACTTGATTTTAAAAATAAGTTGGTCCCTGGCATGTATGTATGTGTTCTAGATGAGCTACACAGCAAGCTGCCCCTGTCTGAGTGACAGACGCCAATTTCCCAACTTCTTCAGGACCATGCCCAGTGATACTTACCAGGCCCGTGCCATGGCCCAGCTTGCCATACGCTTCAACTGGACCTGGATCGGAGCAGTCGTAGCAAACAACGATTATGGGCTAAATGCAATAAAGGTCTTTCCATGTATTTTTAAGGCATCCACACAAGAAATGTACATAAATACAATGTTCAAATACTTTTCCTTAATACTTTTGTTCCTTTCAACTGTATATGCCAGATATTTCAGGAGGAGACTCAGGGGGCAGGAGTGTGTTTGGCATTCGTAGAGACTCTCAACAGGGAAAACATTCTGAGTGATGCCAGACGAGCAGCACTCACAATTCAGGCCTCAACTGCAAGGGTGATTCTAATCTTTACCTGGTATACAGATGTGAGGGAACTGTTTCTGCAACTAACGAAGATAAATGTGAGTAACTGTAGTAAAATTGTATATTGAACCTGTAAATAATAACAGAACAGTTCTTATTATTTGAGAAAAAGTATTGCCTTTTAAAATGATCATTTGGTTATGTTATGTTGTGTTGCTATCATTAGGTAACTGACCGACAGTTTTTGGCCAGTGAAGCTTGGAGCACCAGTGGCAATCTTATCCAAAATCCTTCTACTTCTAAAGTAGCAAGTGGTGTTCTTGGTGTGGCCATTAGAAGTTCACCTGTACCTGGATTTGAAAATTATCTCCGAAATCTGAACCCATCTCGTCGTCCTGATGATAAATTCCTAAGAGAATTTTGGGAAAACATGTTTGGTTGTAGTCCTGGGGCCACAAATTATTCTTCTTATGCCACTTCACCAACTCGTGCAAACATGTTGCTTCAAAAGGCTTCTCTACCACTCTGCAGTGGCACAGAGTCCCTGGAGAGAGTGGACAATCTTTTTACTGACACTTCTCAGCTGAGGGTGACATACAATACCTACCTTGCTGTTTATGCTGCAGCCCATGCCCTTCACAGTCTTCTGTCCTGCCCCAACAGTAACAGCCCTCCAGGAAACAACAGCTCCACCTGCTTGTCTCCAAAACACATCAAACCCATAGAGGTAAACATAGCTGTCAATTTCAGCACCTGCGTGAGATATGCTACAGACTTTCACAACGTATATTTGCAGATTTTCAGGGGAAACATATTATTAATGGGGACTTTAAACTTTACATTAAAAACTGCACTAACAAACGAAACATTTACTATTTAAATACTGTGATGCTTTCAGGTTTTGCAGCACTTGAACAAAGTGAACTTCACCACACCACAGGGTGAGATGTTTTATTTCCAAGGGGCCGACATTCCAGCAAAGTATGATCTTGTCAATTGGCAGAACACTCCTGAGGGGACACTAAAACTTGTGTTAATTGGTCGTGTGGATGGATTTGATCTCCTCCTTAATGAATCAGCTATTCAGTGGAGCACAGGATCCAATCAGGTGGTTAAAAAGGAATAAACTTGATACAGGCCAATACCAAAATTTATACTTAATTAAGTATTTACTGTGAAATATATTTTTATATGTTGTGTAGGTGCCTTTATCAGTGTGCAGTGAGAGCTGTCCCCCAGGCACCCGGATGGCAACCAGGAAAGGAGAACCTGTCTGCTGCTTTGACTGTATCCCATGTGCTGAAGGGGAGATTAGTAATACAACTGGTGATGACATTACAACATACAGTTTTCCTATAATCACTTATTCCAGTTAGCACCAGTATGCTTTCAGTCTTCCATTATGCAGTAACCCTGACTTTGTATATTGCTTTCAGCTAATCTGGAGTTTTCTCATTTAGGTTATTTTCTGTTTCCCTGTTTCCCAGGTTCCCCCCACTGTGAGCGTTGTCCATTAGAATTCTGGTCTAATGCTAAACGAACCGCCTGCATCCCTCGTCAGCTGGATTTCCTTTCCTTTAATGAAACTTTGGGCATTACCCTGACTACAGTCGCTGTATCTGGTACCACGGTGACAACAGCTGTGTTTCTCATCTTTCTACACTACCGTCAAACACCTATGGTGAGAACCCAGAGTAATAGAATAGAGACCTTTGTGGTTTGAAGTTATTTAGTGTACTTAATCTGAAAAACAGAATTTAAAAAATCTATAAGAATCCATCATGCCCTGTTTTGTGACTGTCCTTTAAATACCAAGTTAATTCCAACAGAATATGACTTTTCATCTGCAGGTACGAGCCAACAACTCAGAACTGAGCTTTCTGCTTCTTGTGTCGCTGAAGCTCTGCTTCCTGTGCTCACTGGTGTTCATTGGTCGTCCATCAGTCTGGGCTTGTCGGTTCCAGCAGGCAGCTTTTGGGATCAGCTTTGTACTCTGTGTTTCCTGCCTCCAAGTCAAAACCATAGTGGTTCTTGCAGCGTTCCGTTCAGCTCGGCCTGGTGCTGAAGCTTTGATGAAGTGGTTTGGTCCAGGCCAACAGAGAGGAAGTGTCTGCTTCTTCACCTGTATACAGGTCAGAGTTGCAGACGCCCTTTTTTCATGATAAAAGTGTTACTCATTAAACCATTTCACATACATTAATCTGATTTTATACCATGCTTTTTTCATTAAGGTTATCATCTGTATTATTTGGCTAACAATCAGCCCCCCAGTGCCTCAACCTGACTTCGATATCCCTGGTTTAAAGGTCACCCTGAAGTGTGCCATGGCCTCTGTGGTGGGTTTCTCTCTTGTTCTGGGTTATATTGGCCTGTTGGCCTGCACCAGTCTCCTCTTGGCCTTTCTTGCTCGGAAACTTCCTGACAACTTCAATGAGGCCAAACTGATCACTTTCAGCATGCTGATCTTCTGTGCTGTCTGGGTGGCCTTTGTCCCTGCTTATGTTAGTTCTCCGGGGAAGTATTCAGTTGCTGTGGAGATTTTTGCAATCCTCGCTTCTAGCTATGGTTTACTGTTCTGTATCTTTGCTCCGAAGTGTTTCATCATCCTCTTAAGGCCTGAGAAAAATACTAAGAAACACCTGATGGGCAGGTAGCAAAGAAAATTAATAATGCATATTGTGATATATAGAAATGAGCCATCGTAAGTCATCTGACTGATTATTTCTTTCTCAATCTCAATCTGCATGCATTTTTTTTTTATTCATACAGTACTCTGTCATAAAACAACAGTAATCTTTTCTTTTTAATTTTGGTAGCCATATAATGTCATATATATTCATATATAGAACTGCTTGTGGTATAGATAGATGTATATTTTTCGATCTAATCAATATCAAAAATATTGGCCTGTTTTACTTCAAAGTTTACAACTTTTACACATGAGAAACCATGTACAGCATAAGGAAAATAACAAGATTAATAAACATAAATAAAAGAAAGTTTTGTGTGTCTTTGTTTTTTATATTGATGCAACTATCCTTTTTGAATCACAGGATGTGCCACGAACATTTTTGAGTTTTGTGCAACAAATCCTCCAATCTACCTGGCCATGTACTTCAATTTTGTTGTCCCTACCCTCTGACATGACCCGTAGGAGCATTTCCTGAACAAGTGCCCCTACAGCAGTAGGAAACATGCCACACTTAAACTGTAAAATAAAAATCACTGTTAAAAGATGATTATAAAATGTGGGGCCTGCTTTTAAAGTATTTAGGGAACAGTAGATCATTAAGTGAAGCTGACAAATATTAACCCTTTTATGATGTGCTATAGTATGATATTGTAAAGGCTAGATTAGATTTAGTCACAAAAGAACAGGTTTAAGACCATGGTTTGGGTCAAAATAAGTACTTTATTAAGGTTAGAATACCCTTTTTGTCATGGTTGCAACAGTAAATATGGTTAAGGTTGAAGAACGTTCATGGATAAATGTGGACCTTTTAGCTTTATAACATGGTCACCTGACTTCTTCCTTGGCTCCCAATATAATTTGCTTCTGAAATTTGCTCCTAGCAGGCATGTTCATCCAACACAACTAAACATGATGACTCTTGCGGGGTTACTTTTCCTGGAAATGTAAAAATCATACTGTATACCACCCCTGGTGCTCATATGCTTAAATCTATTTTATTATTTTGTTTCTGAAATGGAACATGATTCATTGCTTCTATCTATGCTGTTGGAAGAGTAGATGGTGGCAAATGGCAACACCATGGGCTGTTGAGTTGAGCACTACAAATTGAAATCCATTTAGTTTTTCTTGGTCAGTCCCTGCTCTCTGACACTATGTAATTTAAACTCGTAACTTGCTGCAAGACATTCTCTTCTTTCCTTCATAAAATGAATAATACTGTGCTGACAAATTCATTTCATTTCAAAAACATCTTCAGAAAGGTATTCGTAATGAACCCTTACTGAAATAACTGCTAGGTTAGGTTGCCAAGTGGGGCACTGGTGTCAGAGGTGTGGTCTTCTATCTTTGTGAGTCACTGTGGATTAATTTATCAACTAAGTGTTAAAGGTGAAAATCTAACTCCACTGGGATGTCTTTAGTCACTGCCCTCCAGGTAAATACTCTGGTGTATGTATCACACACCAATGGCCTCTCCTTTCAGAGAAGTCATTTGGTGCAGTATCATCCTGTTTACTATCATTCCACTATAAGCTTGACAGCTCTTATAAATACCCAGAACAACATCTATGTTGTGCAGAGCAGGAGGGGGGTATAAATTCGTCATATGTCAGGGTATGCTCTATCTGTCTATATATTTTGTTATTAAAATGATTTTACAAGTTTAGATATTAACTTCTAACTAACTTCTCCTGTTATATCAAGAGATATTTAATTGAATTTGACTTTTTCATTTCAGGGTTATTGATATTGAATTTATTGCACCTCTTATTTATGTTTGTTGTGCCAATGAGAAGTTATCTAACTGAGTTTATTTTACATATTTTAAGTGTCCAGATCCGCTAAATCCATGTCTTGGTTATCCTGGCTCCTCACACTGTGGCCCTGCTCAGCCCCATCTGTGCTCCTTGTGGGGCTCGTGGGCAGACAGCTGGGGCTCAGGGTGGGGTTGCAGGTGGTTCAGACAGTGAGGTGTTCTCGGTGGGGTACATCGAGTGTCCAGGGTCTGTTCCAGGATGGAGATGTAGTTATTGGTGGGCTCTTCAGTCTTTATTACCAGCCCCCTGCTATTGACCATGACTTCACTCAGCTGCCGCACTACAAATCTTGCACTGGGTAAAACTCTGAACTGCATTGTTTATTGTGAATATTGTATAATACATATTCATATGTTTGATAAACACAAGACACATTATTAGCTGTATCTTATGTATTCCATTTGAAAACTATTGGTGGTTATTTCATGTTAATAGACATATTTTCTTGTTAAAATATGTTGTTGTAATTGCTTATCCACTGATGACGCAAATTGACTACCTATTGAATTTGCAGACTATTACAGATTATTATCTTTACAATCACACCAGTGTTTTGACTGATATTTCTCTCATTCTTTCTCACCTGTGGTCTCAGCTTTGAAAATCTTCCATTGCAGTACATATATGGTATGGTGTTTGCACTGGAGGAAATCAATCATAGTACAACGCTGTTACCAGGTGTGAAGCTGGGCTACCATATTCATGACAGCTGTCAGCTACCCCTTTGGGCTTTACAGGCAGCACTGTCACTGGTTGGAGGAGACAGCACCAGCTGTAATTCAACAGCCCTGCCAGACTATTCTGCTGGGTATGGAGAGGAAATCGGAGAAAGGAGAGGTATTGAATCTAGCTTTGCATGGACTGATATAAGTCCTTCTCTATCAATCAGAAGCAAATAAAATGATGATACTGCAATATTGTGTTTGAAACAAAACCAAACACAATTTTTATGTAACAAATAACTTTATTCCATTATATTTTATAATGTCATCAGGTGATCGGCCTGTTCCTTTGATCATTGGCGGTGACTCATCTACAACAGCCCAGATACTCTGTAGAATCCTGGGACCACTCTCTGTACCTTTAGTGAGTTCCATTAAAATCCCCAAATTAATTGTTTTTTTTAATTCAACATATATATAGAATTTAAATGAAAATTGGAAATAAAGACTATTATACAAAAACCTGATTTTAAAAATCAGATTTTCCCTGTTAAAATTTGGTTTCTCATTAATTTTTCATTTGGTGCATAAATAGTGGCTCTTACCTTTTCTCTCTTAACTTCCTGGAAGTTCCTCTCTGCTGTGAGGACAGCAAAAGAGAATCCAAGGTTAGAAATTTACTGTAAAGCTCACAATGTTTGCAGTAAACTGCAGCAAACATATTCTTTCTGGACCAGAAAACTTAAGCCCTGGGTAAAAGTGTATTACAACAATCTTTATATGACTTCAGAGTATATGTGTTTTTTGTCTTTTAGATGAGCTATACAGCAACCTGCCCCTGTCTAAGTGACAGGCGCCAATTTCCCAACTTCTTCAGGACCATCCCCAGTGATACTTACCAAGCCCGTGCCATGGCCCAGCTTGCCATACGCTTCAACTGGACCTGGATCGGAGCAGTCGTAGCAAACAATGATTATGGGCTAATGGCAATAAAGGTGTTTCCATGTATTTTTGTAACTGTTGTATGAGAAATGTTATGGCATCTACACAAGAAATCTACATAAATACAATATTTAGATGCTTTTCATTAATCCTTTTTGTGCCAGATATTTCAGGAGGAGACTCAGGAGGCTGGAGTGTGTCTGGCATTTGTAGAGACTCTCAGCAGGGAAAACACTGTGAATGATGCCAGACAAGCAGCACTCACAATTCAGGCCTCAACTGCAAGGGTGATTCTAATCTTTACCTGGTATACAGATGTGAGGGAACTGTTTCTGCAACTAATGAAGATAAATGTGAGAAGCTGATGTAAAACTGTATTTAGAGTATAGTAAATTAAGAGCTATTACATCAAATATCTATTAAAAATGTAATGGCTTTTTAAACATAAATTTTCACTTTTGATCATGATTGTGCCTTTTTGCTATCATTAGGTAAGTGACCGACAGTTTCTGGCCAGTGAAGCTTGGAGCACCAGTGGCGATCTTTTCCAAAATCCTTCAACTTCTAAAGTAGCAAGTGGTGTTCTTGGTGTGGCCATTAGAAGTTCAGCTATAACTGGATTTGAAAATTATCTCAGAAATCTGAACCCATCTCGTCGTCCTGATGATAAATTCCTAAGAGAATTTTGGGAAAACATGTTTGGTTGTAGTCCTGGGCCACAAATTATTCTTCTTATGCCACTTCACCAACTCGTGCAAACATGTTGCTTCAAAAGGCTTCTCTACCACTCTGCAGTGGCACAGAGTCCCTGGAGAGAGTGGACAATCTTTTTACTGACACTTCTCAGCTGAGGTTGACATACAATACCTACCTTGCTGTTTATGCTGCAGCCCATGCCCTTCACAGTCTTCTGTCCTGCCCCAACAGTAACAGCCCTCCAGGAAACAACAGCTCCACCTGCTTGTCTCCAAAACACATCAAACCCATAGAGGTAAACATAGCTGTCAATTTCAGCACCTGCGTGAGATATGCTACAGACTTTCACAACCTATATTTGCAGATTTTCAGGGGAAACATATTATTAATGGGGACTTGATGCTTTCAGGTTTTGCAGCACTTGAACAAAGTGAACTTCACCACACCACAGGGTGAGATGTTTTATTTCCAAGGGGCCGACATTCCAGCAAAGTACGATCTTGTCAATTGGCAGAACACTCCTGAGGGGACACTAAAACTTGTGTTGATTGGTCATATGGATGGGTTTGATCTCCTCCTTAATGAATCAGCTATTCAGTGGAGCACAGGATCCAATCAGGTGGTTAAAAAGGAATAAACTTGATACAGGCCAATACCAAAATTTATACTTAATTAAGTATTTACTGTGAAATATATTTTTATATGTTGTGTAGGTGCCTTTATCAGTGTGCAGTGAGAGCTGTCCCCCAGGCACCCGGATGGCAACCAGGAAAGGAGAACCTGTCTGCTGCTTTGACTGTATCCCATGTGCTGAAGGGGAGATTAGTAATACAACTGGTGATGACATTACAACATACAGTTTTCCTATAATCACTTATTCCAGTTAGCACCAGTATGCTTTCAGTCTTCCATTATGCAGTAACCCTGACTTTGTATATTGCTTTCAGCTAATCTGGAGTTTTCTCATTTAGGTTATTTTCTGTTTCTCTGTTTCCTAGGTTCCCCCCACTGTAAGCGTTGTCCATTAGAATTCTGGTCTAATGCTAAACGAACTGTCTGCATCCCTCGTCAGCTGGATTTCCTTTCCTTTAATGAAACTTTGGGCATTACCCTGACTACAGTCGCTGTATCTGGGGCCATGGTGACGACAGCTGTGTTTGTAGTTTTTCTTTACCACCGTCAAACACCTATGGTAAGATCCCTGAGTAATACAACAGAGACTACACTGTCCATTTTCTATAAATCAAAAATTTTTTAGTTGTTTAGTTTAGTTTAATTATCCCTGAAAAACAAAACTCTTTATTACTATATAATCCAGAGTTAATTGTTAAAAATAATCTGAATGACTCCACTTTGGATTGTCAGTTGTGTCCTTTTACCAGTTAAATTCCAATTGTCATCTGTAGGTACGAGCCAACAACTCAGAACTGAGCTTTCTGCTTCTTGTGTCGCTGAAGCTCTGCTTCCTGTGCTCACTGGTGTTCATTGGTCGTCCATCAGTCTGGGCTTGTCGGTTCCAGCAGGCAGCTTTTGGGATCAGCTTTGTACTCTGTGTTTCCTGCCTCCAAGTCAAAACCATAGTGGTTCTTGCAGCGTTCCGTTCAGCTCGGCCTGGTGCTGAAGCCTTGATGAAGTGGTTTGGTCCAGGCCAACAGAGAGGAAGTGTCTGCTTCTTCACCTGTATACAGGTCAGAGTTGCAGAGTTGCCCTTTTTTCATGATAAAATTATTACTCATTAAACCATTTCACGTACATTAATCTGATTTTATACCATGCTTTTTTCATTAAGGTTATCATCTGTATTATTTGGCTAACAATCAGCCCCCCAGTGCCTCAACCTGACTTCGATATCCCGGGTTTAAAGGTCACCCTGAAGTGTGCCATGGCCTCTGTGGTGGGTTTCTCTCTTGTTCTGGGTTATATTGGCCTGTTGGCCTGCACCTGCCTCCTCTTGGCCTTTCTTGCTCGGAAACTTCCTGACAACTTCAATGAGGCCAAACTGATCACTTTCAGCATGCTGATCTTCTGTGCTGTCTGGGTGGCCTTTGTCCCTGCTTATGTTAGTTCTACTGGAAAATATACAGTTGCTGTGGAGATTTTTGCAATTCTCGCTTCTAGCTATGGTTTACTGTTCTGTATCTTTGCTCCGAAGTGTTTCATCATCCTTTTGAGGCCTGAGAGAAACACCAAGAAACACCTGATGAGCAGGTAGCAAAGAAAAATAACAGTGCATAATGTGAATTATAAAAATGAGCCATCATAAGTCTATTTCATTATTTCCTTATCTCAATCTGCATGCATTAATTTTATTCACATAGTATTTTGTCATTAAAAAAAACAGTAATGTCTTCTTTCTAATTTTGAAATATGTGACAAACTGTATCCTAAAATGTCACAATGACAAACTTGTGTTACTATCTACAGCACATTACTTGAAGATCTATCTATGTTTATGTTATCTTTTTTAACCATGCAATAACAGATATATTCTCAGACAACCAAATAGTTTTGTGTTATAGATAGAAGTATATTTTTTGATATAATCAAAATTTTAAATATTGGCCTGTTTTACTTATATATTACTTTATATGTACAGCTTTCACTGATGTGAGAAACCTTGTACAGCATAAGAAAAATAACATTATTAAACGTAAATAAAACTAAGTTCCATGGTTGTGTCTTTGTTTTTTATCATGATGCAACTATTCTGCTTGCATTACAGGTTGTGCCATGAAAACTGATATTGAGTTTTGTACAAGTCCCCCAATCTAACTGACCATATAAATCGGTTGTGTGTATCCCCTGACACAATGCAGTGGAGCATCGCCTGAACAAGTGCAGCAGGACACATACCACAGATAAACTGTTAAAAATCACTGTTTAAAGACTATTATAAAATGTAGGGCCAGTTCTAGCAGTATATAGGGAACAGTACATCAGGAAGTGAAGCTGCCATACAATTCCTCTCAAATCTACTATCTAAAATGCATCCAAATAAAGAGAAATTGCTTGCTTGCAGTTTATTTTCAGTCTGTATTGCTATAAAAAATAAACATATATTCCAGAAAAGATAAATCCATAGATTACTACGTTGCAATGATGTGCTAAAGTTTTGGTTTGATTTAGGCACAAAAACAACTTGGTCAGGTTTAGGGAAAGATCATGGTTTAAGTTTGGAGTTCGTAGATAAAAGAAAAGATGTCTATAATTGGTTGGATGTGGGAAATGAGCAGCTATCACCTGTGTTTTGCCTCCCCATGCAGACCTTTTTGCTTTAGAACAAGGTCACCCGACTTCCTCCTTTGCTCCTGTCACAATTACTACAGTCACAACATGTCGTTTTGGGGCATTTGTTGAAAAGACTGACGTTGCCTTACATGACCACTAGATGTTGCTTGAAAACAAAATGTAACTATGGATTGTACACTGCTTGCACCAAATGGCCCAAGGGTTAGGGTTTTTTTTGTTTGTTTGTATTGTTTTTGATTTTTTTGTTTTTTTATGGGAGGTGTCTCTCCATTTTTTAGGAGATTATGTATATTATTTATATTTATATTCAGCATATTTATTTTTATTTATGATAATGCCATACAGAGTCCGTTCACCCTTAATTCTATTCTATTTATATTCTTTTGCTATTCTATTTATATTCTGTGTCGTTTGCTAACTGTCCTGCATGCTGCCCTGTCTTTTGTTCACAAACTGTTGTTGTACTGCCCTGTGTGATGTGTTATTTTCTGTCTGTATTTGCTGCTGGAAACGTAATTTCCCCAAGAGAGTCATCCCAAAGGGATCAATAAAGTCCGTCTAAGTCTAAGTCTAAGTCTAACTGTATGATCTTTGGTTTCATTAGCAATGTGGGAGATATCTGGATTTTGTATAAAAGCTTGTACCTGTATAGTCTTGGCTATTCACTTTAGAAGCTTTTGTCTGTTATGCTTATGTTTGTGCATTTGTGCTACATCTTTGTCTCACCATTTGTCTCACCAAAATAGACCCCAGCTAAAACAGGTCAGCAGGAATCGTTGTGCATTAGACAGACCTAACCAAATATCAAATAACATATGTTTGATCATGCAAAAATATTGTGGAACTGCATTTAAAAAAGAAAAAAAGAAGATTATACTGGCTTGGACTTACACACACTTTACACTTCCACCTCCTACCTACCCAAACACTACTCAACTGCAATTATGTGGTTGTTGTTTTACTGTCACTCTTGAGAGGAGTGGTTTGGGCTTGTGTGCATGTGCCATTGTGTTTACTTTCTTGCAAAGATGTTTTACATCTACTATAAATACCCACAACAACAGGATCAAATGTTTAGAGGAGGAGGGGGGCTATGTCACAGTTTAGATACATTGTCAGATGCTAGTGCAGGTTATATGTAATGCATGTTTTGCACTGTTTAAATTGTTGTTTTGCCTTACAGGTGGATATTTTAATACAAAAAACATTATATTTGCTAATGCTACTGTATTGAAAGAGGTTTTATTTGATTTTACTCGGTGCAGGAATTGTTTATAGATATTGAATTTTTTGCCAAGAAGAAACAAACTAGCTAGCTGAGTCTAGAGTATATTTTCAGTGTCCAAAATTGTTGCATCCATGTCTTGGTTATCCTGGCTCCTCACACTGTGGCCCTGCTCAGCCCCATCCCTGCTCTTTTTGGGGCTTATGGGCAGACAGCTGGGGCTCAGGGTGGGACTGCAGGGTGTCCATACAATGACTTGTTCTCAGTGGGGTACACCGCGTAGCCAGGGTCTGTTCCAGGATGGAGATATAGTTATCGGCGGGCTCTTCATAATTCATTACCAACCTCCATTTGCAGACCACAACTTCACCCAGTTGCCGCACCACAAACCTTGTACTGGGTAAAACTCTGAACCATGCTATTTACTGTGGTAGTGTAAAGATATGTAGAATCTTTGCATCTTCTGTCTTTTCTTTTTTGATTTGACAAAACTTCCAAACCTAGATTAGTGCTGGTGCAATTAAAATTTTGACTGATATTTCTTTCATTCATTCTCTCTTGTGGTCTCAGTTTAGATCATGTTCCACTGCAGTACGTATATGCTATGGTGTTTGCAGTGGAGGAAATCAATCTTAATACAGAGCTGCTACCAGGAGTGAAGTTGGGCTACTATATTTTTGATAGTTGTGGAAAACCACCATGGGCTCTCCAGGCAGCTCTGTCACTAGTAGGAGGAAACCGCACCAGCTGTAATTCAACAGAGTCTCCCAATTATTCTGCAGGTTATGGAGAGGAAATTTACGACAGGGGAGGTATCTTGTTGTGTGTCACTACCATGCTCTCTTCTTAATATAATCAAATGACATGATGGCAGCAAACTGAATGCATAACTTTTTTACTTTTGCTGTGTAAACACAAGTTTTCATATAACAAGCCCTACATTCAATTCCATATCTTTTAATGCTGCATCAGGTGATTACCAAGTTCCCCTGATCATTGGTGGTGCTTCATCTTCAACAGCCCAGATACTCTCCAGAACCCTGGGGCCACTCTCTGTACCTTTGGTGAGTTTTGTTTTGAAAACAGCATAAACACTGTACTGTGGCTTTTTCTCCTTACTCTCACGGAGCTGTTGCAATCTTACTGTCTCCAATCTAAAGCACTATTCATGTTTTGCTCTGTGGGAGATTACTAAGTTTCATGCCTGGATGTGAATCAGTTTGAACACTTCTGCTTCTTTAAAAAACATGGTATATTACAATGTATGGTGTCTAAGTAACAAAAGATGTGCCTTTTTTAAATATATATATTTTTCAGATTAGCTACCAAGCGAGCTGCCCCTGTCTGAGTGACAGGCCCCAATATCCCAACTTCTTCAGGACCATCCCCAGTGATATTTACCAAGTCCGTGCCATGGCCCAACTTGCCATACGCTTCAACTGGACCTGGATCGGAGCAGTGGTAGCAAACAATAATTATGGGCTAAAGGCAATACAGGTGTTCTTATGTATTTTTTTTATATCTATTGTATGAGAAATGTTATTGCATCTATACAAGAAATGTACATAAATACAATATTTAAATACTTTTCCTTAATCCTTTTGTTCCTTTCAACTGTATATGCCAGATATTTCAGGAGGAGACTCAGGGGGCAGGAGTGTGTTTGGCATTCGTAGAGACTCTCAACAGGGAAAACATTCTGAGTGATGCCAGACGAGCAGCACTCACAATTCAGGCCTCAACTGCAAGGGTGATTCTAATCTTTACCTGGTATACAGATGTGAGGGAACTGTTTCTGCAACTAATGAAGATAAATGTGAGAAGCTGATGTAAAATCTTAAATTGAATATAGTAATTGGAGAACAATTATATGAAATAACTATCATAAAGATAACAGCTTTTTGAACATACATTTTCACCTTGATTATGATTGTGTCTCTTTGCTGTCATTAGGTGATTGACAGACAGTTTCTGGCCAGTGAGGCTTGGAGCACCAGTGGCGATCTTATCCAAAATCTTGCCACAAGTAAAGTGGCAAGTGGTGTTCTTGGTGTGGCCATTCGAAGTTCATCTATACCTGGATTTGAAAATTATCTCAGAAATTTGCACCCAGTTCTTCATACTGGTGATGACATTTTAAAGGAATTCTGGGAAGCTGAGTTTGGGTGCAGTCCTGGGGCCACACCTCCCTTCACATTTTCCTCTTCATCTCTCAAATCTGTGACAAACATTAGTACTATAGCTCCTGCCAATTTGTCTCTTCAGAAAACCTCTCTACCCCCTTGCAGTGGCACAGAGTCCCTGGAGGGAGTACAGAATCTCTTTACTGACACCTCCCAGTTAAGGGTGGCATATAATGTCTACCTTGCTGTTTATGCTGCAGCCCACGCCCTTCACAGCCTTCTCTCCTGTCCCAACAGTAACAGCCCTCCTGGTGAAAACAGCTCCATCTGCTCCTCTCCAAAATCCATCAAACCCATTGAGGTGAACATAATTATCAGCCTTTTCCTGAGAATACTCTGAATATATATTTGTATAGAATAATTTCACATAAGCTCTGTCACATACAATTTGACAAACTTCAGTATTTTCATGATTTCACAGCTGTTGCAGCACTTGAACAAAGTGAATGTCACCACACCACAGGGTGAAATGTTTTATTTCCAAGGGGCCGACATTCCAGCAAAGTACGATCTTGTCAACTGGCAGAACACTCCTGAGGGGACACTAAAACTTGTGTTAATTGGTCGTGTGGATGGGTTTGAGCTCCACCTTAATGAATCAGCTATTCAGTGGAGCACAGGATCCAATCAGGTATTAAGTGGAAATAATATTGAACAAAGTTTGTTGATTTTTTGAAGTTAGTCAAAATGCATTTATTTTGTCTTGTGATGTATATAATATGGATTGGCTAAATGTTTAGGTGCCAATTTCAATGTGCAGCGAGAGCTGCCCTCCAGGGACCAGAGTGGCCAACAGGAAAGGGGAACCTGTCTGCTGCTTTGACTGTATCCCATGTGCTGAGGGGGAGATCAGCAATACAACTGGTGAGGAGATTAGAATGTAAAACATCAGAGACCTAGAAATGTACTCAGTCATGAATCTGATGGCTTTAAGCTCCTCTTGTCTTTTTCCATTTTTGTGTTACCCTCCTCTCCCCTCTATGTTTTTCGTCTTTACTCTCTGTCCTTTCTCAGGTTCCCACCACTGTGAGCCCTGTCCATTAGAGTTCTGGTCCAATGATAAAAGAACTGTCTGCATCCCTCGTCAAGTGGATTTCCTTTCCTTTAATGAAACTTTGGGCATTACCCTGACTACAGCAGCTGTGTCTGGGGCTACAGTGACAACAGCTGTGTTTGTGGTGTTTCTTAGCTACCGCCAAACACCTATGGTGAGAAACTTAATTAAACAAAACTATACTGTACATTTTCAGCATATCCTCATTGCTGTCCAGTTTCAGCTCTTTACAGTCAGGTCTGTTTTGTTTGATCCTCTTCCATGGCATTTTTCTACAAGGTACTGCAAGACAGACAACTACATTAGTGAACAAAATAATAGTTCAATCTGAATCATTCCCTGTTAATGAGCTTGTCTATTATATATATGAATATGACTTTTCATCTGCAGGTACGAGCCAACAACTCAGAACTGAGCTTTCTGCTTCTCGTGTCACTGAAGCTCTGCTTCCTGTGCTCACTGGTGTTCATTGGTCGTCCATCAGTCTGGACTTGTCGGTTCCAGCAGGCAGCTTTTGGGATCAGCTTTGTACTCTGTGTTTCCTGCCTCCAAGTCAAAACCATAGTGGTTCTTGCGGCATTCCGCTCAGCTCGGCCTGGTGCTGAAGCCTTGATTAGGTGGTTTGGTCCAGGCCAACAGAGAGGAAGTGTCTGCTTCTTCACCTGTATACAGGTACTATATATGCACTTTTCATTTTTTAAATATTTACATTAATTTTGGCATATCATTAATTGGCATGTCATAAATAACAATTTAACATTTTACATACATTTCTTTTTACCCAGGTTATCATCTGTGCTGTATGGCTGTCCCTCAGTCCCCCAGTGCCTCAACATGATCTGGGTTTCCGAGGGTCAAAGGTCACCCTCAGATGTGCCATGGCCTCTGTGGTGGGTTTCTCTCTTGTTCTGGGTTATATTGGCCTGTTGGCCTGTACCTGCCTCCTCTTGGCCTTTCTTGCTCGGAAACTCCCTGACAACTTCAATGAGGCCAAACTGATCACTTTCAGCATGCTGATCTTCTGTGCTGTCTGGGTGGCCTTTGTCCCTGCTTATGTTAGCTCTCCTGGGAAATACACAGTTGCCGTGGAGATTTTTGCAATCCTAGCCTCAAGCTATGGTTTACTCTTCTGTATTTTTGCTCCAAAGTGTTTTATTATTCTGTTGAGGCCTGACAAAAACACTAAAAAGCACCTGATGGCCAGATAGCTTTCTATCTATCTATCTATCTATCTATCTATCTATCTATCTATCTATCTATCTATCCATTTATACTGTATATTATCTGAAGGCCCTATTTCTAATAACTGAAGATGTAGTCACTATTAAAAGATTAGTCATCTATTCAGGAATCACAGAGTGAAAGCAGGCTCCTGTTTTTTTTCATACTATGTACTGTTAACATTTGGACCATGGATTGTACTGTAGATGTACATTAAAAGTTTTGTTTTGTTTTGTTTTAATTTTAATCAGTGAAAAGTAGGGAAGTAATGATTCACTTAAATCATGATTCGATACGATTCACGATTGTAGGTTCATGATACGATTTGTTCACAATTTCACAAAATGAGTTTGAAGACAAATTATGACTGAAAAGATTTCTTTAATTATTTCTCAGGCAAAACATTAAAAATACTGTAATCTGCTCTTTGCTTTTCTTTATCAAATTAAGCATTCCCCTTTTATTTCTGAGGTATGGAATAAACTATGCAAGGCATGTTTCCTTTTCTTTACTTCTTTTCTTTTGTCTTAAAAAAATTAATTGAATTTTTCTCACATTTTTAATTTTCTGACTTAGGGAACCCAAAACGCTGCCACGCATCCAATTTGAAACAGGATGGTGCATCCTCAATTTCAAAATCCTCACCTGCAGCCACCATGTCTTCAGCTACTGAAACGTCACATCAATGACGTAGGATGTTGAAAAGAGAATTCAAAACTAGATAGCGCCCTCTGCTGTTTAAGAAGAGTATCGCGATTCACTTTTAATCTCACTGATTTGAGTCGTCACATATTTGGATCGCGATTTAACTGTCTCATGAGGAATCGTTACATCCCTAGAGAAAAGTATCTTTACCTGATACCGAGTTATATTGTTGTGAAGCTCTGGGATCAGTATCAGGAAGACAAACACTTCTAGTACTGTGACCATGAGATCTCAATGGACTGCAGCAAAAGAAAACACATGCCAATAGGGAAAACACAATGAAATACTCAGTCATGTCTATCAAAGAACAGGGGTTATGGAATAAGTAACCAAAAATTTCAGTATCTGGTAAAGTTGTTTATGAAGCATGTCATAAGTCTTTTAGATTTATTGAAATTACAGTTTATTTCTTTAAGTTTTTATTATTTTGAATGCCATGTTAAATGTTAGTTTACACCAATCACAAATAAGTCAATAAGATTGTATACATTCAAACCCTGATTGTTTGAGTTGAGAGGGCAAACCGTTTTTGTACTGTTTTGAACTTTAAAAAATCTTTCCCAGTTAACACAATGCAGTAAAGCATATTTCAACATATGTTTTTAAGTTAAAAACTGAATGTTGTCCTGAACACTGGAACCTCTCAGAGTACAATAATTTCGACCCAATTCTACACGTCATCGGTGGCTAGCAGTGGCAGTTCACATTAAAATTAAAATAACTGTGAATGGATATAAGTCAGTTAAGGTAGCAACATTTGTTCTGTCACCCCCAGTCACTGAACTCATTCTTGCATTAGAACTTAGCATTAGCGTTTTAATAATTTGATTCATTTGCAGAGCAATTTTTGAGAGAAACAGATGCAATCATTGCGTTATATAAGAATAATTTGGCCATATCAATGGAAATGAAGGGAAATTCATTTATTCACTTTAAGTATTCTTACAATATGATCCAAGTGGAAAGAGATTTCATAATCCACCACATTTATTAGGCATCAGCTCTTCTTTCAAAATCACTTAACACCGATGTCACTTCTATATTAATTAGGCAAAATTTTTATGAATGAATGCCTCGACCCATGATAGCTTTCTTTGTGTTTCTCTCTGGTCTCAGCAGGATTATGTAACATTTGGGTCCAAACAGTGCCATTAAGAGGCCAAAACTGGAGGCCAGGATGGCAAATACCTCCACTGCATCTGCATATTTGCCTGGTGAGCTGATATAAGCAGGGACAAATGCCACCCACACAGCACAGAAGATCAGCATGCTGAAAGTTATGAATTTGGCTTCATTGAAACTGTCTGGAAGATTCCTTGATAGAAATGCAATGAGAAAACTAAGAATAGCCAATAAACCAATATAGCCCAATAATACTGCAAAACCAACAGGGGACCCAACTATACACTCATAAACTATCTTGTCATTGTGGTATTCAGTGTTTTTATGAGGAGATGGTGATGCAGTGACAAGCCAAGCAGTACAGATTGCTGCTTGAAAAGAAGTAAGAACCAGAACTGTCAGTCTCTGCTGGACAACACCAAACCACTTCAGACTGGTTTCCCCTCCTGGCTTGGAGGCCTTGAACACAGCCAGAACCACCATGGTTTTCACCAGGATACATGACACACAAAGCACAAAGCTGATCCCAAATACTGCATGTCTCAGTTGACATGTCCACAGTCTGGGTCGTCCAATGAACAGCAATGAGCAGAGGAAACATAACTTAAGTGACAGCAATAGCTGGAAACTCAGTTCTGAATTGTTGGCACGAACTACAGGTGTTCTGCGATGATAGATGAAGATGCCTAGGACAACAATACAGATAAATGTGCCCAGCAGTGAGGTGGCTGTCAAGAAGATACCCAGAGGATCATGATAGGAAAGGAACTCTGTTATTTTAGGAACACAGAGGTCACGCTGGGAACTGGACCAGAAATCCTCTGGACAACTGGTGCACTCCATGGAGTCTATGAAAAAAGAGAAAGTGTTGAGATACTATAAAAACTTTAAAATCTAAACTGAAATATTTAAAACTGAACACTCACCAGTTTTATTGCTGGTCTTTCCCTCAGAACAAGGGATGCAGTAAAAACAACATTCAGGTTCCCCCTTCTTTCTGGCCATGCGGGTACCTGGAGGACAGCTCTCACTGCACACTGACTGGGGTGGCTGTAGGGAGAAAAATAAATATCTGTTATTCTGTACCAGTATACACTGATATATATTTTCCATAGTCTGAAAAATCTAAAGTAACCTCTTTGGACTCAAAGTTCCAGAAGATTCTGTCTTCATCAAGTTTGAGTTCTTCACCTTTGAAGGCTGACTTTTTAACCTCACCCACAGTCTGAAGTTTAGTTCTTCCATCAGGAAGCCACTGCCAGTTCATGATATCATAGATTGGTAAGACATCACCATTACCATCAAACGAAACTTGATCACCAAATGGCGTGGTGAAGTTGACCTTTTCCAAGTAATACACAAGCTGTGAATGAAAGAATAATCATCTCTCTGACATGATACAACTTTCAGGAAAATTCTTTCAGTTAGCAAGATTACAATTAGTCCTCTCAAAACATTGCATCTATACCCTACATGCTTCTCCACAAGAAATACTCAAATACAGAATTTGGTCTCATGAACAGATGGGATGTAAACTAATATCACACCTGCCATGGCTCCAGTGTTTGCAAATTTCCACAGCTGTGCCCGCTGAAAGGCCCTCTCCCTGGCTCACACTGTAGCATGTTATCAAGGGCATATGCCAGAGAATATACAGCCTTATACACATTATACTCTGGCCTGAGATTTGATATATCTAAGAGCTCAGTCTCCACATTCTCTAGATCTTCCAGTCCGGTACATAATGCTCCTCCAGCTTCCACCCAACCTGCTGGAGGTGGTGCAAATCTACACTGAAATGTGTGTTCCCAAAACTGATTTACCTGAAACAAATTTCAAAATGGTGTATTATAAACAATGGCAATGTATTGTTAGATTGTAAAGCTAAACTCTCACCATGTTATTTTCATAGCTGTTGTTGTGGTGTGGGTCAGGACGTATTTGTAACAGGAAGTTTCTGAGCCCTGGTATTTCTCCTCGACGGATGGCGATGCCCAGTGTTCCACCCAGGTACGGCATGAGGCGGGGGGTCTGGAGCACAGCAGCAGATGTCCAGGCTTCACTGGCTATCCACTGCAGTCCTGTCACATTCTGCCTCACCACCTGTACATTGCATCATACCAAGTATATAAATTCATACTGCCATTCCGATAAAGTATTATCTATCTATTATCTTATCCTTGTGTGTGTGTATATATATATATATATATATATATATATATATATATATACACATACATATATGTGTGTGTGCGTATATAAACAACTGTATTTCAAGCCCAACCTCTTCCATGAGGTTAATCATGTGACTCTCATGAGCAAACACAATGACCACACGAGCTGTGGATTTCTTCATCACATCCACAATCCTCTTAAGTTCAGCTGGGTTGTCGCCCCAAGGCAAAATCTCTGTATAGGCCAGACAACCTCCACCAGATGAACCCAGGTCAGACTGAAAGGATTGGGCAGCATTAAGTCCATAGTCATCATCACTGAGCAGCAGACCTGTCCAAGTCCAACTAAAGCGTTTTAGAATTTGAATCATAGCATGCACCTGTGTGGACACAGTAAAGGGATTAGTGTAACGGGCTGGAATAATATTGTACTGAAAATCCTGATAAACAGGGTCCACAATTAAACATGTTTAGATATCAGCTGTGAGTGTTGTTATCAGACACAACACAACTCCATCAATGATACAAAATACGTTACCAATGATACACAAAATGAACATGAACCATACATTTTCTTTGTGCTGATAGATTTTCACCTGGAAAGCATCACTTGGGATCGTCCTGAAGAAGGATGGAAACTTTTGACGGTCACTCAGGCAGGAACATGTGGCAAAATAACTCACCTGTGTAAAACACAGATTGTACATCCTAAAAACAGTTAAAGCCTTTACACACTCTCATTTTTGAGGCTGATTACTCATTTTTAAAAAATTAATAGATGGTAAGGCAGAAAAACTTACCATAGGCACTCTGTACAAACCTAAGACAGTGGAGATGGCAATAGAACGTGTAGAGGAAGAATCACCCACAATCCCTAGGACTGGAGGGGTTCCTACACAGGTCTCATGTAATAAAACTTGCTCCTCTTGACCACTGGCTAATGACAATGCTGCATGGAATCCAATTCCAAGTTGAACGCAGTTATCATACAGACTGTATCCCAGAGTCACATTAGGTAGCAGGTTGGAGTTTCTGTTGATTTCATCAATAGCAAAGGCCATGGTCAGGGCCTGTCTGAATCCTAGAATATCAAAACTAACACATACAATACAAATTTTCACTAATGAAAAATACAACAATAACTGTGTAAACATATACATGTTGCACAACAATAGATCATGCAAAGAATGAAGGTAGTTGAACAGTAACAACAAAAACATTTGAATGAAAAAAAAAAAACATAAATAAGACAAAAGAAAGAGGAGAAGAAAAGAAGTACATTCTAAATTTCTGCCTTTTTCTGTTTCCCTGACAGACTCACCCATAACATGTAGGCTGTTGTGGCTCTGAGGTAAAAGACAGGTCAGGATAATTTGAAAAGAAGTGAATTTCAAAAAGCCCACCTAGAACCACATCTCCATCCTTGTGCATCCCATTTAGATGAAACTCTCCTTGTAACTGACATAAGGAGGAATAAAGAGAGGAGGACACAGCAGAGAAAAAGTACAAATATAACAACATGAGCAAGAGCAAGTTGGTGTCTAGCAAAGTCCACATGACTTTCGTCTGGTTCACCCCTTTTCTGAGCCCAGTCATTAAGCTGTAAAGCTGTGTCACCCTGTTTTATTGACTAATAATATTGTTTAATCTTCTACACCACCCATCAGGGCAGGAGAAGATGTAGGGGCAGGGCCTAAGATGCATTTCTTTTGAGACTGATTTTGAATGGAGGCATAATTCTCTCCAAGGCAATGTTTGCATCCTTTCCAATCCAAATTTAAATCTCTGGGTACTCCAGCTTCCTCCAGTCCAAAGACATGCACGTTAGATTAATTGTTGACTCTAAATTTCCTGTAGGTGTAAATGGTTGTTTGTCTATATGTGTTGGCCCTGCAATGGACTGGAAAAGTACTTTTGACAATTTGCTGGTCAAACACCTCATACCAACTGTCAAGCACATTGGTGGAGAGGTGATGATGATTTGAGCTTGTTTTGCAGTCACAGGACCTGGGCACCTTGCACTCATTGAAGTGACCATGAGTTCCTCTGTACACCAAAGTATTCTAGAGTCAAATGCAAGGCCATCTACCTGACAGCTAAAGCTTGGCTGAAATCGGGTCATGCAACGGGACACCGATTCCAAACACACCACCAAATCTAAAACAGAGTGGCTGATAAAGAAAAAAATTAAAGAAAAGAATTAAAGTGTTGCAATGACCCAGTCAAAGTCCAGACCTCATCCCAATTGAAATGCTATCATGGGACCTTAAGAGAGCTATGCATAAATGAATGCCCACAAAATGTGATGAACTGAACCTATGTTGTGAGAGACCAATAAAGCGATGCAGAAAATGATTATTTCAAGTTACTGCGGTTGAAGGTGTTTCTACAAGTTATTGAATCATGGGGTGTACTTAGTTTTTCACACATGGCTTCTCCATTTTGGCACCATTTTTGTTAAATAAATAATGACACAGTGGAATCTGTTGTGTGTTGTTTTATGTCTGAGGTTAGATTTAAATAATTTTAGAATTTGGTAGATTGATGATTTTTTAAATTATGTCCTGATATGAAAAACTACAGAATGCAAAGAAAGGGTGTACTTTCTTTTTCATGACTGCACAGGTATCAGGAGATTCATTCTGTAGCGAGTATAATCCCAAATTTGTGTGTGATAAGCATACCAGTTTATACTCACCAATTGCACAAATCTGCCCTGAGATTGTGCGATTCACTGTCACACAATAACAGTGCAAAATAAAAGTGAAATGTCCACTAGATGGTAGCAGCATACTGAGACATTTGGTGAAATAATACATCTTCCCATCTAATTTCCATTGCACTGTGCTTGATAGAGGCTGACCATATTTATCTGGCACCAATAATAACTTGGTAGATATATGATCAGTGAAACATGCATGCAGAACAGGTTACCCCATTAGAGCTTGTTGTCACCCATCTTTCCCTCATTTCCTTTCAGCTTTTTTTTTTTACTTTGAAGGCACACTCCAGTGATTTTACACACCAAATGCAGTTCACTTATTACAGAAATTGGTACTGAGTGATTGAAAGTAATTGTGCTATTTCTATTCTGTGGTGTGGGATTCCAGCCTGGAAACCAGACCAATCAGTAAGCTCATGATTATTTGCTGTAACAGATAGGTCTGAACCAATCAGTGGAATTAAAAAAAAAAACAAACAAAAAACAAACTCCTGAGGTTCACTATCAGGTCTGATGCTCAGACACTGTATAATTCTATCAGTGTTGGCCCTAGATCCTCTATACTGCAGGCAATATTGAGAATTGATGGATTACTGCATCCTCAAAAGACAATACCTCCATGACTTTGTTCTTGTTGATGTTCAGAAAATTCAGGAACTGAGAGGAGCTTTTTCCAATTTGGAAGAAATAGGAAAACTGGTGCGTGTATTTCTAAATTCATATCAGCTCCATGCAGGTCAAATTAAATACTGTTGGATTAAACCAAATAATCTGCATCATCTATTCAGGGAAAGTAACTTACAGTTTAATCAGGTGCAAGAAATACTTACACCATAAAAAGTCACAGAGGCCATAAAAAGCATTTGAAGAGTAAGTGTTTCGTACATTAATTGCACTCATAATTGCATAGAATAACTAGTATTCTTACACATATGATCCACAATGCAGAAGATTTCAATAACATAATATGTCCTACATGTATGTCCTATCTGTCTAAATTACATGATATTGCTGTTCAAATTAACATACATTTTCTGCCTGTATTTTTGTATTTTGTAGAAAAAAAAGATTAATTCTGTCCTATGAAATTAAGTACAATTTTTATGGCCCTGTGCCTCGACCCATGATAGCTTTCTTTGTGTTTCTCTCTGGTCTCAGCAGGATTATGTAACACTTTGGTCCAAACAGTGCCATTAAGAGGCCAAAACTGGAGGCCAGGATGGCAAATACCTCCACTGCATCTGCATATTTGCCTGGTGAGCTGATATAAGCAGGGACAAATGCCACCCACACAGCACAGAAGATCAGCATGCTGAAAGTTATGAGTTTGGCCTCATTGAAACTGTCTGGAAGATTTCTTGCTAGGAATGCTAACAGGAAACTGAGCATAGCCAGTAAACCAATATAACCAAGTAACACTGCAAAACCAACAGGGGACCCAACTATACACTCATAAACTATCTTGTCATTGTGGTATTGGGTGTTTTTATGAGGTACTGGTGAAGCAGACAAAAGCCAGGCAGTACAGATTGCCGCTTGAACAGAAGTAAGAACCAGAACTGTCCCTCTCTGCTGTAAAACACCAAACCACTTCAGACTGGCTTCACCTCCTGGCTTGGAGGCCTTGAACACAGCCAGAACCACCATGGTTTTCACCAGGATACATGAGACACAAAGCACAAAGCTGATCCCAAATGCTGCATGTCTCAGTTGGCATGTCCATAGTCTGGGTCGTCCAATGAATAGCAATGAACAGAGGAAACATAACTTAAGCGACAGCAATAGCTGGAAACTCAGTTCTGAATTGTTGGCACGAACTACAGGTGTTCTGCGATGATAGATGAAGATGCCTAGGACAACAATACAGATAAATGTGCCCAGCAGTGAGGTGGCTGTCAAGAAGATACCCAGAGGCTCGTGATAGGAGAGGAATTCTGTTGTTTTAGGAACACAGTGGTCACGCTGAGGACTGGACCAGAAATCCTCTGGACAACTGGTGCACTCCATGGAGTCTACGAAAATAAGAAAAGTGTTGAGACATGTTTATAATATATATCCAAACTGAATTATTTAAAACTGAACACTCACCAGTCTTATTACTGATTGTTCCCTCAGAACAAGGGATGCAGTCAAAACAACACTCAGGTTCCCCCTTCTTTCTGGCCATGCGGGTACCTGGAGGACAGCTCTCACTGCACACTGACCGGGGTGGCTGTAGGTACAAGAATAAATATTTGTTATTCTACATGACTATTGTGGACCAGAAGTCTGAAAAATCATAAGTGACCTTTTTTGACTTGAAGTTCCAGAAGATTTTGTCTTCATCAAGTGTGAGTTCTTCACCTTTGAAGGCTGACTTCTTAACCTCACCCACAGTCTGAACTTTAGTTCTTCCATCAGGAAGCCACTGCCAGTTAATAATATCATAGATTGGTAAAACATCACCATTCTCATCAAATGACACTTGATCACCAAATGATGTGGTGAAGTTGACCTTATCCAAGTAATACACAAGCTGTGAATATTAGAATAAGGGATACAGAAGAAAAACAGAGTACAGATTGAAAAACTGATATGACCATGTTGACCACATAGTATTTATTATTAAACTGCAAACAAAACAACCCTAATGACAAAATGTTGCTCTCTCTGACCTGATATTACTGAATACTATCTAGCTATTACCCAGCTTTTGGAAAATTTTATCTTAGCTGTGTTAATCATTTCACATTTAGTCACCTCAAAGATTTTTCACTTTAATCCTATGCATGCTACTCCACAAGGAATACTAAAACACAGGGTTTAGTCATGTGAATAGATGGAGTGTAAACTGATATCACACCTGCCATGGCTCCAGTCTTTGTAAATTCCCACAGCTGTGCCCACTGAAAGGCCCTCTCCCTGGCTCACACTGCAGCATGTCATCAAGGGCATATGCCAGAGCATACACAGCCTTATACACATTATACTCTGGCCTGAGGTCTGAAACGTCCAAGAGCTCAGTCTCCACACTCTCTAGATCTTCCTGTCCAGTGCATAATGCTCCTCCAGCTTCCACCCAACCTGCTGGAGGTGGTGCAAATCTACACTGAAATGTGTGTTCCCAAAACTGATTAACCTGAAACATTTTCAAAAACTGTGTATTATAAATAATGAATATATTATTCTTACAAATAACAGATTTGATTTCAAGGTTAAAATCTCACCATGTTATTTCCACGTCTGTTGTTGTGGTATAGGTCAGGACGTATTTGTAACTGGAAGTCCCTGAGCCCTGGTATTTCTCCTCGACGGATGGCAATGCCCAGTGTTCCACCCAGGTACGGCATGAGGCGGGGGGTCTGGAGCACAGCAGCTGCTGTCCAGGCTTCACTGGCTATCCACTGCAGTCCTGTCACATTCTGCCTCACCACCTGTACATTGCATTATACCAAGTATATGAGTTTATATCGCCATTTATGGCAAGTTATGAGCAAAGTGATGAATATCATCATAACTGGAAATGAGTATAATTTTTTTGAGGGAGGAATCTCACTCTAAAACCCACCTATCAACAATTTTAATTAATCAGAGATGTAACTTATTAATCTTATACCTATTTCTTACAAGACAATACGTTTACGCATGTTAAGTCTTTCATTTTGACAAAGATAACATTAAGTTGTGTGTGAAGTTATGACAAAATTCAATTTCAAGCCCAACCTCTTCCATGAGGTCAATCATGTGGCTCTCATGTGCAAACACAATGACCACACGAGCTGTAGATTTCTTCATCACATCCACAATCCTCCTAAGTTCATCTGGGTCATTGTCCCAGGGCAAAATCTCTGTATAGGCCAGACAACCTCCACCATATGGACCCAGGTCAGATTGGAAGGATCGGGCAGCATGGAGTCCATAATCATCATCTCTCACCAACAGACCTGCCCAAGTCCAGTCAAAGTGTTTAAGAATCTGAATCATAGCACGCACCTAAGTGAGTACAGAGTGGAGGGATTAGTGCATAGGCTGGAATAAGCTTTTATTGAAAATCCTGAGAAACTGGTTCCACCAATGAAGATGTTTAATTATTGCCTCTTGGTGTTTTGACAAGTATTGTTACCGCTGATGCACAAAAGTGCATTCACCAAACAGCCATAACAATAACACTGGCAGCTGGGGTTAATGTTATGGCTGAGCAGTGTATTTTTTGTACAGGGATGTTCTTCCTGAAAAATGTTTAACTGCTCTATGCATTAGCATTTTGGTGATTGATGTTCACCTGGAAAGCATCACTTGGGATCGTCCTAAAGAAGGATGGAAACCTTTGGCGGTCACTCAGGCAGGAACATGTGGCAAAATAACTCACCTGTGAAAAGCACAGACTGAGCATCCTGAAAACAGTCAAAGCTTAAACACACTCTTTCATTATGTAAGGTTGATTATTAATTATTAAGAACTTCATCAAACAATGTGAGTGATACAAAAGAATTAATAGATGGTAAGGCAGAAAAACTTACCATAGGCACTCTGTACAAACCTAAGACAGTGGAGATGGCCATAGAACGTGTAGAAGAAGAATCACCCACAATCCCGAGAACTGGAGGGGTTCCTACACAGGTCTCATGTAATAAAACTTTCTCCTCTTGACCACTGGCTAATAACAATGCTGCACGGAATCCAATTCCAAGTTGAACGCAGTTATCATACAGACTGTATCCCAGAGTCACATTAGGAAGCAGGTTGGAGTTTCTGTTGATTTCATCAATAGCAAAGGCCATGGTCTGAGCCTGTCTGAATCCTAGAATATTAAAACTAACACATACAATACAAATTTTCACTAATTAAAAATACAACAATAACTGTGTAAACATATACATGTTGCACAACAATAGATCATGCAAAGAATGAAGGTAGTTGAACAGTAACAACAAAAACATTTGAATGAAAAAAAAAACATAAATAAGACAAAAGAAAGAGGAGAAGAAAAGAAGTACATTCTAAATTTCTGCCTTTTTCTGTTTCCCTGACAGACTCACCCATAACATGTAGGCTGTTGTGGCTCTGAGGTAAAAGACAGGTCAGGATAATTTGAAAAGAAGTGAATTTCAAAAAGCCCACCTAGAACCACATCTCCATCCTTGTGCATCCCATTTAGATGAAACTCTCCTTGTAACTGACATAAGGAGGAATAAAGAGAGGAGGACACAGCAGAGAAAAAGTACAAATATAACAACATGAGCAAGAGCAAGTTGGTGTCTAGCAAAGTCCACATGACTTTCGTCTGGTTCACCCCTTTTCTGAGCCCAGTCATTAAGCTGTAAAGCTGTGTCACCCTGTTTTATTGACTAATAATATTGTTTAATCTTCTACACCACCCATCAGGGCAGGAGAAGATGTAGGGGCAGGGCCTAAGATGCATTTCTTTTGAGACTGATTTTGAATGGAGGCATAATTCTCTCCAAGGCAATGTTTGCATCCTTTCCAATCCAAATTTAAATCTCTGGGTACTCCAGCTTCCTCCAGTCCAAAGACATGCACGTTAGATTAATTGTTGACTCTAAATTTCCTGTAGGTGTAAATGGTTGTTTGTCTATATGTGTTGGCCCTGCAATGGACTGGAAAAGTACTTTTGACAATTTGCTGGTCAAACACCTCATACCAACTGTCAAGCACATTGGTGGAGAGGTGATGATGATTTGAGCTTGTTTTGCAGTCACAGGACCTGGGCACCTTGCACTCATTGAAGTGACCATGAGTTCCTCTGTACACCAAAGTATTCTAGAGTCAAATGCAAGGCCATCTACCTGACAGCTAAAGCTTGGCTGAAATCGGGTCATGCAACGGGACACCGATTCCAAACACACCACCAAATCTAAAACAGAGTGGCTGATAAAGAAAAAAATTAAAGAAAAGAATTAAAGTGTTGCAATGACCCAGTCAAAGTCCAGACCTCATCCCAATTGAAATGCTATCATGGGACCTTAAGAGAGCTATGCATAAATGAATGCCCACAAAATGTGATGAACTGAACCTATGTTGTGAGAGACCAATAAAGCGATGCAGAAAATGATTATTTCAAGTTACTGCGGTTGAAGGTGTTTCTACAAGTTATTGAATCATGGGGTGTACTTAGTTTTTCACACATGGCTTCTCCATTTTGGCACCATTTTTGTTAAATAAATAATGACACAGTGGAATCTGTTGTGTGTTGTTTTATGTCTGAGGTTAGATTTAAATAATTTTAGAATTTGGTAGATTGATGATTTTTTAAATTATGTCCTGATATGAAAAACTACAGAATGCAAAGAAAGGGTGTACTTTCTTTTTCATGACTGCACAGGTATCAGGAGATTCATTCTGTAGCGAGTATAATCCCAAATTTGTGTGTGATAAGCATACCAGTTTATACTCACCAATTGCACAAATCTGCCCTGAGATTGTGCGATTCACTGTCACACAATAACAGTGCAAAATAAAAGTGAAATGTCCACTAGATGGTAGCAGCATACTGAGACATTTGGTGAAATAATACATCTTCCCATCTAATTTCCATTGCACTGTGCTTGATAGAGGCTGACCATATTTATCTGGCACCAATAATAACTTGGTAGATATATGATCAGTGAAACATGCATGCAGAACAGGTTACCCCATTAGAGCTTGTTGTCACCCATCTTTCCCTCATTTCCTTTCAGCTTTTTTTTTTTACTTTGAAGGCACACTCCAGTGATTTTACACACCAAATGCAGTTCACTTATTACAGAAATTGGTACTGAGTGATTGAAAGTAATTGTGCTATTTCTATTCTGTGGTGTGGGATTCCAGCCTGGAAACCAGACCAATCAGTAAGCTCATGATTATTTGCTGTAACAGATAGGTCTGAACCAATCAGTGGAATTAAAAAAAAAAACAAACAAAAAACAAACTCCTGAGGTTCACTATCAGGTCTGATGCTCAGACACTGTATAATTCTATCAGTGTTGGCCCTAGATCCTCTATACTGCAGGCAATATTGAGAATTGATGGATTACTGCATCCTCAAAAGACAATACCTCCATGACTTTGTTCTTGTTGATGTTCAGAAAATTCAGGAACTGAGAGGAGCTTTTTCCAATTTGGAAGAAATAGGAAAACTGGTGCGTGTATTTCTAAATTCATATCAGCTCCATGCAGGTCAAATTAAATACTGTTGGATTAAACCAAATAATCTGCATCATCTATTCAGGGAAAGTAACTTACAGTTTAATCAGGTGCAAGAAATACTTACACCATAAAAAGTCACAGAGGCCATAAAAAGCATTTGAAGAGTAAGTGTTTCGTACATTAATTGCACTCATAATTGCATAGAATAACTAGTATTCTTACACATATGATCCACAATGCAGAAGATTTCAATACATAATATGTCCTACATGTATGTCCTATCTGTCTAAATTACATGATATTGCTGTTCAAATTAACATACATTTTCTGCCTGTATTTTTGTATTTTGTAGAAAAAAAAGATTAATTCTGTCCTATGAAATTAAGTACAATTTTTATGGCCCTGTGCCTCGACCCATGATAGCTTTCTTTGTGTTTCTCTCTGGTCTCAGCAGGATTATGTAACACTTTGGTCCAAACAGTGCCATTAAGAGGCCAAAACTGGAGGCCAGGATGGCAAATACCTCCACTGCATCTGCATATTTGCCTGGTGAGCTGATATAAGCAGGGACAAATGCCACCCACACAGCACAGAAGATCAGCATGCTGAAAGTTATGAGTTTGGCCTCATTGAAACTGTCTGGAAGATTTCTTGCTAGGAATGCTAACAGGAAACTGAGCATAGCCAGTAAACCAATATAACCAAGTAACACTGCAAAACCAACAGGGGACCCAACTATACACTCATAAACTATCTTGTCATTGTGGTATTGGGTGTTTTTATGAGGTACTGGTGAAGCAGACAAAAGCCAGGCAGTACAGATTGCCGCTTGAACAGAAGTAAGAACCACAACTGTCCCTCTCTGCTGTAAAACACCAAACCACTTCAGACTGGCTTCACCTCCTGGCTTGGAGGCCTTGAACACAGCCAGAACCACCATGGTTTTCACCAGGATACATGAGACACAAAGCACAAAGCTGATCCCAAATGCTGCATGTCTCAGTTGGCATGTCCATAGTCTGGGTCGTCCAATGAATAGCAATGAACAGAGGAAACATAACTTAAGCGACAGCAATAGCTGGAAACTCAGTTCTGAATTGTTGGCACGAACTACAGGTGTTCTGCGATGATAGATGAAGATGCCTAGGACAACAATACAGATAAATGTGCCCAGCAGTGAGGTGGCTGTCAAGAAGATACCCAGAGGCTCGTGATAGGAGAGGAATTCTGTTGTTTTAGGAACACAGTGGTCACGCTGAGGACTGGACCAGAAATCCTCTGGACAACTGGTGCACTCCATGGAGTCTACGAAAATAAGAAAAGTGTTGAGACATGTTTATAATATATATCCAAACTGAATTATTTAAAACTGAACACTCACCAGTCTTATTACTGATTGTTCCCTCAGAACAAGGGATGCAGTCAAAACAACACTCAGGTTCCCCCTTCTTTCTGGCCATGCGGGTACCTGGAGGACAGCTCTCACTGCACACTGACCGGGGTGGCTGTAGGTACAAGAATAAATATTTGTTATTCTACATGACTATTGTGGACCAGAAGTCTGAAAAATCATAAGTGACCTTTTTTGACTTGAAGTTCCAGAAGATTTTGTCTTCATCAAGTGTGAGTTCTTCACCTTTGAAGGCTGACTTCTTAACCTCACCCACAGTCTGAACTTTAGTTCTTCCATCAGGAAGCCACTGCCAGTTAATAATATCATAGATTGGTAAAACATCACCATTCTCATCAAATGACACTTGATCACCAAATGATGTGGTGAAGTTGACCTTATCCAAGTAATACACAAGCTGTGAATATTAGAATAAGGGATACAGAAGAAAAACAGAGTACAGATTGAAAAACTGATATGACCATGTTGACCACATAGTATTTATTATTAAACTGCAAACAAAACAACCCTAATGACAAAATGTTGCTCTCTCTGACCTGATATTACTGAATACTATCTAGCTATTACCCAGCTTTTGGAAAATTTATCTTAGCTGTGTTAATCATTTCACATTTAGTCACCTCAAAGATTTTTCACTTTAATCCTATGCATGCTACTCCACAAGGAATACTAAAACACAGGGTTTAGTCATGTGAATAGATGGAGTGTAAACTGATATCACACCTGCCATGGCTCCAGTCTTTGTAAATTCCCACAGCTGTGCCCACTGAAAGGCCCTCTCCCTGGCTCACACTGCAGCATGTCATCAAGGGCATATGCCAGAGCATACACAGCCTTATACACATTATACTCTGGCCTGAGGTCTGAAACGTCCAAGAGCTCAGTCTCCACACTCTCTAGATCTTCCTGTCCAGTGCATAATGCTCCTCCAGCTTCCACCCAACCTGCTGGAGGTGGTGCAAATCTACACTGAAATGTGTGTTCCCAAAACTGATTAACCTGAAACATTTTCAAAAATGTGTATTTTAAATAATGAATATATTATTCTTACAAATAACAGATTTGATTTCAAGGTTAAAATCTCACCATGTTATTTCCACGTCTGTTGTTGTGGTATAGGTCAGGACGTATTTGTAACTGGAAGTCCCTGAGCCCTGGTATTTCTCCTCGACGGATGGCAATGCCCAGTGTTCCACCCAGGTACGGCATGAGGCGGGGGTCTGGAGCACAGCAGCTGCTGTCCAGGCTTCACTGGCTATCCACTGCAGTCCTGTCACATTCTGCCTCACCACCTGTACATTGCATTATACCAAGTATATGAGTTTATATCGCCATTTATGGCAAGTTATGAGCAAAGTGATGAATATCATCATAACTGGAAATGAGTATAATTTTTTTGAGGGAGGAATCTCACTCTAAAACCCACCTATCAACAATTTTAATTAATCAGAGATGTAACTTATTAATCTTATACCTATTTCTTACAAGACAATACGTTTACGCATGTTAAGTCTTTCATTTTGACAAAGATAACATTAAGTTGTGTGTGAAGTTATGACAAAATTCAATTTCAAGCCCAACCTCTTCCATGAGGTCAATCATGTGGCTCTCATGTGCAAACACAATGACCACACGAGCTGTAGATTTCTTCATCACATCCACAATCCTCCTAAGTTCATCTGGGTCATTGTCCCAGGGCAAAATCTCTGTATAGGCCAGACAACCTCCACCATATGGACCCAGGTCAGATTGGAAGGATCGGGCAGCATGGAGTCCATAATCATCATCTCTCACCAACAGACCTGCCCAAGTCCAGTCAAAGTGTTTAAGAATCTGAATCATAGCACGCACCTAAGTGAGTACAGAGTGGAGGGATTAGTGCATAGGCTGGAATAAGCTTTTATTGAAAATCCTGAGAAACTGGTTCCACCAATGAAGATGTTTAATTATTGCCTCTTGGTGTTTTGACAAGTATTGTTACCGCTGATGCACAAAAGTGCATTCACCAAACAGCCATAACAATAACACTGGCAGCTGGGGTTAATGTTATGGCTGAGCAGTGTATTTTTTGTACAGGGATGTTCTTCCTGAAAAATGTTTAACTGCTCTATGCATTAGCATTTTGGTGATTGATGTTCACCTGGAAAGCATCACTTGGGATCGTCCTAAAGAAGGATGGAAACCTTTGGCGGTCACTCAGGCAGGAACATGTGGCAAAATAACTCACCTGTGAAAAGCACAGACTGAGCATCCTGAAAACAGTCAAAGCTTAAACACACTCTTTCATTATGTAAGGTTGATTATTAATTATTAAGAACTTCATCAAACAATGTGAGTGATACAAAAGAATTAATAGATGGTAAGGCAGAAAAACTTACCATAGGCACTCTGTACAAACCTAAGACAGTGGAGATGGCCATAGAACGTGTAGAAGAAGAATCACCCACAATCCCTAAGACTGGAAGGGTTTCTACACAGGTCTCATGTAATATGACTTGCTCCTCTTGACCACTGGCTAATGACAATGCTGCACGGAATCCAATTACTAGTTTGTTGCAGTTATCATACAGACTGTATCCCAGAGTCACATTAGGTAGCAGGTTG
This sequence comes from Lates calcarifer, assembly GCF_001640805.2. Taxonomy (NCBI): domain Eukaryota; kingdom Metazoa; phylum Chordata; class Actinopteri; family Centropomidae; genus Lates; species Lates calcarifer. The sequence goes on along the minus strand of NC_066853.1, from coordinate 14,581,836 downwards.
GAGTTTCTGTTGATCTCATCAATAGCAAAGGCCATGGTCTGTGCTTTTCTGAATCCTGAAACATCAAAACTAACACATAAAATACCAGTGTTTACTACTAAAAAATACAACAGTATACAGTAACTGTGCAAACACATACAGTGAGCAGTGAATTCAGTTTAATAGCAGCAACCATGATACTAATAAATCAATTTAAAAAAGGAGACTGTACAAAAAACAATATCTTTTAAATGGCATAAATACACAATGAAACTCTTTAATAGTAACATCAGTTGAACAAAAATACATTTTACTAATGGAACTGATTTTCCCAGTTTTAGCTTTTTTCTATTTCCCTGACAGACTCACCCATGACAGGTAGGCTGTTGTGGCTCTGAGGTAAAAGACAGGTCAGGATGAGTAGAAAAGAAGTGGGTTCCAAAAAGCCCACCAAGAACCACATCTCCAGTCTTGTGAATCCCATTTAGATGAAACTGTCCCTGTAACTGGCAGGAGGAGGAATACAGAGGGGAGGACACAGTAGAGGAAAAGTAGGAATACAACAACAAGAGCAAGTTAGTGTCTAGGATTGTCCACATGACTTTCCTCTGGTTCACCCCTTTTCTGAGCCCAGTTATTAATTTCTACAGCTATGTCACCCCCTTTTATTGACTTACAGTATTTTTTAATCTTCCACACCACCCATCAGGGCAGGAGAAGATGTAGGGGCAGGGCCTAAGATGCATTTTATTTCATACAGGTGAATCAATGTGTTTACGTTGTTAATGTCACCTTTCCAAGCCAAATGTGAGTTGTGGATGACCATGGTGATCAAGGTCTAATATAAATTGCATGATAGTCATATGGTGTGTAAATTCTCTTGAATGTCATGTGAAGTGGGTTTTCCATATGTATGTCAAGTTGTAGACTGTTTTCAAGTAAATTATCTATTTGTATTTTTGTAAAATACAGTTTTTCTACACTTTTTCTTTCACTTTTTTTTTAAACCTTAACAAATTATGTACGTGCTTGTATCAGAAAAGTTATTTACAACTGAGATCAATCCAAAGTTGTGACAAACATACCAGATTATGCTCATCAAATGCACAAATCAGCCCTGAGTTTGGGGTATTCACTGTGACACCGTGATGGAATTAAGAGAAATGTCCACTAGATGGTAGCAGCAGCATACTGAGACGCTTGGTCAAATAATACATCTTCCCATCTAATTTTCATTGCACTGTGCTTGATAGAGAGTGACTGTATTTGGCTGGCACCTGTTAACTTGGTAGATATGAGATATGATCAGTTGTGCAGAACCATGCGTGCATTAGATTGTGTTGTGACCCATCTATCCCCTCCCTCATTTCCTCTCAGCTTTTTTACTTTAAAGGCACACTCCAGTTATTTTACACATCAAGTTCAGTTTACTTATTACAAAAAGTGGTACTCAACCAGTGAAAGTAATTGTGGTCTATGGGGCATGGAATTCTAGCCTGGAAATCAGACCCTATCATTAAACTATAATGAGGCAGTTTTGATACAATGACTAAGAGAGGATCTGCAATGGTCAATAATGCTCCTTTGAAATCAAAACTGAACAAAGAAATTCCAGAGACATTTCTCAAATGTAAATTGGTCTGGCTGGATTCCAAAGTAAAATAACCATGGTATTGGAGTCAGGATTTTGTGACTAGAGCTATCTGGGAGAAACCCTGTTTTACAAACTTGACATTGGTGTTTAGCAACCAGGGAGGATCTAATGAAAGACACCACTTGGTTTCATAATGTGAAGTGTAGGATCCAGTGTTAGAAACCTTATTGCCTCAGTGTTGAGAATTTTATTTTTTAATTTTTAAAATCCACCACCCTTGTTAGGGTGGTACTGTGGTGCAGTGGTTAGCACTGTTGCCTTACATCAAGTAGGTTCTGGGTTTGAGCCCTGGTTTGGGCTGTGGAGTTTGCATGGTCTCCTTGTGCCTGTGTGGGTTCTCTCCTACAGAGGCCAGGTTAATTGATAACTTTAAATTGCCCATAGGTGTGAATGTCTGACAAAATTGTTTGTCTATATGTGCTGGCCATGCAATGGAGTGGTGATCTGTACAGGGTGTACCCCGCCTCTCGCCCAATAATAGCTGGGATAGGCTCCAGACCCCCCAACCCTGCGATCCCTAACGGATAAGCAGTATAGATAATGGATGGATAGAAATATCTTGTTACTCCCCCACCTTTAGGGAAGTGCAATACTAAACTGCTTGACAAAACTAAATATTGTTGGATGAAATCACTTACTCTGCAAAATGTCTCAAGTAACTCACAGTTTAATGTGGTGTAAGGTTAACTTACACCATGAAAAGTCACAAAGCTCATAAACAGCATTTGAAGAGAATGTGTTCTGTACTTCAGTTACACCCTAGAAAAAAACAGAATAACTGATATTGTTTAAGTATTCTTACATATATGATCCACATAGTGTATTAATGAAAATAAATTAATGTGGTCTAAAATTAAGCACGTTTATGACACAGCGTCTCTACCCATGATAGCTTTCTTCGTGTTTCTCTCTGGTCTCAGTAGGATTATGTAACACTTCGGTCCAAACAGTGCCACCAAAAGGCCAAAACTGGAAGCCAGGATGGCAAATACCTCCACTGCATCTGCATATTTGCCTGGTGAGCTGATATAAGCAGGGACAAATGCCACCCACACAGCACAGAAGATCAGCATGCTGAAAGTTATAAGTTTGGCTTCATTGAAACTGTCTGGAAGATTCCTTGCAAGGAATGCTAACAGGAAACTGAGGATAGCCAGTAAACCAATATAACCAAGTAACACTGCAAAACCAATTGTGGACCCAACTACACACTCATAAACTATCTTGTCATTGTGGTATTTGGTGTTTTTATGGGGCATTGGTGAAGCAGACAAAAGCCAAGCAGTACAGATTACTGCTTGAACAGAAGTAAGAACCAGAACTGTCCCTCTCTGCTGTAAGACACCAAACCATTTCAGACTGGCTTCACCTCCTGGCTTGGAGGCCTTGAACACAGCAAGAACCACCATGGTTTTCACCAGGATACATGAGACACAAAGCACAAAGCTGATCCCAAATGCTGCATGTCTCAACTGGCATGTCCATGGTTTGGGACGGCCAATAAACAGCAGTGAACATAGGAAACATAACTTAAGTGACAGCAATAGCTGGAAACTCAGTTCTGAATTGTTGGCACGAACTATAGGTGTTCTGCGATGATAGATGAAGATGCCCAGGACAACAGCACAGATAAATGTGCCCAGCAGTGAGGTGGCTGTCAAGAAGATACCCAGAGGATCATGATAAGAGAGGAACTCTGTTTTCTTAGGAACACAGTGATCACGCTGGGGACTGGACCAGAAATCCTCTGGACAACTGGTGCACTCCGTGGAGTCTGTGAAAACAAAGAATCTTTTGACATACGTGTTTATACTAAACTGAAATATTTAAAACTGAACACTCACCAGTCTTATTGCTGATCTTTCCCTCAGAACAAGGGATGCAGTCAAAACAACACTCAGGTTCTCCCTTCTTTCTGGCCATGCGGGTACCTGGAGGACAGCTCTCACTGCACACCGACCAGGGCGGCTGTACGGAGAAAAGTAAACATCTGTTTTTCTACACCAACATACACTGATATAATGGGTTATCCATGGGCCAGAAAATAACAATCTGAAAAATCAGGGGTAACCTCTTTGGATTCAAAGTTCCAGAAGATTTTGTCTTCATCAAGTGTGAGTTCTTCTCCTTTGAAGGCTGACTTCTTAACATCACCCACAGTCTGAACTTTAGTTCTTCCATCAGGAAGCCACTGCCAGTTCAAGATATCATAGATTGGTAAGACATCACCATTCTCATCAAACAACACTTGATCACCAAATGATGTGGTGAAGTTGACCTTTTCCAAGTAGTACACAATCTGTGAATATGAGAATGTTGGATACAGAAGAAAAAAGAGAATAGAGGAAAAAATAAATTCATACCATGGTGACCACAGGGTTCTTATCAAACTACATACAACACTTATATAGGAATATATTAAGTCATTAATAAATTCCAGCAGAGCATTTCCTTTTCAGTAGTTACATTACATACAGTAATATCTATCTAGCGACAACATGTTGCTCTATCTGTCCTGATATTGATAAATTCTATCACACAGCTTTCAAGAAAATTCTTTCAGCTATCCTTTCTTAGATCTTACACCCTAAATACTAAAACACAGGATTTAGTTACATGAACAGATGGAGTGTAAACTGGTATCACACCTGCCATGGCTCCAGTTTGTGTAAATTACCACAGCTGTGCCCACTGAAAGGCCCTCTCCCTGGCTCACAGCGCAGCATGTCATCAAGGGCATATGCCAGAGCATACACAGCCTTGTACACATTATACTCTGGCCTGAGGTTTGAAATGTCCAAGGCCTCAGTCTCCACATTCTCTAGATCTTCCTGTCCAGTGCATAATGCTCCCCCAGCTTCCACCCAACCTGCTGGAGGTGGTGCAAATCTACACTGAAATGTGTATTCCCAAAACTGATTTACCTGAAATATATTAAAAACTGTGTGTTATAAACAGTGACAGTATATGATTATTGCAAATACTAGTTCAGATTGCATGGGTAAACTCTCACCATGCTATCTCCATAGCTGTTGTTGTGGTGTAGGTCAGGGTGTGTTTGTAGCAGGAAGTCTCTGAGCCCTGGTATTTCTCCTCGACGGATGGCAATGCCCAGTGTTCCACCCAGGTACGGCATGAGGCGGGGGGTCTGGAACACAGTAGTTTCTGTCCAGGCTTCACTGGCTATCCACTGCAGGCCTGTCACATTCTGCCTCACCACCTGTACATTGCATCATATAAAGCATATTACTTCATAATGCCATTCCACTAAAGTATGTAGTTTCCACAGTTGATGTCATACACATGCATATTTGTGTTTTACACAGTATTATGAGCAAAGTGAGGAATATCATTATAGATGCAACAGTGTATAATTTTTCTGAGCAGCACATTTAATTAATCAGAAGTGGAACATAGTCAATTAAATCTATTTCTTACAGGCCAGTAAATTTTTCTAACACAAATGTTTTTCAGTTTGACAAAGAAAACATTAAGCTGAGTGTTATGTTATGACAAAATTGTATTTCAAGCCGAACCTCTTCCATGAGGTCAATCATGTTTCTCTCCTGTGCAAACACAATGACTACGCGAGCTGTGGATTTCTTCATCATATCCACAATTCTCTTCAGTTCAGCTGGGTTGTCACCCTTGGGCAAAATCTCTGTGTAGGCCAGACAACCTCCCCCAGATGGACCAAGGTCAGATTGGAAGATTCGGGCAGCATGGAATCCATAATCATTATCACTGATCAGCAGACCTGTCCAAGTCCAGCCAAAGTGTTTTAGAATCTGAATCATAGCACGCACCTAAGTGAGTACAGAGTGGAGGGATTAGTGTACAGGCTGGAGTAATCTTCCACTGGAAATCTTGCTGAACAGATTCCACAATTGACCATGTTTAAAAAGTGCTTGTCAGTGTTGTGAGAGATAATATTATCAATAGTATACAAAAGGAATACACACAACATTAAAACCAGTAACTAGGTATAATATTGTGGCTGATCAGTGCATTTGTAGTACAGAGATGTTCTCACTATTTTATCTGCACTTGCATTATTTTATGCATTATCAGTTTGCTGATAGATTTTCACCTGGAAAGCATCACTTGGGATCGTCCTAAAGAAGGATGGAAACTTTTGACGGTCACTCAGGCAGGAACATGTGGCAAAATAACTCACCTGTAAAAAACACAAACTGAGCATCCTGAAAACAGTCAAAGACTTTACACACAGTTCTTATAATTCTTCATTGATTAAAACTTAAACTTACTTAAAACTTACCATAGGTACTCTGTACAAACCTAAGGCAGTGGAGATGGCAATAGAGCGTGTAGAGGAAGAATCACCCACAATACCTAGGACTGGAGGGTTTCCTACACAGGTCTCACGTAATACAACTTGCTCCTCTTGACCACTGACTAATGACAACGATGCATGGAATGCAATTTCTAGTTGGACGCAGTTATCATACAGACTGTATCCCAGAGTCACATTAGGAAGCAGGTTGGAGTTTCTGTTGATCTCATCAATAGCAAAGGCCATGGTCTTGGCCTGTCTGAATCCTGTAACATCAAAACTAACACATAAAATACCTCTGTTTAATGAAAATTAGAAAATGACACATTAACTGTGTGAACATAAATATTTCAAGACCACAGATTTAGCAAACAATGAAGCCAGTTGAATAACAGCCATAATAATAATACTTGAGAGAAAAAGTAAATAAAGGAGGCTATGCAAAAGCAATATCTTTAAAATGGCATAAATACACAATAAAATTCTTTCACAGTAATATCAGATGATGAAAAATACATTCTACCAATTTAATTGATTTTCTCCAGTTTCTGCTTTTTTTGTTTCCCTGACAGACTCACCCATAGCAGGTAGGCTGTTGTGGCTCTGAAGTAAAAGACAGATCAGGATAAGTAGAAAAAAAGTGCATTCTAAAAAGTCCACCTAGAACCACATCTCCAGCCTCGTGCATCCCATTTAGGTGAAACTCTCGCTGTAACCTGCAGGAGGAGGAATACAGAGGGGAGGACACAGCAGAGGAAAAGTAGTAACATACGAACATGAGCAAGAGCAAGTTGGTAACTAAAAATATCCACATGACGTTTGTCTGATTCACCCCTTTTCTGAGCTCAGATATTAGATCCTACAGCTATGTCATCCTCTTTTATTGACTTCCAATATTGTTTAATCTTGCACACCACCCATCAGGGCAGGAGAAGACGTAAGGGCAGGGCCTAAAATGTATTTCATTTCATATAGATTTTGTATTGCAGCAGTTTAACTTTTCACTCTAAGGCCATGTTTGCATCCTTTCCAATCCAAATGGATGACTGTGATGATCAAGGTTTATCTAAAATTTGCATGACAGTCATATAAGTTTTACATTTTCTTGAAAGTGATGTGAAGTGGACGTCCATATGAATGTTAAGTTATAGACTGTTTCACCTTCCCATAAAACATCTACTTGCCTTGTCATAAAATACATTTTTCTCCCCAATCACTTTGCAGTTTAAAGCCCTAACAGATATTGTACATACATGTACCAAAAGAATAATTTTGGACTGAGTATAATCTGAAATTTGTGTGTGAGAGAAGCATGCCAGATCATACACATTAAACGTACAAATCAGAACCCGAGTTTAAGGGATTTACTGTCACAAAGTAATAGATTATATAAAATGTCCACTAGATAGTAGCAGCAGCTTACTGAGACAGATGGCGAAATATTGCATCGCCACATCTTTTTTTCATAGCACTGTACTTAATAGAGACTTACTGTGTCTCGCTGGCACCCATAGCAACTAGGTAGGAAACGTGTGCAAGACAGGTCACCCCCATTTCCTCCCCCTTCATTTTTTTTCTCAGCTTTTTTACTTTAAAAGCACATGCCAGTGATTTTACACATCAAGTCCAGTTTACTTATTACCGAAAGTAGTACTCAGCCAGTGAAAGTAATGGTGTAATTTCTATTCTTTGGAGTGGGATTCTAAAAGACAAGACATTGACAAAAATGTTAGGCAGCCTGGCTGTTATACTAACAGCACAGTTCAGTAATGCACATGATCTGCTACAAAGGGCAGCAAACAAACTGAGGTCCAGTGTGCTACAAAGTTTACAACAGCAAGAAGACAATGATGTTCCCCAACAGCATCTTGGGTAACTAAAACAACCCTCAGCTCAGGCCAAAGTATGCATCGAGAAGCTAAAAGAAGAAGAAAAAAGAGCTGATTTAAAAAGTAAAAAGCAAGAGCTAAAACAGGCCCTCCTCAGATGTAACTGGGAGCTAGCTGCAGCTGATAACCAACTTGATGAGGTGAGAAAAGCCGATGGCAAATCCCTCAGAGGACATAGATAATTTAAAACCTCAGAACAAAAACTGTGACATACATCTGGAAACTAAAAGAAAGCAAATCCAACAGATGCAACAGTAAACAGTAGCTAGGGACAGAATTAATAAAGGTAGAGCAGAAAAAGAAAAGTCAGCAGTTAAAAGCAACAGTCATTTGAAATAGGTAGAAGCAGACAAACCTATCCTGATGAGAATTTCCTAGGGGAAAGGAAAGACTATTCACCCACTAGGGAAGCTCAAAGAGGCATGCCTTCACAACCCTTCTCCCCTCTCACTCTGGACCCCTTCCGGGCCAGCAGAACCCCTCTAGATATGGTTAAGATGACTTCCCCTCTGGGTCCCTCAGATTGAGACTTAGATAAGATTGCTCCTAAAATATCCCATCTTGAACCATCTCCTGATGGTTGTCATGACACCACCACCTAAGACACTGACTTCTACTTAAGAAAGTTCCAACATTCTACAGTTGATGACAATATATATCTGATCAAGGTGACTTCTATTTGTCAACAAACTTATTGGGTGCCTACTTGCTCAAATCAGGGAAAACTATTACCTTCTCTGCAAGAGACAGGGTTGGTATAAACCTCAGAAACATCAATGAGAGAAAGACAACAACCAGTGACTGTCTCAGTAGCAGACCACTAATGCTGGTTCCCAGTGGACTGAAGCCTGCTACACCTCAGGGCCAAGCCCTGGAAGTCCGCAATAACAGACTTGACAAACCAGAGCAGAGGGGTGAGAACCCCTCCAACAATTCTTGACGTTTTTGCATGAGAAAGGTGTTATTGAACTACCCCACATTCTGTAGCAAGTTGACTCAGTTGGATGAAGAGGGGTGCCAGTCAGAGTCATGCTTGACCGATTAGATTTGTCACACCATACAAAACCAATCAGCAAACAGGGATGAAATATTCAACTCTCAAAAGGCACCAGCACTGAAACAAAGAGAACAGTGTTTTTCAACCTTTTTTGAGCCAAGGCACATTTTTTTCCATGAAAAAAAATCACGAGACACACCACCAGCAGAAAATGTTAAAAAATGAAACTCTGTAGCCTATATTGACAATTTAAAGTCATTCAAGTGTCCTGAATAAGAATCAAATAAACACAAAGAAAAAGTATTTTATAATCGTTCATATTTCTACCCACTGAGTGTGTAACCTGGGCCTGTTTGGATGAACACAGAGCTGATATCCTGGCAGGAATCGAAGAAAGACACACACAAAGCTCTTCCTCAACAGCTTTCAGTCTCTCTCTCGTGGAAAATGGGAGCAGTGTCAAAGTAGATTTGTTTGCCAGAATGGGGAACTCCTTGGCAGTAGCCAACCAAAAACTGTCCAAAGGTAGATCAGCAAAGCTTAGCTTTAAACCACGATTTTGTCTCAGTTCGGTTAGTTCCTCCTGCTCCTGTAAAGTCATGTCCTTTCCACCAACTGATGCTGAGCAATATGGGTCCCTAACCCAGTCAAGGCATTCAGTGGAGGCTGAAGAGAAATAAAATGACATCTTCTCCTCAAGAGTTTTTAAATGTTTAACTATTATCTTGAAGCTTACTTGGTACCATAGCACTGTTGGATAGCTTTTCACCACACACCAAGCACAACGGAGTCGGTTTCATTGCATCCCCGGTGAAAGTAAATCCAAATGAAAGACAGCTTTCGCTGTATTGCTGCGCGCCAGAGACTTTGCTTGAGCTAACCGTCTTTTCTTTCTTTGACCTCCACTCATACTTGGGCCTTCATCTGGCCCCGAATTTTATCCAGGGTCCAGTTCGGAGTTAGAATCTCTCCTTTTCAAAAACTTCTCCATCACTGTCACCGTATAGTCTCGCTACCACAATGCCACTGTCACCGCCACCTGACGCATCCATGCATCACTAATTCTCTAGTGTCAAAATACAAAGCAATTAGCTACCTGCTGCCACCTACTGATATGGAAGAGTATTACATGGTTACTCTGCCGATCACTAGACAGCACAGACACTCGACAACGACACGTTATTTGCGAATAATAATTAATTCGTTTTCAAAAAATATTTTTTAGACCAATTAGGTGAAATTGGATAATTTCCCACGGCACACAATATCTCACGGCACACTAATGTGCCGCGGCACAGTGGTTGAAAAACACTGAAATAGAGTACCACTCAATCAGTTTGAATGGAATGTATTCGATCGACCGTGCACGTGAGCAATAATAGAGGGTGTGCTTGTGTTCCACAGCCCAGAGTTCGCTCCACTCGGGACAAACTCGGTTTTTCCCCCACAACCCAAAATATAATTCAGTTCAATCCAGTTTTATACAGATGAAAGTCTCAAATGTCTGCGCCGGGTTTTTTACGGATCCACTCAAAATATATGAAAACCAGGAAACCCAAAAGTGTAATCACTGCGTCCGCAAATGCAGTTCAAAACATCACTGTTTACAGTATATACATCAGGTACTCACCGTACTGTCAGTCGGTCACTTGGTCAGAAGTCAGTGGTCAACCAGATTCGCAGAGTCAGTTGTAGCTCCGCGGAGACCGCTGCAACTCCGGGTTATATTCTCCGACTGGGACATACACATGTACGGGAAAATTTACATCCATCTAACCAGACTCCAGATGCGACGTTTGTGTTTTCTTGTTATCCAGAATTGGCAGTAATAACGCGGACTTTACACGCGGTCGAATGTTGAGGATAAATAAATTCTCTCCTTCACTCCACTCCACACTTGCGGCCTCTGAGAGGTAGGTTTCAACCTCCGCACCACGAACTGTGATTGGATTATTGAAAGACTGTGGTTGTTAATTGTAGGAAATTTGACTCGTGATATGGTGGGCAGTGCTTTAAGTCAGACGGCCTGGTCGCTACAGTTCATAGCGCGTTTGCACACGATGCACTCGGCACTTGATGTCAATAGGCTGCAAACAATACTACAGTGGTCGAACAAAGACTTGAACCTCCGTAGTTGTTCGCCGGGTGTGCAACCATCAGTGGTGAAAATCACCATCAGACCAATGAATCTTGACCACACCAGTCCTCAGTTAACATTGTTCCTTTTCACATTGGCAAAGATTTCCTTAACCAACTTGAAAGAAACCCAGCATCTGCCTATCTTCTCAACCTTCTACTGCTCAGTGCTGTGCTCTTGAAGTCACTGAGACCAAAACACATGGCACAATGAGCCCTACCTGGCCAACAGATGTTCCAGCCAAACAGGGAGGGCACACTTGGGATGTCTGCCCTGTAGTCTCTACACCAATTTGAGTCCCAACCCTCCCACCCATACTGTCCCCATGGCTCCTGCACCTCTTCTAGGACCCACCAGCACCACTACCATGACTGCTGCGCTGACTTTGTCCACCTCCTGCCTCTAATTCTGAACCACTTCTGCTCTCACAAAGAAAGATCTGGACAAGGGCGAAGACAGACATAAGACCTTTTACTACTACAAAGCTCCCTGTGACAAACTCTAAGTAGAAGACACACAGTGCCTAAAACAACTGGAAAAACTTGTCCAAACACAGGTAAAGGTGCTTCTAAGTTCCTTCCTTACTGGCCAACCCCCCAACTTTTTCTTGCTGTGCATGAAAATAAGTTTACTGAGAATAATGAAAGGCCAAAATTTAATTGTGTCCATTGTATTCAGAGAAAACCATACAAGACATAATGGGACAATCTTATCCCAGTCATGTCAGAAATAACAGAAAAATCTGTACACACCTAGGAATGCCAAGTGCCAGTAGTTTAACTGTCCTTGATCAGCAAGCAAGAACAACTTCAGTCAGAAGAACAAAAGTAGTATACTTCATTAATTTATTAATAGTAATCCTGCGTTTTCACCCTGAGGAATTTTGTTAAGATTCTTGAGCTGTTTAGATAATGCTAAATTTTTTTTAAAGTCATTAAGTTGAAATTCAATACAGTAACTTTTTCTGTCAGTAACCTATAGGCCAGACTGCACCAAAGAACTGCCTCACCAGTAGCTCAAAAGGAGTGCCAAAGGACAGTCTTTGATGTTCAAAGGCTGAGCAGCTGAGATGCGCTGGCAGGAACCATTGCCAGGCAACCGTATGGTGGATTTTGGAGTGCTCCACCTAAAGTCCATCCTTGGAAAAGTTGCCAGCTTCAAGCACTTCTGAGCAGATCAACGTGCTCAGTATATACGTATTTATTCACTGTAAACGTATGGTTTTATAGGTGCAACTGAGAACCACATCCCTTAAATCAGAAATTACAACTTCAGATATTAGAATGACTGGATTTATGAGTAATATTGATAATATTAATATAATAATTCATATTATAACATTGGTGGCCTCCTACAACAAGTGTTGGTTTAATTCTCTAAATTATTTCTGGATATTTGCCACAATGCAACAAAAACAATGCTTAGAGACTATATAATTCTAAGAATGTTGTTTATGGTTCTGCAGGCAGTATTAAGAATTCATAGATTACTGCATCCTTAAGAGACATTACCCGCATGATTTTGTTTGTGTTGATATTTTGAAACTCAGGAGCTGAGAGAAGCCTTTTGTATTTTGGGGAAATAGGGGAACTAGTGAGTGTATCTTTAAGTCCACATCAGCACCATGCGGATCAAAATTAAATATTGCTGGATTACACAAAATAATCTGTATTATGTATTCAGGGAAAGTAACTTACAGTTTAACAAATGGAACATTAACCTACCATGAAAAGTCACAAAGGCCATAACAGTATTTGAAGCTTAAGGGCTTTGTACTTTAATTGAACCCTGGAAAAAAGTACTCTTATATACATGATCCAAGATGTAGAAGATTTCATAGTCAAATATATAATTGTGGCATCAGGCCTCCTTTCTCAATTACATAAAACTGTTTTTCCTATGAACGTATTTTCTGTCTATATTTTTGTATTGCTTGCTCATGGTGGGATCTGTTGGGTTTCTCTCTATAAATTTTATAAGATAAAGAGTACGGTCTAGACCTGCTCTATATGTACAGTGCCTTGAGATAACTTCTGTTGTGAATTGGCGCTATATAAATAAAATTTGACTTGACTAGCAAGAAAACTGATGAATTTTGGCTAGTGAAATTAAGCACAATTTTTATGATTCAATGCCCCGACCCATGATAGCTTTCTTCGTGTTTCTCTCTGGTCTCAGCAGGATTATGTAACATTTGGGTCCAAACAGTGCCACCAAGAGGCCAAAACTGGAGGCCAGGATGCTAAATACCTCCACTGCATCTGCATATTTGCCTGGTGAGCTGATATAAGCAGGGACAAATGCCACCCACACAGCACAGAAGATCAGCATGCTGAAAGTGATGAGTTTGGCCTCATTGAAACTGTCTGGAAGATTCCTTGCTAGAAATGCTAACAGGAAACTGAGGATAGCCAGTAAACCAATATAACCAAGTAACACTGCAAAACCAACTGTGGACCCAACTACACACTCATAAACTATCTTGTCATTGTGATATTTGGTGTTTTTATGAGGTGCTGGTGAAGCAGACAAAAGCCAAACAGTACAGACTGTGGCTTGAACAGAAGTAAGAACCACAACTGTTCCTCTCTGCTGCACAGCACCAAACCACTTCAGACTGGCTTCACCTCCTGGCTTGGAGGCTTTGAACACAGCAACAACCACCATGGTTTTCACCAGGATACATGAGACACAAAGCACAAAGCTGATCCCAAACTGCTGCATGTCTCAGTTGGCATGTCCAAAGTCTGGGTCGTCCAATGAACAGCAATGAGCAGAGGAAACATAACTTAAGTGACAGCAATAGCTGGAAACTGAGTTCAGAATTGTTGGCGCGAACTATAGGTGTTCTGCGATGATAGATGAAGATGCCCAGGACAACAGCACAGATAAATGTGCCCAGCAGTGAGGTGGCTGTCAAGCAGATACCCAGAGGCTCATGGAAGGAGAGGAACTCTGTTGTCTTAGGAACACAGTGGTCACGCTGGGGACTGGACCAGAAATTGTCTAGACAACTGGTGCACTCCATGGAGTCTATGAAAACAGTGAAGGTTTTGAGATACATGTTTATACAATAAACCTAAACTGAAATGTTTAAACCTGAACACTCACCAGTCTTATTGCTGATCATTCCCTCAGAACAAGGGATGCAGTCAAAACAACACTCAGGTTGCCCCTTCTTTCTGGCCATGCGGGTACCTGGAGGACAGCTCTCACTGCACACTGACCGGGGTGGCTGTAGGGAGAAATAAATATTTGCGATTCTAAACTACCACACACTGCTACAATGGGTTATCCATGGGCCAGAAAGTCTGAAAAATCAGAAATAACCTTTTTGGATTCAAAGTTCCAGAAGATTTTGTCTTCATCAAGTGTGAGTTCTTCACCTTTGAAGGCTGACTTCTTAACCTCACCCACAGTCTGAAGTTTAGTTCTTCCATCAGGAAGCCACTGCCAATTCATGATATCATATATTGGTAGGACATCACCATTCTCATCAAATGACACTTGATCACGAAATGATGTGGTGAAGTTGACCTTATCCAAGTAATACACAAGCTGTGAATATATAGTGCCAGTATCAGAATCAGTGACACAGAAAAAAGACAATAGAAGAAAAAATAGTGATCATAGAGTGATCACAGGGTTCTTATCAAACAATTGCTCCAACAATTATGAAGATGGAAAGTCATTAAAAATTCCAGCAGTTAAAGTACAGTTACCAATTACAGTTACACAGTTACAATTACCAAAAAATCAATGTACATAGTGAAACAATGTTTTTCTCTCTGACCTGACATTATGAATGCTATTTATTCCTATATCCCAGCTCTCCGGAAAATTGTTTCACTTATCTACTAGTCATATTACAATTGTCATCTCAAAGCTTTGTATTAAATTTGTTAACCTAAATGCTATGGCACAAGAAATACTAAAACACAGGATTTAGTCACATGAACAGATGGGGTGTAAACTGATATCACACCTGCCATGGCTCCAGTCTTTGTAAATTACCACAGCTGTTCCCACTGAAAGGCCCTCTCCCTGGCTCACAATGCAGCATGTCATCAAGGGCATATGCCAGAGAATATACAGCCTTGTACACGTTATACTCTGGCCTGAGGTTTGAAACATCCAAGAACTCAGTCTCCACACTCTCTAGATATTCCTGTCCAGTGCATAATGTTCCTCCAGCTTCCACCCAACCTGCTGGAGGTGGTGCAAATCTACACTGAAATGTGTGTTCCCAAAACTGATTTACCTGAAATATATTCAAAACTGTGTTATAAACAATGACAATTTATCATTCTTGGAAATATCAGACAAGATTGTAAGGTTAAATTGTCACCATGTTATTTCCATAGCTGTTGTTGTGGTGTAGGTCAGGACGTATTTGTAACAGGAAGTTTCTGAGCTCTGGCATTTCTCCTCGATGGATGGCAATGCCCAGTGTTCCACCCAGGTACGGCATGAGGCGGGGGGTCTGGAACACAATAGCTGATATCCAGGCTTCACTGGCTATCCACTGCAGGCCTGTCACATTCTGCCTCACCACCTGTCCGTTGCATTAAACCAAGTATATTACTACATACTGCCGTGCCACTAAAGAAGTATTTCATTTCCACAGTTGATATCATTCACCAATGCAATCTTGTATTACGAGTCACAGTATTATGAGTAAAGTTAAGAATATCTCCATAACTGGAGTTGAGTACAATTACATAAGTGATCTCACTCTTAAACCTTTCTAGCAGCAATTAAATTAATAAAAGTGATTTAATCTATTTGTTATCTATTAGCTGAGGCTAGCAAATGTTTGCAAAATACATTTTTCAGTTTGACAAAGAAACATTTAGTTATGTGTTAAGCTATAATGAAATTGTATTTCAAGCCCAACCTCTTCCATGAAGTCAATCGTGTGACTCTCATGTGCAAACAATATGACCACACGAGCTGTGGATTTCTTCACCACGTCCACAATCCTCTTTATTTCGGCTGTGTTTTTGCCCCTGGGTAAAGTCTCTGTATAGGCCAGACAACCTCCACCAGAGGGACCCAGGTCAGATTGGAAGATTCGGGCAGCATGGAGTCCATAATCACCATCACTGATCACCAGACCTGCCCAAGTCCAGCCAAAGTGTTTTAGAATCTGAATTATTGCTCGCACCTAAGTGAGTACAGAGTGGAGGGATTAGTGCACAGGTTTGAAAATTTTTTAATGGAAATCCTTCTAAACAGGTTCGACAATGGACAATGTTTAATTAGTCGTCAGTGTTGTGACAAATAGTGTTGCTGCTGATGCACAAAAGGTATATTGTCTGATCAGCCACAACATTAAAACAAGTTACCAGTTTTATTATTGTGGATCACTGGCCATTTGCACTCGTCCTGACAATTTTTTAAAGCTGCACATGCTTGAATTTATGCATTATCATTTTGCTGTTATATTTTCACCTGGAAAGCATCACTTGGGATCGTCCTAAAGAAGGATGGAAACTTTTGCCGATCACTCAGGCAGGAACATGTGGCAAAATAACTCACCTGTAAAAAACACAGACTGTACATCCTAACATCCCAACAGTGAAAGCTTCTAACCACATTTTTGTTTTTTCAAGGCTGATTATTCATTGTCTAAAACTTTGTCCAAAATGTCAGTGATGAAAAAGAATAAATAGATGGTAAATATGAAAAACTTACCATAGGCACTCTGTACAAACCTAAGACAGTGGATATGGCAACAGAACGTGTAGAGGAAGAATCACCCACAATTCCAAGGACTGGAGGGGTTCCTACACAGTTCTCATGTAATATAACTTGCTTCTCTTGACCACTGACTAATGACAATGCGGCACGGAATCCAATCCCTAGCTGGACACAGTTATCATACAGACTGTATCCCAGAGTCACATTAGGAAGCAGGTTGGAGTTTCTGTTGATTTCATCAATAGCAAAGGCCATGGTCTGGGCCTGTCTGAATCCTAGAATATCAAAACTAACACACACAATAACAGTGTTTACTACTGAGAAATAAAACATGATGCAGTAACTGTGCCAACACATATATATTCCACACATATACATTGAGAACAATGATGACAGCTGAATGGCAATAACCACAATAACAATAATTGGATGAAAAAAGAAAGAGACTGCGCGAAAGCAATATGTTTAAAATAGTATAAATACACAATGCAATGTTTCATTGTAATATCAATACTGATTTTTACATTTTAAAAAAGGCTGTGCAAAAAATGACATATGCTTGCAGTGGAATAAATACACAATGGAATTATATCACAGTAATATAAGATCAAAAAATTAATTTTAATGATGACTGTTTCCCTCACAGACTCACCCATAGCAGGTAGGCTGTTGTGGCTCTGAGGTAAAAGACAGGTCAGGATAAGTCGAAAAGAAGTGGATTCTAAAAAGTCCACCTAGAACCACATCTCCAGTCTTGTGAATCCCATTTAGATGAAACTGTCCCTGTAACTGGCAGGAGGAGGAATACAGAGGGGAGGACACAGTAGAGGAAAAGTAGGAATACAACAAGAAGAACAAGTTAGTGTCTAGTAATGTCCACATGACTTTCCTCTGGTTCACCCCTTTTCTGAGCCCAGTTATTAATTTCTACAGCTATCTCACCCCCTTTTATTGCACTTACAGTATTGTTTAATCTTCCACACCACCCATCAGGGCAGGAGAAGATGTAGGGGCAGGTCCTAAAATGCATTTCATTTGATATAGATGAATCAGTGTGTTTACTTTTAATAATATCACCTTTCCAAGCCAAATGTGAGTTGTGGATGACCATGGTGATCATGGTCTAATATAAATTGCATGATAGTCTTATGATGAGTATATAATGTTTTCTTTAATGTCATGTTAAATGGACTGGCACATATAAGTAAAGTTTAGATAGTGATTTAATTTTTTCTGTAAAACATCTATATGTCCTTCTTCCAGCTGCTCTGTAGTTTACATCCTGAACAGATACTCTACATACATGTGTCAGGAGAATCATTTTGTACTGAGTATAATCCCAAATTTGATTGTGAGACAAGCATATCAGATTACACCCATCATATGCACAAATCAGCCCTGAGTTTGTGGGATTCACTGTCACACAATAATGGAATTAAATGAAATGTCCACTAGATCGTAGCAGCAACATACTGAACATTTCCTGAAATAATACATCTTCTCATCTATCTTTCATTGCACTGTGCTTGATAGAGGGATATTGTTTCTGGTTGGCAACTATAGTAAGTTAGATATCAGATATGATCAGTTCTGCAGAAATGTGCAAGACAGGTTACCCCATTAGTTGTCATTAACTTCTTGTCATCCAACTTTCACCTCCTTCAAGTCCCTTCTGTTTTTTTTTTTCCTTAAAGGCTCACTCCAGTGATTTTACACATCAAGTTCATTTTACTTATTACAAAAAGTGGTACTCAGCCAGTGAACGTCTAGCTTCAAAACCTGGCTGAACAGTAAGCTCATAGTCATTCACTCTCACAGAGGGGTTTGCCCCCCACCCTCTTTCAGAAAGATTTCCATCCATCCTGAGACAGGTCTGGCCAATCACAACCATTTATCTAAAATGGGCTGGATTTGATGCAATGACTGACAGAAGCATTTTCGTTAACAAACAAGATGGCTGCTGCTGAAGTGAAGAGAGCTGTGGAGTCTCGTACAGAAACAGTATTAAAAAACAAAACAAAACAAAACAAACAAACAAACAAACAAAACAAAAAAAAAAAAACAGGGAAAGTGCGTCCAGATTTTTCTGTCACTTTTCTTCCACTGTTCTGTTTGGTTGTAGGTCTATCCAAATGCCTCCAGAGGCATTTTTTTTTGTGACTGTTGTTTATGCGCCTTGGAAATTAAAATGTACTGAGAGTTTCCAGAACCATTTTGCAAATGTAAATTGGTCTAACTGGAAATCCTGACAATATATATGTCCAGCTGATATTGCAGCCAAGGTTATTCCAGCCTGGGCATATAGACTTCAATTCTTTACCTGAAAACTTGTCTTCAAACTTGAAGATGGTGTTAAGCAGCCTAGGAGGATCTAATTAAGACACCACTGGATTGCTTTATGGGTAGTGTAGTATCCAGTGTTACAAGGACTTATTGCTTTGACGTTAATCTCTTTTTTCAATCTCTTGTTGCTCCCCCACCTTTATGGAATTACAGTACTAAATTGTTGGAGTGCCTCCTTCACCAAATATTCAAATACTATTCTCAGATATCATCTAGGCTGCAAATGGAACTGAAAATGTTTTACACCACAGCATACCTTTCAATACTGGTGAAGATAAGTACATCCTAATCAGTCATATTTGTATATTTTCCTTCAAAGACAGTTGTGGTCAAAAGTGAATGCACCAAATGTCTTGTACTTACCTTTTGTAACCACCTTTGTTTACTTTACTACCAGAAAAAATGACCACAGCAACATTACATCTGGAGGCCTTATATTCTGAGGGCTAATGAGCAATAAGAATTTCTCAAAGATACTGTAATACAGTAGATTCCAATGTAGCTAAATCAGGCATGGCATCTGTGATCAGGCTATCAAATAGTTCATGGAGGGGGGCAGGTAAATGGATGTGCAACAGGGACCATGTAATAATAAAAAATAGGTCACTAAAAATTATGGCCTGAACCCCCATCCAGGCCTCCTTTCCCATCAACCTGTGATAAGAAGCAGATATAGAAGAACTTTTCTTTCTTGAATTTAAGAGAAATATGATGAGTGTATCTTTGAGGCCACATCAACTCAAAGTATGTCAAAGTTAAAAGCTGTTGGATTAAACCAAATAATCTGCATAATGTATCCAGAGAAAAGTCACAAAGGCCATGAACAGCATTTGAAGAGTAAGTGCTCTGTATTTTAATTGAACCCTGTAAAAAATAAAATAAGTGATTCTTTATATGTATTCTTACACATATGAACCAAGTTGTAAGAGATTTCTTATTCAAATACATGTATGTGGCATCTGTTACTATTGACATATTTTTATACCTGTGTTTTTGAATAGTATAGAGAAAACAGATTCATTAATGATATCAAGTGATATGACTGATAATATTACTGTGATATTAAGTGCAGTTTTTACGACTTGATGCCTCGACCCATGATAGCTTTTCTTGTGTTTCTCTCTGGTCTCAGTAGGATTATATAACATTTGGGTCCAAACAGTGCCACCAAGAGGCCAAAACTGGAGGCCAGGATGGCAAATACCTCCACTGCATCTGCATATTTGCCTGGTGAGCTAATATAAGCAGGGACAAATGCCACCCACACAGCACAGAAGATCAACATGCTGAAAGTGATGAGTTTGGCTTCATTGAAACTGTCTGGAAGATTCCTTGCCAGAAATGCTAACAGGAAACTGAGGATAGCCAGTAAACCAATATAACCAAGTAATACTAGCAAAACCAAATGTGGACCCAACTACACACTCATAAACTATCTTGTCACTGTGGTATTTGGTGTTTTTATGAGGCACTGGTGATGCAGACACAAGCCAAACAGTACAGATTACTGCCTGGAAAGAAGTAAGAACCAGAACTGTCCCTCTCTGCTGTAAAACACCAAACCACTTCAGACTGGCTTCACCTCCTGGCTTGGAGGCCTTGAACACAGCCAGAACCACCATGGTTTTCACTAGGATACATGAGACACAAAGCACAAAGCTGATCCCAAATGCTGCATGTCTCAGTTGGCATGTCCAAAGTCTGGGTCGTCCAATGAACAGCAATGAGCAGAGGAAACATAATTTAAGTGACAGCAATAGCTGGAAACTGAGTTCAGAATTGTTGGCACGAACTATAGGTGTTCTGTGATGATAGATGAAGATGCCCAGGACAACAATACAGATAAATGTGCCCAGCAGTGAGGTGGCTGTCAAGAAGATACCCAGAGGCTCATGGTAGGAGAGGAACTCTGTTTTCTTAGGAACACAGTAGTCACGCTGGGGGCTGGACCAGAAATCCTCTGGACAACTGGTGCACTCCATGGAATCTGTGGAAAAAAGTGACAGTGCTAAGATACATATTTATACTATAAACATGAAAGAAAAACATATGAAAACAGAGTTTTGAGATACAAATTTGTACAATCTAAACTGAAATATTTAAAACTGAGCACTCACCAGTCTTATTGCTGATCTTTCCCTCAGAACAAGGGATGCAGTCAAAACAACACTCAGGTTCCCCCTTCCTTCTCGCCATGCGGGTACCTGGAGGACAGCTCTCACTGCACACTGACCGGGGTGGCTGAAGGGAGAAAATGATACCTCACTGCTGTGCACTGATATTAGTTTGGCCAGAGGATAGAAGTCTGAAAAATCAGAAGTAACCTTTTTGGATTCAAAGTTCCAGAAGATTTTGTCTTCATCAAGTGTGAGTTCTTCACCTTTGAAGGCTGACTTCTTAACCTCACCCACAGTCTGAACTTTAGTTCTTCCATCAGGAAGCCACTGCCAGTTCATGATATCATAGATTGGTAAGACATCACCATTCTCATCAAATGACACTTGATCACTGAATGATGTGGTGAAGTTGACCTTTCCTAAATAATACAGAAGCTATTAAAATCAAAATAAGGGATAGAGAAGAAAAAGATAAAAAGATAGATGAAAAAAAAAAACAATCTCCATGACCAAGGTGCAACAAATCAGAGCATTTCCTTTAAAGTTACATTACTTACAATACCGTATAACTAGTGATAAGCTCTCTCTGACCTGATATTAATAAATACAATCCACTGCTGTCATTCACTTTTTGTGAAATCCTTTCAGTTATCAGAAATATTATAATTAGTAATGTCATTAGTTATTATTATTTAGTCTTTTACTGTAAATGCCAGTACAAAAGAAAAAGTAAAAAAAAAAAAAAAATGGATTTAGCGACATGTACAGGCAGAGTGTAAACTGATATCACACCTGCCACGGCTCCAGTCTGTGCAAATTCCCACAGCTATGCCCGCTGAAAGGCCCTCTCCCTGGTTCACACTGCAGCATGTCATCAAGGGCATATGCCAGAGCATACACAGCCTTGTACACATTATACTCTGGCCTGAGGTTTGAAACATCCAAGAACTCAGTGTCCACACTCTCTAGATCTTCCTGTCCAGTGCATAATGCTCCTCCAGCTTCCACCCAACCTGCTGGAGGTGGTGCAAATCTACACTGAAATGTGTATTCCCAAAATTGATTTACCTGAAATATATTCAAAATTGTGTATTATAAACAATGACAATATATCACTCTTGATAATAATTCAGATCGTAAGGTTAAATTCTCACCATGTTATTTCCATAACTGTTGTTGTGGTGTAGGTCAGGACGTATTTGTAACAGGAAGTCTCTGAGCCCTGGCATTTCTCCTCGACGTATGGCAATGCCCAGTGTTCCACCCAGGTACGGCATGAAGCGGGGGGTCTGGAGCACAGTAGCTGATATCCAGACTTCGCTGGCTATCCACTGCAGGCCTGTCACATTCTGCCTCACCACCTGTACATTGCATTATACCAAGTATATTACTGCATACTACCACATCTGTAGTATTTAAATGCCACAGTTGATGGCATTCACAGGTGTAGTTCTTCGGATTACAAAGTGTTATGAGCAAAGTGATGAATACCATCATGACTGGAACTGATTATAAGTTTTCTGAGTAAGCAATCTCACTCTAAAACCCTCCTATCAGCAGGTTAAAATAATCAGATGTGTAACTTAATCAGTTGAATCTATTTGCTACAGGGCCATTAGGTCTTGCAACATAAAATTTTCAGTTTGACAAAGAAAACATTAAGGTGTGTGTTATTTTTTGAAATTGCGTTTCAGGCCGAACCTCTTCCAGGAGTTTAATCATAGGACCCTCATGTGCAAACACAATGACCACACGAGCTGTGGATTTCTTCATCACATCCACAATCCTCTTTAGTTCAGCTGGGTCATTGTTCCCAGGCAAAGTCTCTGTATAGGCCAGACAACCTCCATCAGATGGACCCAGGTCAGTTTGGAAGGATCGGGCAGCATGGAGTCCATAATCATCATCTCTGATCAGAAGGCCAACCCAAGTCCAGCCAAAGTGTTTTAGAATCTGAATCATGGCACGCACCTAAGTGAACAAAGACTAGAAGGATTTACTGCACAGGCTGGAATAAACTTTTTACTGGAAATCTTGCTAAAACCAGTTACCAATTTTAATGTTGTGGCTGATTGGTGTATTTGCAGTACAGGGATGGTCTTCCTGACAATTTTGCTTATGCATACATTTTTGCATTATCAATTTCCTGGTAGATTTTCACCTGGAAAGCATCACTTGGGATCGTCCTAAAGAAGGATGGAAACTTTTGCCGGTCACTCAGGCAGGAACATGTCGCAAAATAACTCACCTGTAAAAAAAACAGACTGCACATCCTTAAAAATGTCAAAGCTTTAACATAGTTTCAGTTTTTTAAAGTTGATAATTAATTCATTGTTCAAATTTCATCAAAAAATGTCAGTGATCCAAATAAAAATAAAACATGGTAAAGCAGACAAACTTACCATAGGCACTCTGTACAAACCTAAGACAGTGGAGATGGCAATAGAACGTGTAGAGGAGGAATCACCCACAATCCCTAGGACTGGAGGGGTTCCTACACAGGTTTCATGTAGTACAACTTGCTCCTCTTGACCACTGACTAATAACAATGCTGCACGGAATCCAACTCCTAGTTGAACGCAGTTGTCATACAGACTGTATCCCAGAGCCACATTAGGAAGCAGGTTGGAGTTTCTGTTGATCTCATCAATGGTAAAGGCCATGGTCTGGGCCTGTCTGAATCCTGGAACATCAAAACTAACACATAAAATACCAGTGTTCACTCCTGAAAAATACAACATGATGCTGTGACTGTGCAAACATATTCATGTTGCACACATACAGATTTTGAGAACAATGAAGACAGCTGAATATCAACAACCATAATAATACTTGAATGAGAAAATAAATGCAAGAGATTGAGCAAAAAACAATATGTTGTGAAGACAGCTGAATAGCAACAACCAATGACAATAACAAATGAAACATTAAATCAAGGAAATCGAGCAAAAAAGCAATGTGTTTAAAATGGCAAACACACCCAATGTAATTTTGTCACAGTAATATCCAATAATCAAAAAACATTTTAGTAATGGGACTGGCTTATCCCCAGTTTCTGCTTTTTTCCTGTTTCTCTGACAGACTCACCCATGACAATTAGGCTGTGATGGCTCTGAGGTAAAAGACAGGTCAGGATAGGTAGAAAAGAAGTGGGTTCTAAAAAGCCCACCTAGAACCACATCTCCATCCTTGTGCATCCCATTTAGATGAAACTGTCCTTGTAGCTGACAAGAGGGAGAATTCAGAGAGGAGGACACAGTAGGAGAAAAGTAGGAATATAACCTGAGCAAGAGCAAGTTGGTAACTAAAACTCTCCACATGACTTTCCTCTGGTTCACCCCTTTTCTGAGCCCAGTTATTAAACTCTACAGCTATGTCACCCCCTTTTTCTGACTTCCAGTATTGTTTAATCTTGCACACCGCCCATCAGGCCAGGAGACAAGGTAGGGGCAGGGCCTAAAATGTATTTCATTTGACACCAATTCAGTTTTAATAACATCACCCTAAATCCATGTTGGCAACCTTTCCAATCCAAACGTACATTGTCAATGACTATGAAGATCATGCTTTGCTAAAATTTGCATGGCAGTCATATGATGTGTATATTAGATTTTTTGATTGTCATGTGAAGTGGACATACATTTGTTAAGTTGTATATAAATTTGTAGACTATTTCAGCCTCCAGTGAAAAGTCTACTCACTTTGTTGTAAGAAAACAAGCTTTCCTCCAGTCTCTCAGTAGTTTAAAATCTGAACAGATACTATACATAGATGATGTATCAGAAGAGTCTTTTTTTTTACCCATTATAATCCCAAATCATACTCATCAAATGCACAAATTAGCTCTGAGTCTTTGGGATTCACAGTCACACAATAATAGATAATGTGAAATGTCCACTAGATGGTAGTAGCAGCATGCAGAAATTTGGTGAAATTTCTTCTTTCCATTGATTAGTCATGGCACTCTGCTTGATAGAGGGTAACTGTATCTGACTGGCATCCACACTAATTCATTAGACATAAGAGATGACCAGTTCTGAAGAAACATCCATGAGAAACAGGTTACCCCATTAGAACTTGTAGTCATCCATCTTTCTCCTCCCTTAATTCTTTTCAGCCTCTTTAAAGGCACACTCTAGTGATTTTACGCATGAAGTGGTTCTCTGTCTGTGAAAGCAATTGTGTAATACCTATTCTATGGTATGGGATTCTAGTCTGGAAACCAGGCCAATCAGTAAACTCACGGTTATTCACTCTCACAGACTGGGGGCACTGGAGCCTATCCCAGCTGACATTGGGTGAGGGATGGGGTACTCCCTGGACAGATCACCAGTCCATCACACTCACATTCACAAATGCAGGTAATTTAGAGTCACAAATTCACCTAACTAGCATGTCTTTGGACTTGGGGGGAGGAAGCCAGAGTACCAGGAGAGAACCCATGCAGGTACAGGGAGAACACACAAACTCCACACTGAAAAAACCTGGGCGAAGTGGGGCTTGAACTAAGACAGTACCTCCATGATTTTGTTTCTGATTATCTTTTGAAACTCTTTTGAATTTTGGAGAAACATGTGCATCTGTGTCAGCGGACCCCTTTTACTGTGGTACCTGCCTCACTGTAAATGCCACAATTAATTTTCAGCAATAAATGTTTAGCATTGCAATAGTTCAGATAATTACGGCATATTGATGGGAAAAGAATAGATGTATTTCTACTCAAATGTGTAGCGAGTGTTAAGTTCAAATAGATGCTATAGCCACGCGCATATTCTGTACGCCAGTACATGTCACTGTACTTGAGCAGCAGGTAAACTACAACATACACGCAACTTCCCTGTATTGGTGCTCAACACTGAGTACAGTTTGAGGTCTGGTAATGTGACACAGCAACAGTTTTTTCCTTTTTTTATTATTATTTTTTAAAAAATGAACCCAAATAACCTTATAGTAACTGAAAAATTATTACATGACTTCTGTAGATGTGTGTTTGTTGTTATTTGGATGTAACACCATGCCATAGACCATGTTGAGAATGTTCATGTATGTTAAATTAAATATGTTCATACAGTCATTAATATCTCTACATTTTTACTTTTACCAGTAGTAGTTTTGGTAGGAGTGCAGCAGTGGGGTGGGGCTCTATATGTATATGTGTGTGAAGGGTGGGGGGCAGGGGGTGGGGGAGGTGGATGGATGCAATTGTAGTGGGGGATCTTTATGCCAAGCAATGCCCCAGGGTGAGTGTATGTCTAAATTCACATCAGCTCCATGCAGATCAAAGCAAATACAGTTGGATTAAACCAAATAATTAGCATAATGTATTCAGTAAAAGTAACCATGAAAAAAAAAAAGAAAAATAGAACAACTCACGGTGTTTAAGTATTCTTACATATATGATCCAAGTTATAAGACATTTCATATTCAAACACATGTATGTGACATCAGCCCTCCTTTGTGGATTACATAACATTGCTATTACTATTAACAGATTCTATATTCTGCTTGTAGTTTTATATTGTATAGAGAAAACTGATTAATGAAAATAGGTGCCATTTTTATTACTCAATGCCTCGACCCATGATGGCTTTCTTTGTGTTTCTCTCTGGTCTCAGCAGGATTATGTAACATTTGGGTCCAAACAGTGCCACCAAGAGGCCAAAACTGGAGGCCAGGATGGCAAATACCTCCACTGCATCTGCATATTTGCCTGGGGAATTGACATAAGCAGGGACAAATGCCACCCACACAGCACAGAAGATCAGCATGCTGAAAGTGATGAGTTTGGCCTCATTGAAACTGTCTGGAAGATTTCTCGCTAGAAATGCAATGAGAAAACTAAGAATAGCCAGTATGCCAATATAGCCCAGTAATACTGCAAAACCAACTGTGGACCCAACTACACACTCATAAACTATCTTGTCATTGTGGTAGTAAGTGTTTTTATGAGGAGCTGGTGATGCAGACACAAGCCAAACAGTACAGATTGTGGCTTGAACAGAAGTAAGAACCACAACTGTCCCTCTCTGCTGCACAGCACCAAACCACTTCAGACTGGCTTCACCTCCTGGCTTGGAGGCCTTGAACACAGCCAGAACCACCATGGTTTTCACCAGGATACATGACACACAAAGCACAAAGCTGATCCCAAATGCTGCATGTCTCAGCTGGCATGTCCACAGTCTGGGACGACCGATGAACAGCAATGAGCAGAGGAAACATAATTTGAGAGACAGCAATAGCTGGAAACTGAGTTCAGAATTATTGGCACGAACTACAGGTGTTCTGCGATGATAGATGAAGATGCCCAGGATAACAGCACAGATAAATGTGCCCAGCAATGAGGTTGTCGTCAAGCAGATACCAAGAGGCTCATGATAGGAGAGGAACTCTATTTTCTTAGGAACACAGTGGTCACGCTGGGGACTGGACCAGAAATCCTCTGGACAACTGATGCACTCCGTGGAATCTGTGGAAAAAAGTGACAGTGCTAAGATACATATTTATACTATAAACATGAAAGAAAAATGTTTAAACCTGAACACTCACCAGTCTTATTGCTGATCATTCCCTCAGAACAAGGGATGCAGTCAAAACAACACTCAGGTTCCCCCTTCTTTCTGGCCATGCGGGTACCTGGAGGACAGCTCTCACTGCACACTGACCGTGGTGGCTGTAGGGAGGAAAATATGTTATTCTACACCACTATACTCTGATACAATGAATTTATCCGTGGACAAGAAGATAACAGTCTGAAAAATCAGAAGTAACCTCTTTTGATTCAAAGTTCCAGAAGATTTTGTCTTCATCAAGTTTGAGTTCTTCACCTTTGAAAGCTGACTTCTTAACCTCACCCACAGTCTGAACTTTAGTTCTTCCATCAGGAAGCCACTGCCAGTTCATGATATCATAGATTGGTAAGACATCACCATTCTCATCAAATGACACTTGATCACCAAATGATGTGGTGAAGTTGACCTTTCCTAAATAATACACAAGCTGTGAATATCAGAAGAAGGGATACAAGAAGATAGATGACAAAATAATATATATTATTCATATTACAATTAGTCATTTGAAAGCTTTGTATTCAATCCTAAATACCAATTTCTACTCCACAAGAAATGCTAAAACACAGAATTTAGTTAAAGGTGGAGTGTAAACTGATATCACACCTGCCATGGCTCCAGTCTGTGTAAATTACCACAGCTGTTCCCACTGAAAGGCCCTCTCCCTGGCTCACACTGCAGCATGTCATCAAGGGCATATGCCAGAGCATACACAGCCTTGTACACATTATACTCTGGTCTGAGGTTTGAAACATCCAAAAATTCAGTCTCCACACTCTCTAGATCTTCCTGTCCAGTGCATAATGCTCCCCCAGCTTCCACCCAACCTGCTGGAGGTGGTGTAAATCTACACTGAAATGTGTATTCCCAAAACTGATTTATCTGAAAAATATTAAAAACTGTGTGTTATAAACAAAATGATACATGATACATCATTGCTTGTAAATACCAGATCAGATTGCAAGGTTAAATTCTCACCATGTTATTTCCATAGCTGTTGTTGTGGTGTGGGTCAGGACGTATTTGTAACAGGAAGTCTCTGAGCTCTGGTATTTCTCCTCGACGTACGGCAATGCCCAGTGTTCCACCCAGGTACGGCATGAGGCGGGGGGTCTGGAGCACAGCAGCTGTTGTCCAGACTTCACTGGCTATCCACTGCAGGCCTGTCACATTCTGCCTCACCACCTGTACATTACATTATATCAAGTATATTACTACATACTGCCTTGCCACAAAAGAAGTATTTCATTTCCACAGTTGATGTCTTTCACCAATGCAATTCTGTATTATGAGTCACAGTATTATGAGTAAAGTCCTATGTTTTACACAATATCATGAGCAAAAGGATAAGTATCATTGTAACAAGTGCTGAGTAAAATTCATGTGATCTCACTCTAGAACCCTCTGAGCAGCAGCTTTGATTAATCAGAGATGTAACTTATTCAATAAAACTAGTTCCTACAAATCAATACTTTTTGGCAACATAACTCTTTCAGTTTGACTAAAAAATATATAAAAGTCATGTGTGAAGTAACAATGAAATTGTATTTTGAGCCCAACCTCTTCCATGAGGTTAATCATGTGACTGTGTGCAAACCCAATGACCACACGAGCTGTGGATTTCTTCATCACATCTACAATCCTCTTTAGTTCAGCTGGGTCATTCTCCTTGGGCAAAATCTCGGTATAGGCCAGACAAACTCCACCAGATGGACCCAGGTCGGTTTGGAAGGATCGGGCAGCATGGAGTCCATAGTCATCATCACTGACCAGAAGGCCAAACCAAGTCCAGCCAAAGTGTTTTAGAATCTGAATCATAGCACGCACCTAAGTGAGTACAGATTGGAGGAATTATTGTACAGGCTTTAATAATCTTATATCCTGCTAAACAGGTTCCACAATGGGCCATGTTTACATATTGTTTTTCAGTGTTGTTGAACGAATGTACACAAAAGGAATATAAACTGATCAGTGACAACACTAAAATCCGTAACTAATTTCAATGTTGTGGCTGATTGCTGTGCCTGCAGGCCAGTGATATGTGACAAATTTTTAAAATGCAGATGCTCTATTTTATGAATTTTGCTAATAGATATTCACCTGGAAAGCATCACTTGGGATCGTCCTGAAGAAGGATGGAAACTTTTGCCGGTCACTCAGACAGGAACATGTGGCAAAATAACTCACCTGTGAAAAACACAGACTGTACATTCTAAAAACAAAGAAAAAATTTGTACACTCATTCAGTCTTTAAATTTGGTTATCCATTGTTTAAAACTTCATCAGTGATCAATGATCACAAATCATTAATAGATGGTAAGGCAGAAAAACTTACCATAGGCACTCTGTACAAACCTAAGACAGTGGATATGGCAATAGAACGTGTAGAGGAAGAATCACCCACAATTCCTAGGACTGGAGGGGTTCCTACACAGTTCTCATGTAATATAATTTGCTCCTCTTGACCATTGACTAATGACAGTGCGGCAAGGAATGCAACTCCAACCCGGACACAGTTATCATACAGACTATATCCCAGAGTCACATTAGGTAGCAGGTTGGAGTTTCTGTTGATCTCATCAATAGCAAAGGCCATGGTCAGGACCTCTCTGAATCCTGAAATATGAAAACTAACACATAAAATACCTCTGTTCAGTACTGAAAAATACAACCTGACCTATTAACTGTGCAAACATAAATGTTTCACAACCACAAATTTTGCAAACAATGAATAGTGCTGAATAGCAACAACCATAATATAATACTATAATGAAAAATAAATACACACACACACACACACACACACACACACACACACATATATATATATATTATATAGTTTATATATATAGTTTACTACTGAAAAATATAATATGATTCAATGACTTTACAAACATATACATGTTAGACAACTTATATTTTAACAATGAATCCCCTTGAATAACAACAACCACAATAATAATAATTGGATGAAAAAAGAAAGAAAAGAGACTGTGCAAAAGCAATATGTTTAAAGTAGTATAAATACACAATGTAATTGTTTCATCATAATATCAACGATCAAAAATACATTCTAATGATAGGACTGTCTTTCCGAGTTTCTGTTTTTTGCTGTTTCACTAATGGACTCACCCATAGCAGGTAGGCTGTTGTGGCTCTGAGGTAAAAGGCAGGTCAGAATGAGTTGAAAAGAGGTGAATTTGAAACAGCCCACCTAGGACCACATCTCCAGCTTTGTGAATCCCACTTAGATAAAACTGTCCCTGTAAATGGCAGGAGGAGGAATAAAGAGGGGAGGACACAGCAGATGAAAAGTAGGAATACAGCAAGAAGAACAAGAGCAATTTGGTAGTTAAAAATGTCCACATGACTTTTGTCTGGTTCACCCTGTTTCTGAGCCCAGTTATTAGTTTTTACAGCTATGTCATTCCCTTTTATTGAGTTACAGTATTGTTTAATCTTGTACACCACCCATCAGGGCAGGAGAAGATGTAGGGGCAGGGCCTAAAATGCATTTCATTTGAGACTGATTTTGAATCAAGGCAGAAATTGTGTGGTAATTTTTAATAACATAGCTCCAATGCCATGTTCTTTCAAATCAAAATTCAAATTGTGGGTGAACATGAAGGTCAAGGTTTACCAAAATGACTAAATTATTTAGTTTTATTAAATGTTATGTGATGTGGATGCCCACATGTACATTATGTAGTAGATAAACATTATGTAGACTATTTCACCTTCCTGTAAAACATCTGTACAATTGAAAACCTGAATGGATATTGTACATACATGTATATGAGGAATAATTTTGTATTGAGTATAATCCCAAACTTGTGTGAGACAAGTATACCAGATTACACTCACTAAATGTCCAAATCAGACCTTGATTTGTGGGATTCATCATTACACAGCTACTGCATTATGTGAAATATCCACTAGATGGTAGCAGCAGCATACTGAGAGATTGGTGGAATAATACATCTTCCCATCTTCCCATCTATTTTACATTGCACTGTGCATGATAGAGGGTTATTGTTTCTGGTTAGCACCTATAGTAACTTGGTAGAGAGATATGATCAGATCAAGTTCAGTTTACTTATTTGTATTTGTATGTATGGTCTACAAAAATGTTAAATTGGACAGTTGAACAGAACAATCAGTGTAATTTCATTACGGTTCACACTACAATGCTGTACCTGTATGATTCTATCAATGGTGCCTGAGAATCCATAGATTACGGCATCTTAAAAAGACAGTGTCATCTTTGTTTATCATCAGGACGTTGTTCCTGGTGATGTTCTAAAAGTCAGTCTTTCATGCAGGACAAAATTAAATACTGTTGCATTAAACCAAATACTCTCCATTTTGTATTGAGAGAAAGTAACTTCCAGTTTAATCAGGTGTATGATCAACTTACGTCATGAAAAAGTCACAAAGGCCATAAACAGCATTTGAAGAGTAAGTGCTTTGTACTTTAATTGCACTCTGGAAAAAATAGATTAACTCATTCTGTTTACGTATTCTTACATATATGATCCGGGTTGTAAGAAATTTCATATTCAAATGCATTTATGTGTCAGCTCTCTGGATTACATAATATGTTTTCCAATTAATATATTTTTCTGCCTGTAATTTGTATAGTTTAGAGAAAATTGTTTAATTCTGTCCTATGAAATTACAATGTTTTATGACTGAATACCTCGACCCATGATAGCTTTCTTTGTGTTTCTCTCTGGTCTCAGCAGGATTATGTAACACTTGGGTCCAAACAGTGCCACCAAGAGGCCAAAACTGGAGGCCAGGATGGCAAATACCTCCACTGCATCTGCATATTTGCCTGGTGAGCTGATATAAGCAGGGACAAATGCCACCCACACAGCACAGAAGATCAACATGCTGAAAGTTATGAATTTGGCCTCATTGAAACTGTCTGGAAGATTCCTTGCTAGAAATGCAATGAGAAAACTAAGAATAGCCAGTATGCCAATATAGCCCAGTAACACTGCAAAACCAAATGTGGACCCAACTACACATTCATAAACTATCTTGTCATTGTGGTAGTGAGTGTTTTTATGAGGAGCTGGTGATGCAGACACAAGCCAAAGCAGTACAGATTACTGCCTGGAAAGAAGTAAGAATCAGAACTGTCCCTCTCTGCTGTAAAACACCAAACCACTTCAGACTGGCTTCACCTCCTGGCTTGGAGGCCTTGAACACAGCCAGAACCACCATGGTTTTCACCAGGATACATGACACACAAAGCACAAAGCTGATCCCAAATGCTGCATGTCTCAATTGGCATGTCCACAGTCTGGGACGACCGATGAACAGCAATGAGCAGAGGAAACATAATTTAAGTGACAGCAATAGCTGGAAACTGAGTTCAGAATTGTTGGCACGAACTACAGGTGTTCTGCGATGATAGATGAAGATGCCTAGGACAACAGCACAGATAAATGTGCCCAGCAGTGAGGTGGCTGTCAAGCAGATACCCAGAGGCTCATGATAGGAGAGGAACTCTGTTTTCTTAGGAACACAGTGGTCACGCTGGGGACTGGACCAGAAATCCTCTGGACAACTGGTGCATTCCATGGAATCTGTGGAAAAAAGTGACAGTGCTAAGATACATATTTATGACTATAAACATGAAAGAAGAATGTTTAAATCTGAACACTCACCAGTCTTATTGCTGATCTTTCCCTCAGAACAAGGGATGCAGTCAAAACAACACTCAGGTTCCCCCTTCTTTCTGGCCATGCGGGTACCTGGAGGACAGCTCTCACTGCACACTGACCGTGGTGGCTGTGAGGAGAAAAATAAATATCTGTTATTTTACATTACTATACACTGATATACTGAGTTATCCATTTGCCAGAAGATAGTAGTTTGAAAAGTCAGAGGTGACCTCTTCTGATTTAAAGTTCCAGAAGATTTTGTCTTCATCAAGTGTGAGTTCTTCACCTTTGAAGGCTGACTTCTTAACCTCACCCACAGTCTGAAGTTTAGTTCTTCCATCAGGAAGCCACTGCCAGTTCAAGATATCATAGATTGGTAAGACATCACCATTCTCATCAAATGACACTTGATCACCAAATGATGTGGTGAAGTTGACCTTATCCAAGTAATACACAAGCTGTGAATATCAGAAGAAGGGATACAAGAAGATAGATGAAAAAATAATATATATTATTCATATTACAATTAGTCATTTGAAAGCTTTGTATTCAATCCTAAATACCAATTTCTACTCCACAAGAAATGCTAAAACACAGAATTTAGTTAAAGGTGGAGTGTAAACTGATATCACACCTGCCATGGCTCCAGTCTGTGTAAATTACCACAGCTGTTCCCACTGAAAGGCCCTCTCCCTGGCTCACACTGCAGCATGTCATCAAGGGCATATGCCAGAGCATACACAGCCTTATACACATTATACTCTGGCCTGAGGATTTGAAACATCCAAGAATTCAGTCTCTAAACTCTCTAGATCTTCCTGTCCAGTGCATAATGCTCCTCCAGCTTCCACCCAACCTGCTGGAGGTGGTGCAAATCTACACTGAAATGTGTGTTCCCAAAACTGATTTACCTGAAAAATATTAAAAACTGTGTGTTATAAACAAAATGATACATCATTCTTGTAAATACCAGATCAGATTGCAAGGTTAAATTCTCACCATGTTATTTCCATAACTGTTGTTGTGGTGTAGGTCAGGACGTATTTGTAACAGGAAGTCTCTGAGCTCTGGTATTTCTCCTCGACGTATGGCAATGCCCAGTGTTCCACCCAGGTACGGCATGAGGTGGGGGGTCTGGAGCACAGTAGCTGATATCCAGGCTTCACTGGCTATCCACTGCAGGCCTGTCACATTCTGCCTCACCACCTGTACATTGCATTAAAGCAAGTTTATTACTTCATACTAGCACACCACAAAAGTAGTATCTCAGTTCAACAGCTGATGTCATACATAGGTGCACTCCTGTGTTTTATACAG
This sequence comes from Lates calcarifer, assembly GCF_001640805.2. Lineage (NCBI taxonomy): Eukaryota > Metazoa > Chordata > Actinopteri > Centropomidae > Lates > Lates calcarifer. The sequence continues at coordinate 14,547,162 of NC_066853.1, read as the reverse complement.
CATCATGAGAAAAGTGATGAATATTATCAGCACCTTTAATTAAGATATGAGATATGACTTATTCAATTAAATCTATTTATCATTGGCCAATAAATAGTTCCAACATAAATCAATTTGACAAAGAAATCAGTATGTTTTGTGTTAAGTTAGGATGAAATTGTATTTCAAGCCCAACCTCTTCCATGAGGTTAATCATGTGGCCCTCATGTGCAAACACAATGACCACACGAGCTGTGGATTTCTTCATCACATCCACAATCCTCTTAAGTTCAGCTTGATCAGTGCCCCTGGGCAAAATTTCTGTATAGGCTAGACAACCTCCACCAGATGGACCCAGGTCAGATTGGAAGATTCGGGCAGCATGGAGTCCATAATCATCATCTCTCACCAACAGACCTGCCCAAGTCCAGCCAAAGTGTTTTAGAATCTGAATCATAGCACGCACCTAAGTGAGTACAGAGAGAAGGGATTAGAGCACAGGCTGGAAAAATCTTTCACTGGAAATCCTGCTGAACAGACTCCACAATATTGAATTACTGCCATTCAGTGTTGTGAGAAATAATATTCCCAGTGACAAACAAAAGATTTGCTGATCAGCTGCTGCTATGGCAGTGTACTTGCAGAACTGGGATGTTTTTTCTGACAAATTTTTAACTGCACATGCTTTATTTTATGCATTATTGTTTTGTTGATAGGTTTTCACCTGGAAAGCATCACTTGGGATCGTCCTAAAGAAGGATGGAAACTTTTGCCGGTCACTCAGGCAGGAACATGTAGGCAAAATAACTCACCTGTGAAAAAAAAAAAAACTGTGAAAAACTGCACATCCTAAAAAATGTCAAAGCTTTTACACACTCTTTCATTTGTTAAAGATTGATTATTCATAATTTAGAATGTAATTAAAAGTGTGAGTGATCCAAAAGAAGTAATAGATGATAAAGCAAACTTACCATAGGCACTCTGTACAAACCTAAGACAGTGGAGATGGCAATAGAACGTGTAGAGGAAGAATCACCCACAATCCCAAGGACTGGAGGGGTTCCTACACAGGTCTCATGTAATATAACTTGCTCCTCTTGACCACTGATTAATGACAATGCAGCACGGAATCCAGTAGCTAGTTGAACGCAATTATCATACAGACTGTATCCCAGAGTCACATTAGGAAGCAGGTTGGAGTTTCTGTTGATCTCATCAATGGCAAAGGCCATGGTCTGGGCATGTCTGAGTCCTGGAACATCAAAACTAACACATAAAATACCTCTGTTCAGTACTGAACAATACAACCTGACCTATTAACTGTGCAAACATAAATGTTTCACAACCACCAACAATGAATACTGCTGAATAGCAACAACCATAATATAATACTTAAATTAAAAATAAATAAATAATTTTATATGTATATATATATATATATATATATATATGTATATATATATATATATAAAAAACAACAACACACAACACACACACAAAATATATATATATATATATATATATATATAGTTACTACTGAAAAATACAATATATCAATGACTTGCAAACATATACATGTAGACAATATATTATAATGATAAAAAAAAAGAAAAAGACAATGCAATGTCAATAGCAATATGTTAAATAGTACATATATATATATGTTTTGTATATATATATATATATATATATATATATATATATATTCTGTTACTTTTCTGTTACCGTGACAGACTCACCCATGACAGGTAGGCTGTTGTGGCTCTGAGGTAAAAGACAGGTCAGGATAAGAAGAAAAGAAGTGGATTCCAAATAGCCCACCAAGAACCACATCACCATCCTTGTGAATCCCATTTAGATGAAACTGTCCCTGTAACTGGCAGGAGGAGAAATAAAGAGGGGAGGTCACAGCAGAGGAAAAGTAGCAATATATCAACAACAAGAATAAGTTGATGTCTAGAAATGTCCACATGACTTTCCTCTAGTTCACCCCTTTTCTGAGCCCAGTCATGTCACCTCCTTTTATTTAATTGCTGTATTGTTTAATCTTTACCTCCACCCATTAGGATAGGAGATGTGGAGGCAGGGCCTAAAATGCATTTCATTTGGAGCTGATTTTGACACAAGGCAGAATTAATGTGGTCACTAATGACAACATATCTGAGAGGCCATCTTGACATCCTTTTAAATGCAAATATACATTGTGGTGGCCATGATGATTGGGGTTTCCAAAAATGTGTATATGATGTTACATAAACATCAAATGATATTTGTATGAACATCATATGATTATATACGTTTATGGTTTTATACATATAAGTTTTCTTGAATATAACTTTAAGTGGACTTCCATATGAATGTTAATATTTTGAATTGTTTCATCTTCCAGTAAAAATTCTAACTGCCCTGTTTTAAAATACAAGTTGTTGTCCATTTGCTCTGTAGTTTAAAACCTGAACAGACACTGTACATGCATGTATTTGAAAAATAATTTTGAACTGAGTATAATCCCAAATTTATGTGAGAGAGAAGCACACCAGATTATACTCATCAATTCCATAAATCAGCCCAAAGTCTCTGGGATTCACTGTCACACAATAATAGCATGAAGTGAAATGTCCACTAGATGGTACCAGCAGCATAATGAGACATTTGGTGAAATTTTATATCTTCCAGTCTATTTTTCACTGCATCATACCTTGTAGAAGGTTACTGTATCTGACTAGCACCTATAATAACTTAGTAGAATTGACATATGATCAGTTTTGCAGAACCATGCATACAATACAGGTTACCCCATTAGAACTTGTTGCCACCCATCTTTCCCCTCCCTCATTTCCTTTAAGCTTTTTTACACACTCCAGTGATTTTACATAGCAAGTCCAGCTTGCTTGTCACTGTTGATAATGCCCTTTGGAAACTGAAAATGAACTGTGTCTAGAACCCTGTCACAAATCCAAATTGGATTGGCCAGATTCCAAAGATTGACAGAATAACCATAATATTGCAGTCATGGTTACTTCAGCTTTGAAATGAAAACATTTTAATGGAAAGCCTGTTTTACAAACTTGAAATTGGAGTCAAGCAGCCAGGGAGGACCTAATCAAAGACAATACTGGACAAATCTAGGAAAATCTAGGAAATTTTCTTGCTTCGATGTTGAGAATTTCATATTCTTTAATGTATCTTTGCTCCCCCACCTTTCATGGACATGCAATACTAAATTGATTGAGTCTCTCCATATTCAAATATTCAAACTCTATGCTGCAGGTGGCACTGAAACTGTGTAAGGGTACAACATAAGCTGATGTACTGGGGAAGATAAGTCCATCCTAATTAGTCAAATTTCAATGTTTTCCTCCACAGAGAATTGTGGTCAAAAGTGAAAGCTCCAAATGTCTTTGGTTACTGTGTTTCCCACCACCTACGTTTACTTCATCACCAGACAAAAACCACAGCAGCATTATATTTGGAGGCCTAATGTTCTGAAGACCAATGATCAATAACAACTTCAAAAAGATAATGTAATACTGTAGGTGCCAATATGTTGGACTTTCTAACTATTTTTTTCACCATCCTCTGTCTTGGAACAGAAGAATCAATGGAATTTCATCACATTAACAATCAGGTCAAATGCTCAGACACTGTATAAATCTATAAATGTTGCCTGAGAATTCATAGATCACTGCATTCTTAAAAGATAGTACCAACACGATTTTGTTACTATTGATGTTTTGAAACTAGGGAGTTGAGAGAAGACTCTTTGAGTTTGGGGGAACTGATGAGTGTATTTTTAAGTCCACATTAAACGTTTCCATACAGGTCAAAATCAAATACAGCTGGATTAAACCATATAGTCTGCACCATATATTCAGAGAAAGTAACTTGTAACTTATTTGAACTTTAATTGCAAACTGGAAAAAATAATAATAAGTCATTGTCTTAAAGTGTTCTTACACATATAATCCAAGTTGTAAGAGGTTCCATATTCAAATATATCATATGTTGTCAGCCCTCTCTCGATTACACAATATTAATATTACTATTAACATATTTTTGTGAATGTATTTTGGTATAGTATAGAGAAAATTAATTAATTATGTCTAACAAGGGTGAATACAGTTTTTATGACTGAATGCCTCGACCCATGATAGCTTTCTTTCGTGTTTCTCTCTGGTGTCAGCAGGATTATATAACATTTGGGTCCAAACAGTGCCACCAAGAGGCCAAAACTGGAGGCCAGGATGGCAAATACCTCAACTCCATCAGCATACTTGCCTGGTGAGTTGATATAAGCAGGGACAAACGCCACCCACACAGCACAGAAGATCAGCATGCTGAAAGTTATGAGTCTAGCTTCATTGAAACTGTCTGGAAGATTCCTTGCTAGAAATGCAATGAGAAAACTAAGAATAGCCAGTAAACCAATATAGCCCAGTAACACTGCAAAACCAACTGTGGACCCAACTACACACTCATAAACTATCTTGTCATTGTGGTAATGAGTGTTTTTATGAGGAGCTGGTGAAGCAGACAAAAGCCAAACAGTACAGATTGCCACTTGAACAGAAGTAAGAACCAGAACTGTCCCTCTCTGCTGTAAAACACCAAACCACTTCAGACTGGCTCCACCTCCTGGCTTGGAGGCTGTGAACACAGCCAGAACCACCATGGTTTTCACCAGGATGCATGAGACACAAAGCACAAAGCTGATACCAAATGCTGCATGTCTCAGTTGGCATGTCCATAGTCTGGGTCGTCCAATGAACAGCAATGAGCAGAGGAAACATAACTTAAGAGACAGCAATAGCTGGAAACTCAGTTCAGAATTGTTGGCACGAACTATAGGTGTTTTGCGATGATAGATGAAGATGCCTAGGACAACAGCACAGATAAATGTGCCCAGCAGTGAGGTTGTCGTCAAGCAGATACCCAGAGGCTCATGATAGGAGAGGAACTCTGTTTTCTTAGGAACACAGTGGTCACGCTGGGGACTGGACCAGAAATCCTCTGGACAACTGGTGCACTCCATGGAGTCTATGAAAACAGAGAAGATTTTGAGATTCATGTTTATAAATAAACCTAAACTGAAATGTTTAAATCTGAACATTCACCAGTCTTATTGCTGATCTTTCCCTCAGAACAAGGGATGCAGTCAAAACAACACTCAGGTTCCCCCTTCTTTCTGGCCATGCGGGTACCTGGAGGACAGCTCTCACTGCACACTGACCGTGGTTGCTGTAGGGAAGAAATAAATATTTGTCATTCTACACTACCACACACTGCTACAATGAACTTATCCATGTGCCAGAAGATAGCAGTCTGAAAAATCAGAAGAAACCTCTTTGAATTCAAAGTTCCAGAAGATTTTGTCTTCATCAAGTGTGAGTTCTTCACCTTTGAAGGCTGATTTCTTAACCTCACCCACAGTCTGAACTTTAGTTCTTCCATCAGGAAGCCACTGCCAGTTCATGATATCATAGATTGGTAAGGCATCACCATTCTCATCAAATGACACCTGATCACCAAATGATGTGGTGAAGTTGACCCTTTCCAAGTAATACACAAGCTGTGAGAATCAGAAAAAGGGATACAGAAACACAGAGGATAGATGAAAAAAATTGTTTTGTTTTGTTGTTTTAGTTTGTATGACTATGGCAACAACAGAATAATTCAAATCAATAAATCAAACTGCATACAAAACTTATGAACATTAAAAATTCCAGCAGAACATTTCCTTAGGTACATTACCTAAAATACCATATACCTAGTGACAACATGTAGCTCTCTCTGACCTGACATTAATAAATACTATCCACTGCTATTGCCCAGCTTGCAGGAAAATTCTTTTGCCACATCTGTTATTTATAATATTAATAGTCATCTCAAAGCTTTATATTACATCAAATTCTGCAAACGCTATTCCACAAGAAATACTACAACACAAGATTTCGCAACATGAACAGATAGGAGTGTAAACTGATATCACACCTGCCATGGCTCCAGTCTTTGTAAATTACCACAGCTGTTCCCACTGAAAGGCCCTCTCCCTGGCTCACACTGCAGCATGTTATCAAGGGCATATGCCAGAGCATACACAGCCTTATACACATTATACTCTGGCCTGAGGTTTGAAACATCCAAGAACTCAGTCTCCACACTCTCTAGATCTTCCTGTCCAGTGCATAATGTTCCTCCAGCTTCCATCCAACCTGCTGGAGGTGGTGCAAATCTACACTGAAATGTGTATTCCCAAAACTGATTTACCTGAAAAATATTTATAAGTGTGTGTTATAAACAATGATAAGATATATTGTGCAAATTGTGCAATTACCAAATAAGATTTTATGGTTAAACTCTCACCATGTTATTTCCATAGCTGTTGTTGTGGTGTAGGTCAGGACGTATTTGTAACAGGAAGTCTCTGAGCTCTGGTATTTCTCCTCGACGGATGGCAATGCCCAGTGTTCCACCCAGGTACGGCATGAGGCGGGGGGTCTGGAGCACAGCAGATGATGTCCAGGCTTCACTTGCTATCCACTGCAGTCCAGTCACATTCTGCCTCACCACCTGTACATTGCATTAAAGCAAGTTTATTACTTCATACTAACATGCCACAAAAGTTGTATCTAGTTTCCATAATTGATGTCCTACACAGGTGCTATCCTCTATTATACACAGTATAATGAGCAAAATGAGGAATATCATCCTAACTGGAATTCAGTATAATTTGTTGGAGTAAGCGATCTCATTCCAAATCTGTCCCAGCAGCATGTTTAATTAATCAAATGTTTAACTTATTCAATTGAATCTATTTGTTACAGGTTAATAAGTTTTTCCAACATAAATCTTCATCTTTTAGTTTTACAAAGAAAACATTAGTTGTGTGTTAACTAATACTAATACTGTATTTAAAGCCCAACCTCTTCCATGAGGTTAATCATGTTTCTCTCATGAGCAAACACAATGACCACACGAGCTGTGGATTTCCTCATCATATCCACAATCCTCTTTAGCTCAGCTTGGTTTTCACCAGTGGGCAAAGTCTCTGTGTAGGCCAGACAACCTCCACCAGATGGACCCAGGTCAGATTGGAAGGATCGGGCAGCATGGAGTCCATAGTCATCATCACTGAGCAGCAGACCTGCCCAAGTCCAGCCAAAGTGTTTTAGAATCTGAATCATAGCACGCACCTAAGTTAGTACAGAGTGGAGGGATTAATGTACAGGCAGGAAAAATCTTTCATTGGAAATCCTGCTGAACAGATTCCACAAATGGACCATGACACACAAAAACAATATTTGCTGATCAGCCACAACATTAAAATCAGTAACTGGTTTTAATGTTGCGACTGCCGTGGCAATGAATTGGCAGAACAGGGATGTTCTTCCTGAGAAATTTTTAACTGCATTTCCTTTATTTTATGTATTTTCATTGTGCTGATAGATCTTCACCTGGAAAGCATCACTTGGGATCGTCCTAAAGAAGGATGGAAACTTTTGCTGGTCACTCAGGCAGGAACATGTGGCAAAATAACTCACCTGTGAAAAACACAGACTGTAGATCCTAAAAAATGTCAAAGCTTTTGCACACTCTTTCATTTTTTAAGGCTGATTATTCATCATTTAAAACATCATTAAAAGTGTGAGTGATGAAAAAGAATTAATAGATGGTAAAACAGACAAAAAACTTACCATAGGCACTCTGTACAAACCTAAGACAGTGGATATGGCAATAGAACGTGTAGAAGAAGAATCACCCACAATCCCTAGGACTGGAGGGGTTCCTACACAGGTTTCATGTAATATGACTTGCTCCTCTTGACCACTGACTAATAACAATGCTGCACGGAATCCAATCCCTAGTTGGAGGCAGTTATCATACAGACTGTATCCCAGAGTCACATTAGGTAGCAGGTTGGAGTTTCTGTTGATCTCATCAATAGCAAAGGCCATGGTTTGAGTCAACCTAAACCCTATAACATCAAAACTAACACATAAAATACCAGTGTTTACGACTGAAATACAACATAAAACAATAACTGTTCAAACATGAATACAGCTGAAAAGCAACAACCATAATAACATTTAAGCAAAAAAATAAACAAAAGAGGCTGTCCAGAAAAGCAATGTGTTTAAAATGGCATAAATACACAATGTAATTATTTCACAATAATATTAGATAATATAAGACACATTCTACCAGTTTCTGCTCTTTTTGTTTCCCTGACAGACTCACCCATGACAGGTAGGCCGTTGTGACTCTGAGGTAAAAGACAGGTCAGGATAAGCAGAAAAGAAATGGATCCCAAATAGCCCACCAAGGACCACATCACCAGTCTTGTGCATCCCATTTAGTTGAAACTCCCTCTGTAACTGGCAGGAGGAGGAATAAAGAGAGGAGGACACAGCAGAGGAAATGGAAGAGTACGACAACAAGAAAAAGAGCAAGTGGGTGTCTAAAAATGTCAACATGACTTCCCTTCGGTTCACCTCTTTTCTGAGTCCAGTCATTAAGGTCTGCAGCTATGTCACCCCCTTTTATTGGCTTATATGTTAAATCCTGCACTCCACCCATCAGGGCAGGAGAAGATGTAGGGGCAGGGCCTCAAATGCATTTCATTAGATACAGATTTTTTTTTATTGTAACTGAATTAATGTGTTAACTCTTAACAATGTCATCTTTTCCAAGGCCATGTGTCAAGAGAATGATTTTGTACTGAGTGAAATCCCAAATTTAAGTGTGAGACAAGCATACCAGATTACACCCATCAAATGCACAAATCGGTCCTGAGTTTGTGGGATTCACTATCACACAATAATGGAATTAAGTGAAATGTCCACTAGATGGTAGCAACAGCATAGTGAGAGGGTTATTGTTTCTGGTTGGCAACTATACTAAGTTAGATATCAGATATGATCAGTTCTGCAGAAATTCACAGGCAAAGACAGGTCATCCCATTAGACCTTGTTGTCGCCCATCTTTCACCTCCATTTCCTGTCAGGTTTTTTTCCTCAAAGGCACACTCCAGTGATTTTCCAGTTTACTTATTAGAGAAAGTGGCACTGAGCCAGGGACAATTATTGTGTAATCTCTATCCTAGCCTGGAAGAGAGATAAATCGTTAAGCTCATGGTTATTCGTTGTCTAGCCCCCTCACATTTAGAAAGATTTCCATCAATCCTGAGACAGGTTTCGATTGGTGTCTAGACAGGATTTGATAAAACAACTGACAGACGGGCAATGCTGTTGAATTTTTGTTAACAACCAAGATGGCTGCTGTCTGACTTGGAGAGTTGACAGTTGGATCCATGATTGCAACAGTGTTAAGCTAAACTGATGGTATATTTTCTCTAAAACAAGAACAAACAACTGCAGGTAATGTGGTTCCATACATTTTTCTGTTGCTTTGCACTACATCACATATTTTGTTCCTCTGATTGGTTGTAGGTCTATCCAATTGCCCCCAGTGGCATTTTAGTCTGCAATGGCTGATAATGCTGATAATCAATACTGAGCTGCAAGCTTACAGAACCATTTTGCAGATGTAAATTGATCTAGCTGGATTCCAAAGTAACAAAATACAAAATAACCAACATATTACAGTTAGGTTATGTCAACGTGGGCTATGAGAATACAACTTCTTAGCTGAAAGCCTGTTTTACAAACTTGAAGTTGGTGGTTGGAAGGTTGGTTTAGCTAACAGGGAGGATAACATTAAAGACACCACTGGGCTGCTTTATGGGAAGTGTAGAATCCAGTGTTACAGGGACTGTTTGCTTAAATGGAGAATGTTTTTTTCAATCTCTTTTTGCTCCCCTACCGTTATGGATGAGTAATACTAAACTGCTGGAGTGCCTCCTCAAGCAAATATGGAAACACTTTTTTCAGATCTAATCTAGGTTGCAGGTAACACTGAAACTGTGAAAGGGTACAATATAACTTTATATACTGGGAGGACAAGTACATCCATCTTCTCTCCAAAGAAGATTGTGGTCAAAAGTGAAAGCTCCAAATGTCTTGTAGTTAGCTTGAGCAACCTTTGTGTTATTGTGTTTCCCTCCATCTATGTTTACTTCATTACCAGACAAAAACCATAGCAACATTATATCTGGAGGCCTAATGTTCTGAAGGCCATTGATCAATAACAATTTAAAAAAGATAATGTGATAGTGTAGATGTCAAACAGAGCAATCTCATTCATGCCTGGTCCAATGCTTGGAAGCTGTATGATTCTGTCAATATTGCCTGACAATTCATAGAGCACTGCATCTTTAAACAGTATCCCCTTTGTTTATCAACAAGACTTTGTTCCTGTTGATGTTCTGAAACTCAGGAGCTTTTTGAATTTTTGAGAAATCAGGAAACTGTTGTATCTTTAAGTCCACATCACCTCCATGCAGGTTAAAATTAAATAGTGTAATAATAAATAATAAATAATCTACATTATGTATTCAGAGAAAGTGACAGTCTAATCAGGTGTAAGGTTAACCTACACCATGAAAAGTCACAAAGGCCATAAACAGCATTTGAAGATTAAGTGCTTTGTACTTTAATTGTGGAAAATATAATATCACTCATTCTCTCAAAGCATTTTTACACATGATCTAGGTTGGAAGAGAATTTATATTTAAACAGAGTATGTGGCATCTGCCATTCTTTCTTGATTACATGATATTGCTGTTCCTATTGACCTATTTTTCTGCCTATATGTTTGTATAAAATAGAGAAAATTGATTAGTTCTGTGCTATATTATGTGCAATTTTTATGACCCAGTGCCTCGACCCATGATGGCTTTCTTTGTGTTTCTCTCTGGTCTCAGCAGGATTATGTAACATTTAGGGTCCAAACAGTGCCACCAAGAGGCCAAAGCTGGAGGCCAGGATGGCAAATGCCTCCACTGCATCTGCATATTTTCCTGGTGAGCTGATATAAGCAGGGACAAATGCCACCCACACAGCACAGAAGATCAGCATGCTGAAAGTGATGAGTTTGGCTTCATTGAAACTGTCTGGAAGATTCCTTGCCAGAAATGCAATGAAAAAACTCAGAACAGCCAGTATGCCAATATAGCCCAGTAACACTGCAAAACCAACTGTGGACCCAACTACACACTCATAAACTATCTTGTTTTTGTGATATTGGGTGTTTTTATGAGGAGCTGGTGAAGCAGACACAAGCCAAACAGTACAGATTACTGCCTGGAATGAAGTAAGAACCAGAACTGTTCCTCTCTGCTGTAAGACACCAAACCACTTCAGACTGGTTTCACCTCCTGGCTTGGAGGCCTTGAACACAGCCAGAACCACCATGGTTTTCACCAGGATACATGACACACAAAGCACAAAGCTGATCCCAAATGCTGCATGTCTCAGCTGGCATGTCCACAGTCTGGGACGACCGATGAACAGCAATGAGCAGAGGAAACATAATTTGAGAGACAGCAATAGCTGGAAACTGAGTTCAGAATTGTTGGCGCGAACTACAGGTGTTTTGCGATGATAGATGAAGATGCCTAGGACAACAGCACAGATAAATGTGCCCAGCAGTGAGGTGGCTGTCAAGCAGATACCCAGAGGATCATGATAAGAAAGGAACTCTGTTTTCTTAGGAACACAGTGGTCACGCTGGGGACTGGACCAGAAATCCTCTGGACAACTGGTGCACTCCATGGAGTCTATGAAAACAGAAAAAGTGTTGAGATACATCTTTATACTATGAATCTAAACTGAAATGTTTAAACCTGAACACTCACCAGTCTTATTGCTGATCTTTCCTTCAGAACAAGGGATGCAGTCAAAACAACACTCAGGTTCCCCCTTCTTTCTGGCCATGCGGGTACCTGGAGGACAGCTCTCACTGCACACTGACCGGGGTGGCTGTAGGCAGAAAAATAAATATCTGTTATTCTGCACTATGATACACTATAGTAATGAGTTATCCATGTACCAGAAGATAGCAGCCTGAAAAATCAGTGGTAACCTCTTTGAATTCAAAGTTCCAGAAGATTTTGTCTTCATCAAGTGTGAGTTCTTCACCTTTGAAGGCTGATTTCTTAACCTCACCCACAGCCTGAACTTTAGTTCTTCCATCAGGAAGCCACTGCCAGTTCATGATATCATAGACTGGTAAGACATCACCATTCTCATCAAATGACACTTGATCACCAAATGATGTGGTGAAGTTGACCTTTTCCGAGTAATACACAAACTGTGAATAACAGAATAAGTGATATAGAAAATAAAGTGAGTAGAAGAAAAAAAAAAAATTATATGACCATGGTGACCACAGGGTTCTTGTAATCAAACTCCTAACAACACTGATGAATGTGGACACATGCTATGTTGAATAGCTATCAAACAATTTTCAGGAAAATTTCTTCAGCTATCTGTTATTGATAGTAGTAGTCATCTGAAAGTTTTGTATTAAATCCAATAAAAATCAATAAAATCTATTCCACAAGAAATACTAAAACACAGGATTTAGTAACATGAACAGATGGAGTGTAAACTGATATCACACCTGCCATGGCTCCAGTCTTCGCAAATTACCACAGCTGTGCCCACTGAAAGGCCCTCTCCCTGGCTCACACTGCAGCATGTCATCAAGGGCATATGCCAGAGCATATACAGCCTTATACACATTATACTCTGGTCTGAGGTTTGAAACATCCAAGAACTCAGTCTCCATACTCTCTAGATCTTCCTGTCCAGTGCATAATGCTCCTCCAGCTTCCACCCAACCTGCTGGAGGTGGTGCAAATCTACACTGAAATGTGTGTTCCCAAAATTGATTTACCTGAAATATATTCAAAACGGTGTGTTATAAACAAAAAAACAAAAAAGGTTAAATAAAAGCAAAAACAATAAAACAGATACATGAGCAACACAAGATCAGACACATAAAAAAGACACAAAAAAATTAACCAAATGCCTGTCTAAAAAGGAATGCTGTTTTTAGCTGTTTTTAAGAGCCTTGTCTCAGTTAATAAAACTAAGAGGTGGTGGAAAATCACTCTGCTCTGAAGACCTGAGGGACAGGTTGGTTGAGTAGGTCAATAATAGCTCTGAGATGTACTGGGGTGCCTTATCATTCAAAGCTTTAAAGGTTAAAACAAGAATTTTAAAATGCACTCCAAAACTGACAGGGAGTGATAGGGAGATCTCTTCCTGGAACCTGGAACGAGAAACCTCGTCCTTAAATGTTGTTTTACATTTTGCCAGTATGGCTACATAAATACATCATGGGGTGTGTGATTATTTCTTAAAACCTTCAAGATAAGTGTGAAGGGTAAATTACCCTTTTTTTTTTTTAAACCAACATGATGATGAGATTAACATGTTCCTAAAATGTTGTTTTGCATTTAGTGTGGATACAATAAATTTTCATACCTGATGGGAATATTGATGTAGCGTCAGAATTATGCTTACTTATGCCTACTGAATAGCAAACTATCTAACAAGAAAAAATCTATTTGGCACTACATGTAAAAAAGGTTGCCGACTGCCCTGCTCTAAATGTTGAGAAAAAAAAAAGAATAAATAAATTATCCTTACTTAACAAATGTATAAAAAAATAGGTAAAAGAGGCCATAACAGGAAAATATATACGTCTGTCTGAATATAAGTTACTCTGGACCCATGGCACAGTTCCTTTTTTTATTGTTATTTTAATGACTCAACTTTGTTTCATTGTTATTAGTGTTGGACAGTAAATCATATTGAATTGTAGCCTACAGCACTGACTTTGTCACTGTACACATGTTTCATGTGCTATTGATAAAGTTGTTTTAAAAAAAAAAGCCTAGTGCAGTTGGAGTCTTTAAATACCACGGTTCTCTTTTTGTAATTCCTTATCAATCTTCCTCCATATTTTTCCTTGACCTCATGATGTTTTCCATCTAGGTTTTTGACTATTCAACTGCAGTCCACATCAGATTGTAAGGTTGAACTCTCACCATGTTATTTCCATAGCTGTTGTTGTGATGTAGGTCAGGACGTATTTTCAACAGGAAGTCTCGGAGCCCCAGCAACTCTCCTCTACGGATGGCAATGCCCAGTGTTCCACCCAGGTACGGCATGAGGCTGGGGGTCTGGAGCACAGTAGCTGATATCCAGGCTTCACTGGCTATCCACTGCAGGCCTGTCACATTCTGCCTCACCACCTGTACATTTCATCAAGTACAATTACTTCATACTGACATGCCACGAAAGTAGTATCCAGTTTCCAAAGTTGATGTCATATACAGGTACAATCCTATGTTTTACACAGAATCATGAGCAAAGTGATGAATACAGTCATGACTGGAACTGAGTGAGTTTATTTCTGAGTCAGTGATCTCACTACAAAACACTCTTAGCAGCATGTTTAATTAATCAGAGAAATAACTTCTTCAATTGAATCTATTTGTTATAAGCCAATACATCTTTGTAAGATAAACCTTTCAGTCTGACAAAGAAAACATTAAGTTGTATGTTAAGTTATAGTGAAATGGTATTTCAAGCCCAACCTCTTCCATGAGGTAAATCATATTTCTCTGATGTGCAAACACAATGACCACACGAGCTGTGGATTTCTTCATCACATCCACAATCCTCTTTCGATCAGCTGGGTCATTGCCCCAAGGTAAAATCTCTGTATAGGCCAGACAACCTCCATCAGATGGATCCAGGTAAGAGTGGAAGGATCGGGCAGCATGGAGTCCATAATCATCATCACTGACCAGTAGACCTGCCCAAGTCCAGCCAAAGTGTTTTAGAATCTGAATCATAGCACGCACCTAAGTGAGTACAGAGTGGAGGGATTAGTGCACAGGTTTGAATAATCTTTTACTAAAAATCCTGCTAAACAGGTTCCACAATGGACCTTGTTTAATTATTGCCTTTGGGTGATGGGACAAATAACCAGTGATACACAAAAGTCTTATACACTGATCAGTTGCAATATCAAAACCGGTAACTGATTTTAACGTTGAGGCTTTTCAATAGAGGAATGTACTTCTTAACAGAATTTTAAATTCACATGGTTTATTTTATGCATTTTCATTGTTCTGACAGATTTTCACCTGGAAAGCATCACTTGGGATTGTCCTGAAGAAGGATGGAAACTTTTGCCGGTCACTCAGGCAGGAACATGTGGCAAAATAACTCACCTGTAAAAAACACAGAAAGTACATCTTGAAAACAGTTAAAGCCTTTACATACTCTCTCTGTTTTTTAAAGTTGATAATTCATTGTTTAAAACTTCATCAAAACTGTCAGTGGTCCAAAAGAACTAATAGATGACAAGGCATAAAACTTACCATAGGCACTCTGTACAAACCTAAGACAGTGGATATGGCAATAGAATGTGTAGAGGAAGAATCACCCACAATCCCCAGGACTGGAGGGGTTCCTACACAGGTCTCATGTAATATGACTTTCTCCTCTTGACCACTGGCTAATGACAATGCTGCACGGAATCCAACTCCTAGTTGGTTGCAGTTATCATACAGACTGTATCCCAGAGTCACATTAGGAAGCAGGTTGGAGTTTCTGTTGATCTCATCAATAGCAAAGGCCATGGTCTGGGCTTGTCTGAATCCTGAAATATGAAAACTAACACATAAAATACCAGTGTTCACTCCTGAAAAATACAACATGATGCCGTGACTGTGCAAACATATTCATGTTGCACATATACCGATTTTGTGAACGATGAAGACAGCTGAATATCAACAACCATAATAATACTTCAGTGAGAAAATAAATGCAAAAAGCAATATCTTTAAAATGGCATAAATACACAATGTGTTTCTTTCATCGTAATATCAGACGATGAAAAGTACATTCTACTGATGGGGTTGACTTTCCCAGTTTCTTTTTTTTGCTGTTTCCCTGACAGACTCACCCATGACAGGTAGGCTGTTGTGGCTCTGAGGTAAAAGACAGGTCAGGATAAGAAGAAAAGAAGTGGATGACAAAAAGTCCACCAAGAACAACATCCCCAGTCTTGTGCATCCCATTTAGATGAAACTCTCCCTGTAACTGACATGAGGAGGAATAAAGAGGGGAGGACATGGCAAGAGAAAAGTAGGAATACAACAAGAAGAACAAGAGCAAATTGGTGTCTAGAAACATCAACATGACTTTCCTGGGTTCTACACCTACGTCACCCCCTTTTATTGACTTACAACATCTAATCTAATCTTGCACATACCCATCAGGGTAGGAGAAGATGTAGGGGCAGGGCCTAAAATAAAATGTATTTATAAAAAAAAAAAAAGGTTTGTATTATCATACTGTATATCCAAGGCCGTGGTGGCACCTTTATCAATCCAAATTTGTGGATGATCGTGATAATCAAGGTTTGTTAAAATTTGCACGACAGTCATTGACTGTGTATGCATTTTATTGAATGTCATATGCGGTGTTCTACCATATGTATGTCAATTTGTAGCTGAAGTTGTAGACTGTTTCAAAGCATCTACTTCCATCTTAGTTTTCTTCCAATCTCTCTGCAACTTACTTGAACAGATACTGTACATACATGTATCAGAAGAGTCACTGTGTAGTGAATAGAATCCCAAGTTTGTGTGTGAAACAAGCATACCAGATTACATTCACCAAATGCACATATCAGCCCAGAGTTTGCAAGATTCACTGTCACACAGTAATGGAATTAAGTGAAAAGTCCACTAGATGGTAGCAGCACCAAACTAAGACATCTGATAAAATAAGAAATCTCCCCATCTATTTTTTATTCTGGCTAGCACCTATAGTAAATTGGTAGATATCAAATATGATAAATTCTGCAGAATAATGCATGCAAGACAGGTTACCCCATTAGACCTTGTGGTCACCAATCTTTCTCCTCCATCATTTCCTTAATGTTTTGCTACTAAGGTTAATTCTCCAGTGATTTTACACATCAAGTTCAGCTTACTTATTACAGAAAGTGGTACTTAGCCAGTGAAAACAATAGTGCAATTTCTATTCTGTGGTGTGGGAAACCAGACCAATCAGTAAGCTAATGGTTTATTCGTTCCTGCAGATGGGTCTGGCCTTTCTCCCTTTCAGAGAGATTTCCATCTGTCCTGAGACAGGTCAAGCCAATTGCAACCATTTATCTCAAGCGGTGTAGATTTGGTACAATGACAGAGGGGCATTGCTGTAGTGAACTGAAGTCTCCTCCCACCAAGGCCATCGGTGAAGATACCTCTGCAAATTCTGAGAATGCTTTAGTTAAAAAATCTGGAGAATAGTTAGATAGTTAGATAAAGATTCATAATAGTGATTTCTATGTCATGTAGGAAGCCATTGATAATCACAAATCTTCCATATTTGTCTTTTGTACACTTTTTTAATTGGAATGGCAGATTCTTATGTATCAATATAATTACCCCTCTGCTACTGGTAGTAAAAGAGGAGAAATACACCTGGCCAATCCAACCATATTTAAGTTTGAGCTGCTCATTGTCCTCTAAGTGGAACTCCTGTAGTAGAACCACATCTACCCCCTCCCTCTTCAACACAGAATAAACCTTTCTCCGCTTTACATTTCCCCTCAAACCCCTTATATTCCATGAACAGAGTTTTAACTTATTAGGTGGCATCATTCTATTGACAAATACAATGAACTGAGATGAGCATCCATACAGATGTCCAGAAATGCCATTGTATACTGCCTATATTATATTGTACTACTTTTAGGTATAGGTTGTTTGGTTAGTTTATCCAAATATGTCGATGTGATGCACTGACTGTGGGAGACCAATACTGAGTGTGAACAACAAATAACCAAAAACCAGAACATGTAGAACCAAGCTATAAGTTTTTTTTTTGTTTTTTTTTTTTAAAAAGAGAGATGGTGAAAGAAAATAAAATAGAAATAAAATGGATTATGGGGGTCCTTCCCCAGGTTGCAGGGGGACTGCTGTTCTGTGGGGCCCCTCTGCTAGGGTGAAGTGTGTTCTCACACCATGTAAAAAAAAAAACAACAACAAACAAATAAAGTGATATAACCCAGTCGACCGGTATTCCCAGCAACACCCAATTATTATGTGATAAACAAAAATTTCCAAATGATATGCCTCTAAATGTAAAACGTTATCTTCTCTTAAACCAGCTGAACTAGCACTAAATGAACACTGGTGTATAATTAAGCAAGATGGACACTTTAACGTGTAGTATGACAACAATCATTCATTCATGTGAATGTAAGATGTGTCATAAAAGATTATAGTCACCGGTATGTATGGCCAGTGTTTGTCCAGAATTGTTCAAGAGTCATACTACTGCACTAGCATTATAAAAAGATAACGTGGTTTAAGAGAGAATGTTTTATGAAGGGCGTTGGTGGACCTCCTGTAAAACCGACCATCTCCTAGGCCATCATCACGTGACCCCTTATTTTGTAGTTTTTAACTCATTTTTTGACCAGCCTCTATTTTGAAAAAGAACAGTCAGTTGAATTTCATCAAGTTCACAGTCAGGTCCAATTCTCAGAAACGGATTCTGTCAGTGTTGTCGGAGAAATCAAAGATCACTGCATCTTTAAAAGACAGTACCGCCATGATTTTATTATTGTTTTTGAAACTAGGGAGCTGAGAGGAGCCTTTTGAATTTTGGGGAAATTTAGACACTGGTGCATTTTTAAGTCCACAACAGTTCTACAAAGGTCAAAATTTGAATTAAACCAATATATTCAGAGAAAGTAAGTTACACTTTAATCAGGTGCGAGGTTAACTTACACCATGAAAAGACCATGAAGAGAATTTGATGAGTAAGTTCTTTGTACTTTAACTGAACCCTGGAAAAAATAATAATAGCTCAAGTATTCTGACACATAGTCCAAGTTGTAAGAGGTTTCACATTCAAATACATGCATCATCAGCCCCTCTCAATTACACAATATTGATATTAGATATTACTATTAACAATTTTTTCTGACTGTATATTTGAATAGTATAGAATAAATAATAAAATAAAAGGTTGATTAATTCTGTCTAATAAAGGTAAGTACAGTTTTTATGACTCAATGCCTCGACCCATGATAGCTTTCTTTGTGTTTCTCTCTGGTCTCAGGAGGATTATGTAACATTTGGGTCCAAACAGTGCCACCAAGAGGCCAAAACTGGAGGCCAGGATGGCAAATACCTCCACTGCATCTGCATATTTGCCTGGTGAGTTGATATAAGCAGGGACAAATGCCACCCACACAGCACAGAAGATCAGCATGCTGAAAGTTATGAGTTTGGCTTCATTGAAACTGTCTGGAAGATTCCTTGCTAGAAATGCAATGAGAAAACTAAGAATAGCCAGTAAGCCAATATAGCCCAGTAATACTGCAAAACCAACTGTGGACCCAACTACACACTCATAAACTATCTTGTCATTGTGGTAGTAAGTGTTTTTATGAGGTGCTGGTGATGCAGACACAAGCCAAACAGTACAGATTGTGGCTTGAACAGAAGTAAGAACCACAACTGTCCCTCTCTGCTGCACAGCACCAAACCACTTCAGACTGGCTCCACCTCCTGGCTTGGAGGCCTTGAACACAGCCAGAACCACCATGGTTTTCACCAAGATACATGAGACACAAAGCACAAAGCTGATACCAAATGCTGCATGTCTCAGTTGACATGTCCACAGTCTGGGATGACCGATGAACAGCAATGAGCAGAGGAAACATAATTTAAGAGACAGCAATAGCTGGAAACTCAGTTCTGAATTATTGGCACGAACTACAGGTGTTCTGTGATGATAGATGAAGATGCCTAGGACAACAGCACAGATAAATGTGCCCAGCAGTGAGGTGGCTGTCAAGAAGATACCCAGAGGCTCATGATAGGAGAGGAACTCTATTTTCTTAGGAACACAGTGGTCACGCTGGGGACTGGACCAGAAATCCTCTGGACAACTGGTGCACTCCGTGGAATCTGTGGAAAAAAGTGACAGTGCTAAGATACATATTTATGCTATAATCATGAACAAAAAATGTTTAAACCTGAACACTCACCAGTCTTATTGCTGATTGTTCCCTCAGAGCAAGGGATGCAGTCAAAACAACACTCAGGTTGCCCCTTCTTTCTGGCCATGCGGGTACCTGGAGGACAGCTCTCACTGCACACTGATCGCGGTGGCTGTAGGGAGAAAATAAATATTTGTTATCTACACTGCTAAACACTATAATAATGAGTTATGCATGAGCTAGTGTGGTATATTGGATGATGATGATGTGAAGATGATGAAGAGATCTCCACTGACGCTGTCTTGTTTGTATATAGAAGTTTATTACAAAGAAGTTCAGCATCAAAACTAGCACTGCAGTAGCCTGTGAGAGGATCTGAGCCAATATGGATCTCTCTCCCTAACAGCTCTAAACATCAGTATATATAGGGTAGTTGTTTACATGTTTTATAATACAATGAAACATCCTGACCTCATTCAATGACCTCTTATTCCAAGAAACAAAAGAAGAGGGAAGGAAAGCCCCTCTCCCTAACACTTACATACTTGTTTATGGCCATTAACTTAAATATGACCCCAACAAATAGAAATCATTTGAAACTCTGGACTTTCCCAGAGAATAAAACATATATGAACTTTCAGACACTACACTAGAAGATAGTAATCTGAAAAACCAGAAGTAACCTGTTTGAATTTAAAGTTCCAGGAGATTTTGTCTTCATCAAGTGTGAGTTCTTCACCTTTGAAGGCTGACTTCTTAACCTCACCCACAGTCTGAAGTTTAGTTCTTCCATCAGGAAGCCACTGCCAGTTCATGATATCATAGATTGGTAAGACATCACCATTCTCATCAAATGACACCTGATCACCAAATGATGTGGTGAAGTTGACCTTTTCCAAATAAAGCACAAGCTGTGAATATCAGAATAGAGGTTACAGAAAAAAAGGGAATGCTGAAAAGAAGTACCACAGGGTATATATAATCAAACTGCATACAACACTTATGAACACGTAACACCCAAAACATTTCCAGTAGAACATTTTCTTAGAAGTTACATTACCTTTAATTTCTTGAACACTGTGAAATTACATTGCATCCTGACCTAGTATAATAAATACTTTCCACTGCTATCACTCAGCTTTTGGAAAAAATATTTCACTAACAGATAGTTAGTGATATTGCAGCTTGTCATTTTAAACTCTGTATTAAAATACTGACAGTCACATGAATGTGTGGAGTGTAAACTGATATCACACCTGCCATGGCTCCAGTCTTTGCAAATTACCACAGCTGTGCCCACTGAAAGGTCCTCTCCCTGGCTCACACTGCAGCATGTCATCAAGGGCATATGCTAGAGCATATACAGCCTTGTATACATTATATTCTGGCCTGAGATTTGAAACATCCAAGAACTCAGTCTCCACACTCTCTAGATCTTCCTGTCCAGTGCATAATGCTCCCCCAGCTTCCACCCAACCTGCTGGAGGTGGTGCAAATCTACACTGAAATGTGTGTTCCCAAAACTGATTTACCTGAAATATATTCAAAAATGTGGACTATAAACATTGAGAATATAATATTCTTGCAAATACCAGATCTGACTACAAGCTTAAACTCTCACCATGTTATTTCCATAGCTGTTGTTGTGGTGTAGGTCAGGACGTGTTTGTAACATAAAGTCTCTGAGCCCTGGTATTTCTCCTCTACGGATGGCAATGCCCAGTGTTCCACCCAGGTACGGCATGAGGCGGGGGGTCTGGAGCACAGCAGATGATGTCCAGGCTTCACTGGCTATCCACTGCAGGCCTGTCACATTCTGCCTCACCACCTGTACATTGCATTATACAAGATACTTACTTCATATTGACATGCCACAAAAGTAGTATCTAGTTTCCACAGTTTATGTTATATACAGGTGCTATCTTGTGTTTTACACACTATAATGAGCAATGTGAATAATATTATCATAACTGGAGTTGAGTATAATTTGTAAAAGTAAGAGATCTCATTCCAAAACCCTCTTAGCAGCACCATTAATTATTCACAGCTGTAAATTTCCCAATTAAATCTATTTCTTACAGGCCAATATGGTCTTACAAAATAAATCTTTCAGTTTGACAAAGGAAAAATAAAGTTGTCTGTGAGCTTAGGATAAAATTGTATTTCAAGCCCAACCTCTTCCATGAGATTAATCATGTGACTCTCATGTGCAAACACAATGACCACACGAGCTGTGGATTTCTTCATCACATCCACAATCCTCTTAAGTTCAGCTGGATCATTATCCCAAGGCAAAATCTCTGTGTAGGCCAGACAACCTCCACCAGATGGACCCATGTCAGACTGGAAGGATCGGGCAGCATGGAGTCCATAGTCATCATCACTGAGCAGCAGACCTGCCCAAGTCCAGTCAAAGTGTTTTAGAATCTGAATCATCGCAAGTACCTGAGTGGGTACAGAGTGGACCATATAATGGCATAATTATTGTGATTCAGCATTGTTCTCTGACACCACACAACTCTATAAATAAGACACATAATGTTACTGGTGACACACAAAAAAGGAAGCTAGAGCATGCATTTTCGTTGCGCTGATAGATTTTCACCTGGAAAGCATCACTTGGGATTGTCCTAAAAAAGGATGGGAAACCTTTTGCCGGTCACTCAGGCAGGAACATGTGGCAAAATAACTCACCTGTGAAAAACACAGACTGCATCCTGAAAACAGTCAAAGTTTTTACTGGCTCTTTTAACTTTTTAGAGTTAATTATTCTATGTTTAAACCTTCATCAAAAGTGTAAGAAATCCAACAGAATTAATAGATGGTAAGGCAGAAAAACTTACCAAAGGCACTCTGTACAAACCTAAGACAGTGGAGATGGCAATAGAACGTGTGGAGGAGGAATCACCAACCACCCCCAGGACTGGAAGGGTTCCTACACAGGTCTTGTGTAATAAAACTTGCTCCTCTTGACCACTGATTAATGACAATGCTGCACCAAATCCAATCCCTAGTTGGAGGCAGTTATCATACAAACTGTATCCCAGAGTCACATTAGGTAGCAGGTTGGAGTTTCTGTTGATCTCATCAATAGCAAAGGCCATGGTCTGGGCCAGCCTAAATCCAGGAACATCAAAACTAACACAAAAATACTAGTGTTTACTACTGAAAAATACCAGTATCTGTGCAAATGTATACATGTGTCACTATCAGAGATTTTACAATCATAAATCCAGCTGAATAGCAACAATAGTATGCAAAATAATAGAAGGTGAGTGGAAAAAATAAATAAAGGAGCATGTACAAAAAGCAATATTTTTAAAATGGCATTAATAAACGATGTAAAATCTGATAATCAAAGCTGCATTCAGCTAAGGAACTGACTAGCCCCAGTTTCTCCTTTTTGCTGTTTCCCTCAGAGACTCACCCATAGCAAGTAGGTTGTTGTGGCTCTGAGGTGAAAGACAGGTCAGGATAGGTGGAAAAGAAGTGGATTTCAAACAGCCCACCAAGAACCACATCTCCAGTCTTGTGAATCCCATTTAGATGAAACTGTTTCTGTGACTGGCAGTAGGAGGAATGCAGAGGGGAGGACACAAAAGAGGAAAATAAGGAATATAACAGGGACAAGAACAAGTTGGTGTCTAGAAATGTCCACATAACTTTCCTCTGGTTCACCCTTTTTCTGAGCCCAGTCATTAAGTCCTACAGCTATGTCACCCCCTTTTATTGACTTATAATGTTGTTTAATCTTACACACCACCTATCAGGGCAGGAGAAGATGTAGGGGCAGGGCCTAAAATGTATTTCATTTGTTATAGTTTTTTTTTTTTTTTTTTTTGAGTTTTAAATGAACATAGTCACTTTTGTTCACTTTTGTACAATGCCATTGTAGCATTCTTTCTAATGCACATTTAGGTTGTGGATGACTATGATGATCAATTTGAACAAAAATTGCATGACAGTTATATGGTGTGTATGTTAGTCTTTGAATGTTATGTTATATGGATTTCTCTATGTATGTTGAGTTGTAGATCAGGTTGTGGAGTGTATCACAGAATAAAACAACTGAATTCTGTGTGTAGCCAATTCAGAAATTTGTTTCTGAACACCTTATATATTGAAAATAGTTGCTGAAAACATATGGGAGAAAGGGGAAGGCAATTTAATGAAAGATGGGAGAACGAATATATGTTTGCTTAATGGAGATAAGCCGGTATGCAACAAGTTAGTGGTAGTGTCGAAGGAATACAATTTTGGTCGGTACTTAGACACCAAGAACGGAGGTCAGTATGCAAACCTCAGCCATCAAGAAAAGGAACAGATGGTCCAATAATTAAAAAAAGCAGCCTGCATTCTGCAGAATATGTTAGCAAAAGTTACAGAAAAAAAAATGATGCGGTGGTGAAAGCCAAAATAAGCACAGCAGTAATATATCTAGAAGTCTAATGTTCTGAAGGTTAATGATCAATTATAATTTCTCAAAGATACATACATTATACATTGAGAATTCATAGATTATTGCACCTGTAAAATACAATAAAAGACAATACCTCCATAATTTTGTTCCTGTTGATTTTCTGAATTTTGGAGAAATAGGGAAACTGGTTAGTGTATTTTTAGGTCCATATCAGCAAGAATGAAGAATGAAGGTCAAAATTAAATGTTGGATGAAACCAAATGATCTGCATTATGTATTCAGGGAAAGTAACTTACAGTTTAATCTAGTGGAAGGTTAATTTACACCATGAAAAGTCACAAATGCCATTAAGAGCATTTGAAGAGTGAGTGTTTTGTACTTTAATCAGACCCTGGAGAAAAGAGAACATTGTGCTTAAGTATTCTTACACATGACCCAAGTTGTAAAAAATGTTATATTCAAATAAACATGTATATGGTATCAGCCATTCTTTCTTAACTACATAATTTTGCTGTTGCTCCCAGTGACACATTATTCTACCTGGATTTTATATTGTACAAACAAAATGGATTCATTCACTCTTGTGAAATTAACCACAGTTTTTTTATAATTCAGTGACCCGGCCCATGATAGCTTTCTTTGTGTTTCTCTCTGGTCTCAGCAGGATTATGTAACACTTGGGTCCAAACAGTGCCACCAAGAGGCCAAAGCTGGAGGCCAGGATGGCAAATACCTCCACTGCATCTGCATATTTGCCTGGTGAGCTGATATAAGCAGGGACAAATGCCACCCACACAGCACAGAAGATCAACATGCTGAAAGTCATGAGTTTGGCCTCATTAAAACTGTCTGGAAGATTCCTTGCCAGAAATGCTAACAGGAAACTGAGGATAGCCAATAAACCAATATAACCAAGTAGGATTGCAAAACTAACTGTGGACCCAACTACACACTCATAAACTATCTTATCATTGTGGTATTCAGTGTTTTTATGAGGAGTTGGTGATGAAGAGACAAGCCAAGCAGTGCAGATTGCTGCTTGAACAGAAGTAAGAACCAGAACTGTCCCTCTCTGCTGTAAGACACCAAACCACTTCAGACTGGCTTCACCTCCTGGCTTGGAGGCTTTGAACACAGCCAGAACCACCATGGTTTTCACCAAGATACATGAGACACAAAGCACAAAGCTGATCCCAAATGCTGCATGTCTCAGTTGGCATGTCCAAAGTCTGGGTCGTCCAATGAACAGCAATGAGCAGAGGAAACATAACTTAAGTGACAGCAATAGCTGGAAACTGAGTTCAGAATTGTTGGCACGAACTACAGGTGTTCTGCGATGATAGATGAAGATGCCTAGGACAACAGCACAGATAAATGTGCCCAGCAGTGAGGTGGCTGTCAAGAAGATACCCAGAGGCTCATGATAGGAGAGGTACTCTGTTATTTTAGGAACACAGTGGTCACGCTGCGGACTGGACCAGAAATCCTCTGGACAACTGGTGCACTCCATGGAGTCTATGAAAAAAGGAAAGTGTTGAGATACATCTTTATGTTATGTATTCAAACTGAAATGTTTAAATCTGAACACCCACCAGTCTTATTGCTGATCATTCCCTCAGAACAAGGGATGCAGTCAAAACAACACTCAGGTTTCCCCTTCTTTCTGACCATGTGGGTACCTGGAGGACAGCTCTCACTGCACACTGACCGTGGTGGCTGTGAGGAGAAAAATAATCAAATGTTATTCTACACTACTATACACTATTATAATGAGTAATCCTTTAGCCAGAGGATAGTAATCTGAGAATTTAGAAGTAACCTTTTTGGATTCAAAGTTCCAGAAGATTCTGTCTTCATCAAGTGTGAGTTCTTCACCTTTGAAGGCTGACTTCTTAACCTCACCCACAGTCTGAACTTCAGTTCTTCCATCAGGAAGCCACTGCCAGTTCATGATATCATAGATTGGTAAGACATCACCATTCTCATCAAATGACACTTGATCACCAAATGATGTGGTGAAGTTGACCTTTTCCAAGTAATACACAAGCTGTAAATAACAAAAAAGGAATACATAGGAAAAAATAGGATCGATTAATGAGAGAAATAATTCTCTATGACCATGGTGACATGGTAATCAAACTGCATATATCACTTACAAACATGCAAAGTCATTTAAATTCCAGCATTTCCTTGAAAGTACAGTTACATTACCTACAATACCATATACCTGGTGACAAGATGTTGCTTTCTCTGATCTGGTATTAATAAATAATATCCACTGCTACCAACTTTCACAAAATTATTTCAGCTATCTGTTAGTCACAAATCAATTAGCCATCTCACAGCTTTGCAAAAGATCTTATATCCAAAATGCTTTTTCACAAACACTAAAACACAGGACTTAGTCACATGAACAGGTAGAGTGTAAACTTATATCACACCTGCCATGGCTCCAGTCTTTGTAAATTTCCACAGCTGTTCCCACTGAAAGGCCCTCTCCCTGGCTCACACTGCAGCATGTTATCAAGGGCATATGCCAGAGCATACACAGCCTTGTACACATTATATTCTGGCCTGAGGTTTGAAACATCCAAGAACTCAGTCTCCACACTCTCTAGATCTTCCTGTCCAGTGCATAATGCTCCCCCAGCTTCCACCCAACCTGCTGGAGGTGGTGCAAATCTACACTGAAATGTGTGTTCCCAAAACTGATTTACCTGCAATATATTCAAAACTGTGTTTTATAAAAAATTATGATAAATCATTCTTACACATAACAGATTAGATTGTAGGGTTAAACTCTCACCATTCTATTTTCATAGCTGTTGTTGTGGTGTAGGTCAGGACCTATTTGTAACAGGAAGTCTCTGAGCCCTGGTATTTCTCCTCGACGGATGGCAATGCCCAGTGTTCCACCCAGGTACGGCATGAGGCGGGGGGTCTGGAGTACAGCAAATGTTGTCCAGGCTTCACTGGCTATCCACTGCAGTCCTGTCACATTCTGCCTCACCACCTGTACATTGCATTTTACTAAGTATATAACTTTGTACTGCCATGCCTCTAAAGAAAAATCTAGTTTCCAAGGTTGATGTCATATACAGGTGCACTCCTGTGTTTTACACAGTATTATGAGCAATGTGAGGAATATCATCATAAAAGGAAATGAGGCAAATATCTTCTTGTGACATAAATCTTACAGTTTTACAAAGAAAACATTAAATATTAAATTATGATGAAACTGTATTTCAAACCTAACCTGTTCCATGAGATTAATCATGTGACTCTGATATGCAAACACAATGACCACACGAGCTGTGGATTTCTTCATCACATCCACAATCTTTTTTAGTTCAGCTGGGTTGTCACCCCAGGGCAAAACCTCTAAGTAGGCCAGACAACCTCCAGCAGATGGACCCAGGTCAGATTGGAAGATTCGGGCAGCATGGAGTCCATAATCGTCATCACAGACCAGCAGACCTGTCCAAGTCCAGCCAAAGTGTTTCAGAATCTGAATGATAGCACGCACCTAAGTGAGTACAGAGTGGAGGTATTAGTGTACAGGCTGAAATCATTTCTGTTGTGACAAATAATGTTAGTAGTGATAAACAAAAGGAATATACACTGATCAGAAACAATATTAAAACTGTTTACTGGTTTTAAAGATAGTGTATATTATAGTACAGAGATGTTGACTTCATGCATTTACATGTTGCTTTTAGATTTTCACCTGGAAAGCATCACTTGGGATCGTCCTGAAAGAAGGATGGAAACTTTTGCCGGTCACTCAGGCAGGAACATGTGGCAAAATAACTCACCTGTGTAAAACACAGACTGAGCATCCTGAAAACAGTCAAATCCTGAAGACACTCATAGTACATTTTCTAAGGTTGATTATTCATTGTTTAAAAATTCATTTAAAATGTCAGTGATCAAAAAGAACTGTTAGATGGTAAAGCAGATAAACTTACCATGGACACTCGGTACAAACCTAAAACAGTGGAGATGGCAATAGAACGTGTAGAAGAAGAATCACCCACAATCCCCAGGACTGGAGGGGTTCCTACACAGTTCTTGTGTAATATAATTTGCTCTTCTTGACCATTGACTAACGACAATGCTGCACGGAACGCAACTCCTAGCTGGTTGCAGTTATCATACAGACTGTATCCCAGAGTCACATTAGGTAGCAGGTTGGAGTTTCTGTTGATCTCATCAATAGCAAAGGCCATGGTCTGTACTTTTCTGAATCCTGAAACATCAAAACTAACACATAAAATAGTAGTGTTTAAATACAACCTGATCTATTAACTATGCAAACAAATACATGTTGCACACTTACAGATTTTGAAGACAGTTGAATAGCAACAACCATGATAATAATGCTTGAATGAAAAAAATATTTAAAGTAGACTGAAAAATCACAGTATATTTGAAATGTCATTCATACACAATTGTATTCTTTCTTAGTAATATTAGATGATCAAAAATACATTCTACAGATGAAAATGATGTTCTCCAGTTTCTGTAGTATAGAGATATGTAAAATTCCAGTGTACTGAAAAATACAACATTATAGAGTAACTGTGCAAACATATACCTGTTGCACAACTACAGACTATGCAAAGAATGAAGCCAGTTGAATAGAAACTATTATTTAACACACTTCGATACTTAAATACACAACATAAAAATAGTATAAATCTACTGTCACAGTAATCATCAGATGATCAAAAATACATTCCACTGATAGGACTGACTTTCCCAGTTTCTGCCATTTTCTGTTTTTCTGACAGACTCACCCAATGCAGATAGTCTGCTGTGGCTCAGCAGTAAAAGACAGGTCAGGATGAGTAGAAAAGAAGTGGACTCCAAACACCCCACCTATAACCACATCTCCATCCTTGTGTATCCCATTTAGGTGAAACTGTCCCTGTAACTGGCAGGAGGAGGAATAAAGAGGGGAGGATACAGCAGGAAAAAAGCAGGAATACAACATGAGCAAGAGCATGTTGGTGTCTAAAATTGTCCACATGACTTTCCTCTGGTTCACCTCTTTTCTGAGCCCATGCATTAAGCTCTACAGTTATGTTACCCCTTTTTATTCACTTACAGTATTGTTTATCTTGCGCACCAAACATCAGGGCAGGAGAAGATGTAGGGGCAGGGCCTAAAATGCATTTCATTTTAGTGTCACTTTTGTTAACATATCCCACATGTAGGTTGTGGATGACCAGGGTGATCAATGTTAACTAAAATTTGCATGACAGTCATATTATGTGTATATTAGTTTTTGAATGTTATGTTGTGTGGATTTATTTATGTATGTTGAATAGTAGAGTAGGTTGCAAAGTGTATCACACAATGAAATAAGTAAAGTCTGTGTAAAGCCAATTCAGAGATGTATTTCTAAACTCTTATGTATGTTAGAAAATAGTTGCTGAAAACATGAAGAGACTGTAAACTATGTATTACTGAATTGTGTGATGGAGTGCTGCCTTAGATGACCTGGCCTCCACAAACACCTGACCTAAAACCATCCCACAGTCAGGAGTGTTCAAAGCTGTCATCAAAGCAAAAGGTGGCTACTTTGAGGAATTTAAAAATATAAAACATATTCTAGTTTGTGTGGCATTTTTTTGTTTACAACATAATTCCATATGTATTCCTTCATAGTTTTGATGTCTTCAATATTAATCTACAATGTAGAAAATAATAAAAAAAAAGAAAGAAAAAACATTGAATGAGAGGGTGTGTGCAAACTTTTGACATGTACTGTGTATCAGAAGAATCATTTCTTGCTGACTATAATCCTGAATTTGTGTGTGAGACCAGCAAACCAGATTATACACAGCAAATGCACAAATCAGCCCTGAAATTGTGGGATTCACCATCACACAATAACATAATCAAGCAAAATGTCCACTAGATGGTAGCAGCAGCATACTGAGACATTTAATGAAATAATACATCTTCCCATTCATTTTTCATTGCACTGTGCTTGATAGAGTGTGATTGTTTCTAGATTAAATATCTGATAACTTGGTAGAAATCAGATATGATCAGTTCTGCAGAAATACATGCGCTAGACAGGACACCCCATTAGACCATCACCCATCTTTCTCCTTCCTAATTACAGCTTCGTTACTGAAAAAGCAACTCCAGTGACTGTACACATCAAGTTCAGCTTATCAATTACAGAACATAGTACTCAGTAGTACTTCTATTCTGAGGTGTGGGACTCCAACCTGGAAACCAGACTAATCAGTCATTTCACAGTTATTCCCTCTTGCAGATGGGTCTGGCCTGCCTGTTTTTCAGTAAAATTTCCATCCATACTGTGACAGATCTGACCAGTTTATAACCATTTACCTAAAATATGGTTGGTTTGACACAATGATCAAGTTACTAACATAAAACTGCAAAGCATAGACAGCATTGAAGAGTATGTTTATAATTTATTTATATATATTTATATATAATTTTTCAGTTTCGTCGGAGCAGACACCTCTGCACTTTAAGTCGCTTAAACTTCCTTGATAAGTTATAGTTAGGTTGCTCAGCTGAACCATCCCTTAGTTATGCTGCTATAGGCCTAGACTGCCAGGAGATCTCCCATGATGCACTGAGCTCCTTTCTCTCTCTCTCTCCCTCTCTCTCCACTCAATATGGATTCATATCCCATGTTACATGTTACTAACTCAATATCTCCCCTTTCCTGTAGTATTGTGCTCTTCCGTCTCTGTCTCCTCTTCTGTCTCTTTCTGCAGGTATTTCTGCCTCTGGAGCTGTGGGTCTGATCTGTGATGACAAGTCTCCTGCTGCTCCTACAACTCCACTCAACACCTGCTGCTAGAATTAGAAATTACTTACACTGCTATTGGTTGTATTGCTGTGTTAGCAGTTAATACTTTAATTATCACTACTATCATTACTACTGCTGTATTACTGGTCTCACCTTACATCTGATATGGAACCTGTGTTATGCTATGTTCTTCTTTCGCTATTCTCTACCCCCTCTCCCCTCTCTCTCTCCTTCTTAACCCAACCAGTCGAGGCAGATGGCCGCCCACCCTGAGTCCGGTTCTGCTCGAGGTTTCTGCCTCTTAAAAGGAAGTTTTTCCTTGCCACTGTCACCTAGTGCTTGCTCATGGTGGGATTTGTTGGGTCTCTCTCTGTAAATACCTATTTTAAAGAGTACGGTCTAGACCTGCTCTATATGAAAAGTGCCTTGAGATGACTGTTGTGATATGGCTATATAAATGAATTGAATTGAATTTAATGAACCCTGGAAAAACAGATTAACTCATTCTGTTTAAGCATTCTTACAAATATGATCCAACAGAAAAACAATTTTATATTCACATACATTTATGTGGCATCACTGTTTCTTTCTAACGTACATCATTTTGTTGTTCCTATAGACATTTTTCTACCTGGATTTTGTAGTGTAAATTCAAAATAGATTAATTATTTCTAAGGAAACTAACCAGATTTTATGACTCAATACCTCGACCCATGATAGCTTTCTTTGTGTTTCTCTCTGGTCTCAGCAGGATTATGTAACACTTGGGTCCAAACAGTGCCACCAAGAGGCCAAAACTGGAGGCCAGGATGGCAAATACCTCCACTGCATCTGCATATTTGCCTGGTGAGCTGATATAAGCAGGGACAAATGCCACCCACACAGCACAGAAGATCAACATGCTGAAAGTTATGAGTTTGGCCTCATTGAAACTGTCTGGAAGATTTCTAGCTAGAAATGCTAACAGGAAACTGAGGATAGCCAATAAACCAATGTAGCCCAGTAACACAGCAAAACCAACTGTGGACCCAACTACACACTCATAAACTATCTTCTCTTTGAGGTATTGGATGTTTTTATGAGGAACTGGTGATGAATAAACAAGCCAAACAGTACAGACTGCGGCTTGAACAGAAGTAAGAACCAGAACTGTTCCTCTCTGCTGCACAGCACCAAACCACTTCAGACTGGCTCCACCTCCTGGCTTGGAGGCTTTGAACACAGCGAGAACCACCATGGTTTTCACCAGGATACATGAGACACAAAGCACAAAGCTGATAGCCAAATGCTGCATGTCTCAGCTGGCATGTCCAAAGTCTGGGTCGTCCAATAAACAGCAATGAGCAGAGGAAACATAATTTAAGAGACAGCAATAGCTGGAAACTGAGTTCAGAATTATTGGCACGAACTACAGGTGTTCTGCGATGATAGATGAAGATGCCCAGGATAACAGCACAGATAAATGTGCCCAGCAGTGAGGTGGCTGTCAAGAAGATACCCAGAGGATCATGATAAGAGAGGAACTCCGTTTTTTTAGGAACACAGTGGATCACGCTGGGGACTGGACCAGAAATCCTCTGGACAACTGGTGCACTCCATGGAGTCTATGAAAAAAAAGAAAGTGTTGAGATACATGTCTATATTATGTATTCAAACTGAAATGTTTAAATCTGAACACTCACCAGTCTTATTGCTGATCTTTCCCTCAGAACAAGGGATGCAGTCAAAACAACACTCAGGTTGCCCCTTCTTACTGGCCATGCGGGTACCTGGAGGACAGCTCTCACTGCACACTGACCGTGGTGGCTGTGAGGAGAAAAATAATCAAATGTTATTCTACACTACTATACACTATTATAATGAGTAATCCTTTAGCCAGAGGATAGTAATCTGAGAATTTAGAAGTAACCTTTTTGGATTCAAAGTTCCAGAAGATTTTGTCTTCATCAAGTGTGAGTTCTTCACCTTTGAAGGCTGACTTCTTAACCTCACCCACAGTCTGAACTTTAGTTCTTCCATCAGGAAGCCACTGCCAGTTCATGATATCATAGATTGGTAAGACATCACCATTCTCATCAAATGACACTTGATCACCAAATGATGTGGTGAAGTTGACCTTATTCAAGTAATACACAAGCTATCAGTATAAGAAAAAAGCAAAAAGATGAATACAAAGGATAGGTGAAAAAATTATTTTATATGACTATGGTGACAACAGGGTACTTATAATTGAACTGCATACAACAGTTTTGAATATGTAAAAATATTGAAAATTTTATCAGAGCAATTCCTTCAAAGTTATATTATTTACAATACCATACACCTAGTGACCAGATGTTGCTTTGTTTGATCTGATATTTCTGAATACTATCCACTGCTACCACCCAGCTTTCACAAAAATCCTTTCATCTATCTGTTACGTATAATACAATTATCATCTCATAGCACTGTATTAAATCCTATACCCTAAATGTTATTCCGCAAAAAATACTAAACACAGGATTTAATCACTTTAAGAGGTGGAGTATAAACTGATATCACACCTGCCATTGCTCCAGTCTTTGTAAATTTCCACAGCTGTGCCCACTGAAAGGCCCTCTCCCTGGCTCACACTGCAGCATGTCATCAAGGGCATATGCCAGAGCATACACAGCCTTATACGCATTATAATCTGGCCTGAGGTTCGAAATGTCCAAGAACTCAGTCTCCACACTCTCTAGATCTTCCTGTCCAGTGCATAATGCTCCTCCAGCTTCCACCCAACCTGCTGGAGGTGGTGCAAATCTACACTGAAATGTGTGTTCCCAAAACTGATTTACCTGAAATATATTCAAATTATGAACAATGACAATATATCACTCTTGATAATACTGTGTCAGATCGTAAGGTTAAATTCTCACCATGTTATTTCCATAGCTGTTGTTGTAGGTGTAGGTCAGGACGTATTTGTAACAGGAAGTCTCTGAGCCCTGGTATTTCTCCTCGACGGATGGCAATGCCCAGTGTTCCACCCAGGTACGGCATGAGGCGGGGGGTCTGGAAGCACAGCAACTGTTGTCCAGGCTTCACTGGCTATCCACTGCAGGCCTGTCACATTCTGCCTCACCACCTGTACATTGAGTTATATCAGCTATATTACTTCATGCTGACATGCCACATTAGTCACATTATCTGTGCAGTATGATGAGTAAAGTGATGAATATCATCATAACTGGAGGTGAGTATAACTCCAGTTATGATCTCACAGTATCATCCTCCCTGCAGCCGTTTTCAAAAATCAGATATTTAACTTATTATGAATTAATTATACTAATTATGAATTATATTTCAAGCCCAACCTCTTCCAGTAGGTCAACCATGTTTCTTTCCTGTGCAAACACAATGACCACACGAGCTGTGGATTTCTTCATCACATCCACAATCCTCTTTATTTCAGCTGGGTTTTTTACCCTGGGTAAAGTCTCTGTATAGGCCAGACAACCTCCACCAGATGGACCCAGGTCAGATTGGAAGGATCGGGCAGCGTAGAGTCCATAATCATCATCACTGATCAGCAGACCTGTCCAAGTCCAGCCAAAGTGTTTTAGAATCTGAATCATAGCATGCACCTAAGTGAGTAAAGAGTGGAGGGATTATTGCACAAGCTGGATTCTTTACAGGAAATCCTGATAACAAGTTCTACAGTGTACCATGTTTAATTATTGCCTTTCGGTGCTGTGAATAAATTTACCACTGCTACACAAAAGGAAAATACACCAATCAACCACAACATTAAAACTGATGACTGGTTTTAATGTTGTGGCTAATTAGTGTTTATATATAATACAGGGATGTTCTTCCTGACAGATATTTAACTGCACATGCTTAATTTCTTGCATTACCCTTTTGCTGATAGATTTTCACCTGGAAAGCATCACTTGGGATCGTCCTGAAAGAAGGATGGAAACTTTTGCCGGTCACTCAGACAGGAACATGTAGCAAAATAACTCACCTGTAAAAAACACAGACTATACAACCTGAAAACAGTCAAAGCCTTCACCGACCCTTTCAGTTTTAAGGTTGATTATTTCATGTTTCAAGATTAACTAAAAGTCGGTGTTTCAAAATAATTAATAAATGGTAATTTCATAATTAAATCAAGATGATCAAAAAAAATAATAGATGGTAAAGCAGAAAAACTCACCATAGGCACTCTGTACAAACCTAAAACAGAGGAGATGGCAATAGAACGTGTAGAGGAAGATTCACCCACAATCCCGAGAACTGGAGGGGTTCCTATACAGTTCTCATGTAATAGAACTTTCTCTTCTTGACCATTGATTAATGACAATGCTGCATGAAATGCAACTCCTACTTGGACACAGTTATCATATAGAGTGTATCCCAGAGTCACATTAGGTAGCAGGTTGGAGTTTCTGTTGATCTCATCAATAGCAAAGGCCATGGTCAGGGCCTGTCTGAATCCTGTAACATCAAAACTAACACATAAAATACCAATGTTTACTACTGAAAACAAACAACAACAACAAAAAAACAAACAACATGATAAAGTGTGCAAACATATACATGTTGCACAGTTTCAGATTTTGTGAACGCTGAACAGCTGAAGACAGCTGAATAGCAACAACCATAATACTACTTGAAAGAAAAGAAATAGAAATGGCTGCAAAAAAAGCAATAAAATAAAATTGGCATAAATACACAATGTGATTCCTTCATAGTATTTTCAGGATGATCAAAAATACATTCTACTGATTGAGCTGATTTTCTCCAGTTTCAGCTTTTTTCTTTTTCCCTGACAAACTCACCCATGGCAGATGGGCTGTTGTGGCTCTGAGGTAAAAGACAGGTCTGGATAGATAGAAAAGAAGTGGATTCTAAAAAGTCCACCTAGAACCAGATCTCCATCCTTGTGCATCCCATTTAGATGAAACTGTCGCTGTAACTGGCAGGAGGTGGAATAAATAGGGGAGGACACAGCAGAAGAAAAGTATGAATACAACAAGAACAAGAGGAAGTTGGTGGCTAAAAATGTCCACATGACTTTTGTCTGGCTCACCACTTTTCTGAGCCCAGTTATTAGATCTTACAGCTATGTCACCCTCTTTTATTGAGTTACATTATTGTTTTATCTTGCACACCACCCATCAGGGCAGGAGAAAATGTAGGGGCAGGTCCTAAAATGCATTTCATCTCATATAGTGTTTTTTTTTTTTTTTTTTTTTTTTTGAATTTTAAATTAACATGGTCACTTTTGTTCACTTCTGTACAATGCCACTGTAGCATTCTTCTTTCTAATGCACATTTAGGTTGTGGATGACTATGATGATCAATTTTGAACAAAAATTGCATGACAGTCATATGGTGTGTATGTTAGTCTTTGAATGTTATGTTATATGGATTTCTCTATGTATGTTGAGTTGTAGATCAGGTTGTGGAGTGTATCACAGAATAAAACAATTGACGTCTGTGTGTAGCCAATTCAGAAATTTGTTTCTGAACACCTTATATATTGAAAATAGTTGCTGAAGACATATGGGGGAAAGGGGAAGGCAATTTAATGAAAGATGGGAGAGCGAATATATGTTTGTGACTTAATGGAGATAAGCCGGTATGTCTTCTCTGCTACAATGTTAGTGGTAGTGTCCAAGGAATACAATTTTGGTTGGTACTTAGACACCAAGCACAGGAGGTAAGTATGCAAACCTCAGCCATCAAGAAAAGGAACAGATGGTCCAATAATTTTTAAAAAAGCAGCCTGCATTCTCAGCAGAATATGTTAGCAAAAGTTACAGCAAAAAAAATGGTGCAGTGGTGAAAGCCATCTTTATTGTGGCTGAAAAAATCGCCTGACCTTGAAAGTGTTTTTCAGGAGGTGCATTTTTAAAACAGTGTATGCTGAAGGTGTGCTCTGGACCAAAGAAAGGCTTTTTACAATGTTAGTTTGTTAAGAAACACACCACAGACAGAGTCAGGGAACTAGCAGAATATCTGATGATACAGCTGGCTGAAGAGGCATGCAGTTTTCTGGCTTTTTCATTAGCTGTTGACAAAAGCACTGACACTACTGATACAGCACCAGCTGTACTGGCTAAGATAAATAAGTCCTAATTTGTCAGAATTCTATATTTTCCTCCACAGACATGTGTGGTCAAAAGTGAAAACTCAACTGCAACGTGATTCATGTGTTACTGTATTTCCCACCAGCAGTGTTTAATTCACAACTAGACAAAATAAGCACAGCAGTAATATATCTAGAAGTCTAATGTTCTGAAGGTTAATGATCAAATACAATTCTAAAAGATACAGCAGTATTACCAACAGTGCCAACAAGTTGGATCTTCTGCACTGCAAGCAACATTGAGAATACATAGATTACTACACCTGTAAAATACAATAAAAGACAATACCTCCATGATTTTGTTCCTGTTGATTTTGCTGAATTTTGGAGAAATAGGGAAACTGGTTAGTGTGGTTTTGGGTTCACATCAGCAGAATGAAGGTCAAAATTAAATGTTGGATGAAACCAAATAATCTGCCTTATGTATTCAGGGAAAGTAACTTACAGTTTAATCTAGTGGAAGGTTAATTTACACCATGAAAAGTCACAAATGCCATTAAGAGCATTTGAAGAGTGAGTGTTTTGTACTTTAATCAGACCCTGGAGAAAAGAGAACATTGTGCTTAAGTATTCTTACACATGACCCAAGTTGTAAAAAATGTTATATTCAAATAAACATGTATACGGTATCAGCCATTCTTTCTTAACTACATAATTTTGCTGTTGCTCCCAGTGACACATTATTCTTACCTGGATTTTATATTGTACAAACAAAATGGAT
Organism: Lates calcarifer; assembly: GCF_001640805.2. Taxonomy (NCBI): domain Eukaryota; kingdom Metazoa; phylum Chordata; class Actinopteri; family Centropomidae; genus Lates; species Lates calcarifer. Next base: position 14,509,169 of record NC_066853.1, on the reverse strand, counting down.
TCATTCACTCTTGTGAAATTAACCACAGTTTTTTATGATTCGGTGACCCGGCCCATGATAGCTTTCTTTGTGTTTCTCTCTGGTCTCAGTAGGATTATGTAACATTTGGGTCCAAACAGTGCCACCAAGAGGCCAAAGCTTGAGGCCAGGATGGCAAATACCTCCACTGCATCTGCATATTTGCCTGGTGAGCTGATATAAGCAGGGACAAATGCCACCCACACAGCACAGAAGATCAGCATGCTAAAAGTGATGAGTTTGGCCTCATTGAAACTGTCTGGAAGATTCCTTGCCAGAAATGCTAACAGGAAACTGAGAATAGCCAGTAAACCAATATAGCCAAGTAGGATTGCAAAACCAACTGTGGACCCAACTACACACTCATAAACTATCTTATCATTGTGGTATTGAGTGTTTTTATGAGGAGTTGGTGATGAAGAGACAAGCCAAACAGTGCAGATTACTGCTTGAACAGAAGTAAGAATCAGAACTGTGCCTCTCTGCTGTAAGACACCAAACCACTTCAGACTGGCTTCACCTCCTGGCTTGGAGGCCTTGAACACAGCCAGAACCACCATGGTTTTCACCAGGATACATGAGACACAAAGCACAAAGCTGATCCCAAATGCTGCATGTCTCAGCTGGCATGTCCAAAGTCTGGGTCGTCCAATGAACAGCAATGAGCAGAGGAAACATAACTTAAGTGACAGCAATAGCTGGAAACTCAGTTCTGAATTATTGGCACGAACTACAGGTGTTCTGCGATGATGGATGAAGATGCCTAGGATAACAGCACAGATAAATGTGCCCAGCAGTGAGGTGGTTGTCAAGAAGATTCCCAGAGGATCATGATAAGAGAGGAACTCTGTTTTCTTAGGAACACAGTGATCACGCTGGGGACTGGACCAGAAATCCTCTGGACAACTGGTGCACTCCGTGGAGTCTAAGAAAAAAAGTGTTGAGATACATGTCTATATTATGTATTCAAACTGAAATGTTTAAATCTGAACACTCACCAGTCTTATTGCTGATCATTCCCTCAGAACAAGGGACACAGTCAAAACAACACTCAGGTTGCCCCTTCTTACTGGCCATGCGGGTACCTGGAGGACAGCTCTCACTGCACACTGACTGGGGTGGCTGTGAGGAGAAAAATAATCAAATGTTATTCTACACTACTATACACTATTATAATGAGTAATCCTTTAGCCAGAGGATAGTAATCTGAGAATTTAGAAGTAACCTTTTTGGATTCAAAGTTCCAGAAGATTCTGTCTTCATCAAGTGTGAGTTCTTCACCTTTGAAGGCTGACTTCTTAACCTCACCCACAGTCTGAACTTTCAGTTCTTCCATCAGGAAGCCACTGCCAGTTCATGATATCATAGATTGGTAAGACATCACCATTCTCATCAAACGACACTTGATCACCAAATGATGTGGTGAAGTTGACCTTATCCAAGTAATACACAAGCTATCAGTATAAGAAAAAAGCAAAAAGAATAATAAAAAGGAAATGAAAAAATGATTTTATATGACTATGGTGACAACAGGGTACTTATAATTGAACTGCATACAAGCAGTTTGAATATGTAAAAATATTGAAAATTTTATCAGAGCAATTCCTTCAAAGTTACATTATTTACAATACCATACACCTAGTGACCAGATGTTGCTTTGTTTGATCTGATATTTCTGAATACTATCCACTGCTACCACCCAGCTTTCACAAAAATCCTTTCATCTATCTGTTACGTATAATACAATTATCATCTCATAGCACTGTATTAAATCCTATACCCTAAATGTTATTCCGCAAAAAATACTAAACACAGGATTTAATCACTTTAAGAGGTGGAGTGTAAACTGATATCACACCTGCCATTGCTCCAGTCTTTGTAAATTTCCACAGCTGTGCCCACTGAAAGGCCCTCTCCCTGGCTCACACTGCAGCATGTCATCAAGGGCATATGCCAGAGCATACACAGCCTTATACACATTATAATCTGGCCTGAGGTCTGAAACATCCAAGAACTCAGTTGCCACATTCCCTAGATCTTCCTGTCCAGTGCATAATGCTCCTCCAGCTTCCACCCAACCTGCTGGAGGTGGTGAAATTCTACACTGAAATGTGTGTTCCCAAAATTGATTTACCTGAAATATATTCAAATTATAAACAATGACAATATATCACTCTTGATAATACTGTGTCAGATCGTAAGGTTAAATTCTCACCATGTTATTTCCATAGCTGTTGTTGTGGTGTAGGTCAGGACGTATTTGTAACAGGAAGTCTTTGAGCCCTGGTATTTCTCCTCGACGGATGGCAATGCCCAGTGTTCCACCCAGGTACGGCATGAGGCGGGGGGTCTGGAACACAATAGCTGATATCCAGACTTCACTGGCTATCCACTGCAGGCCTGTCACATTCTGCCTCACCACCTGTACATTGAGTTATATCAGCTATATTACTTCATGCTGACATGCCACATTAGTCACATTATCTGTGCAGTATGATGAGTAAAGTGATGAATATCATCATAACTGGAGGTGAGTATAACTCCAGTTATGATCTCACAGTATCATCCTCCCTGCAGCCGTTTTCAAAAATCAGATATTTAACTTATTATGAATTAATTATACTAATTATGAATTATATTTCAAGCCCAACCTCTTCCAGTAGGTCAATCATTTTTCTCTCCTGTGCAAACACAATGACCACACGAGCTGTGGATTTCTTCATCACATCCACAATCCTCTTTATTTCAGATGGATTATTTTCCCTGGGTAAAGTCTCTGTATAGGCCAGACAACCTCCACCAGATGGACCCAGGTCAGATTGGAAGGATCGGGCAGCGTAGAGTCCATAATCATCATCACCGATCAGCAGACCTGTCCAAGTCCAGCCAAAGTGTTTTAGAATCTGAATCATAGCACGCACCTAAGTGAGTACAGAGTGGAGGGATTATTGCACAAGCTGGATTCTTTTACAGGAAATCCTGATAACAAGTTCCACAGTGTACCATGTTTAATTATTGCCTTTCGGTGCTGTGAATAAATTTACCACTGCTACACAAAAGGAAAATACACCAATCTACCACAACATTAAAACTGATGACTGGTTTTAATGTTGTGGTTAATTAGTGTTTGTAATACAGGGATGTTCTTCCTGACAGATATTTAACTGCACATGCTTAATTTCTTGCATTACCCTTTTGCTGATAGATTTTCACCTGGAAAGCATCACTTGGGATCGTCCTAAAGAAGGATGGAAACTTTTGCCGGTCACTCAGACAGGAACATGTAGCAAAATAACTCACCTGTAAAAAACACAGACTATACAACCTGAAAACAGTCAAAGCCTTCACCGACCCTTTCAGTTTTAAGGTTGATTATTTCATGTTTCAAGATTAACTAAAAGTCAGTGTTTCAAAATAATTAATAGATGGTAATTTCATAATTAAATCAAGATGATCAAAAAAATTAATAGATGGTAAAGCAGAAAAACTCACCATAGGCACTCTGTACAAACCTAAAACAGAGGAGATGGCAATAGAACGTGTAGAGGAAGATTCACCCACAATCCCGAGAACTGGAGGGGTTCCTATACAGTTCTCATGTAATAGAACTTTCTCTTCTTGACCATTGATTAATGACAATGCTGCATGAAATGCAACTCCTACTTGGATACAGTTATCATATAGAGTGTATCCCAGAGTCACATTAGGTAGCAGGTTGGAGTCTCTGTTGATCTCATCAATAGCAAAGGCCATGGTCAGGGCCTGTCTGAATGCTGAAACATCAAAACTAACACATAAAATACCAATGTTTACTTCTGAAAACAAACAAACAACAACAACAAAAAAAAACAAACAAACAACATGATAAAGTGTGCAAACATATACATGTTACACAGTTTCAGATTTTGTGAACGATGAAGACAGCTGAATAGCAACAACCATAATAATACTTGAAAGAAAAGAAATAGAAATGCTGCAAAAAAAGCAATAAAATAAAATTGGCATAAATACACAATGTGATTCCTTCATAGTAATTTCAGATGATCAAAAATACATTCTACTGATTGAGCTGATTTTCTCCAGTTTCAGCTTTTTTCTTTTTCCCTGACAAACTCACCCATGGCAGATGGGCTGTTGTGGCTCTGAGGTAAAAGACAGGTCTGGATAGATAGAAAAGAAGTGGATTCTAAAAAGTCCACCTAGAACCAGATCTCCATCCTTGTGCATCCCATTTAGATGAAACTGTCGCTGTAACTGGCAGGAGGTGGAATAAATAGGGGAGGACACAGCTGAGGAAAAGTAGGAATACAACAAGAACAAGAGGAAGTTGGTGGCTAAAAATGTCCACATGACTTTTGTCTGGTTCACCACTTTTCTGAGCCCAGTTATTAGTTCTTACAGCTATGTCACCCCCTTTTATTGAGTTACATTATTGTTTTATCTTGCACACCACCCATCAGGGCAGGAGAAAATGTAGGGGCAGGGCCTAAAATGCATTTCATTTCATATAGTTTTTATAATGAAGATGAATTAATGTGGTCACTTTAATTTACAAATCTCCAAGGCCATGCCGGCATCCTTTCCAATCCAAATTTAAAGTGCAGATGACCATGATGATCATGGTTTTCTAAAACTTGCAGTTAAATGATGTGTATGTTAGTTTTGTTGAATGTCACGTTAAGTGGACTTCCATATGAATTTTCAGTTTCAGACTGTTTCATACATACATACATACGTATGTACGTATGTATGTACGTACGTATGTATGTACGTATGTATGTATGTACGTATGTATGTACTCATCCTTTGGGGATGAGTGATACTCAATATGTCAGCCCTGTGATGGACTGGCAATCTGCCCAGGGTGTACCATTCCTCTCACCCAGTGTCAGCTGTATCACTCATCAGCTGTATCACTCATCCTTATGGGATGAGTGATACAGCTGACACTGGGTGAGAGGAATGGTACACCCTGGCAGGCCATCACAGGGCTGACATATTGAGACAACCATTTACACTGACATTCACAGCTTGTGGCAAGAGTCACCAATTAACCTAACATGACTTTGCACTGTGGCAGGAGACTGGAGTACCGTAATTTCCGAACTATAAGCCGCTACTTTTTTCACACGCTTTGAACCTTGCGGCTTAAACAATGATGCGGCTAATTCATAGATTTTTACGGGCTAGCGAGCTTCATGCTGCAAAAACATTTAGACAAGTGCGGCCTGTATATGTACTTTTTTTTTCTTTTTAAATTAAGTGGGTGCGGCTTATATTCAGGTGCGCTCAATAGTCCGGAAATTACGGTACTTCACTTGCTTTAAAATGCAAAACCATAAAATATAAGGTATGATTAGTGCTGCAGAGCCATGGGCCCCTCGGAAATCAAAAATAAACAGAAACTTTCCAGAACCATTTCGCAAATGTACTCTAGTCTTGATTCCAGTCCGATAAAGTAGTCAGCGTTATTTCAGCTTCAGTTCTGAGACTAAAACTTTTTAGCAGAAAGCCTGTATTGCAAACTTGAAGTTGGTTTTTAGCAACCAGGAACAACAACCGAGGAACACTGGGTTGTATTATGGGAAATGTAGGAACCATTGTGAAAAGGACTTCTTGCTTTAATTTTGACAGTTCCTTTTTTAATCTCGTTACACCCCCACTTTTATTGAGGTGCAGTACTTAAATCCTGGGGAATTTCTTCAAGCAAATATTCAAGCCCTATTTTCAGATCTAATCTAGGCTGTCAGTGGCACTGAAACTGTGTTAGGATATAATATAGCTTTATATACTTGAAATGATTAGTACATTCTAATTAGTCCAGTTTTTATACTCTGAGTGAATACCTGTAGTCCCTGTAGTCCGGTCAACAACAATTTCTCAAAGATACTATAATACTGTAGATGCCAATATTTTTGAACTTTTTTTGGTCACTTTTGATCAGTCTGTGTTTTGGATCAGCACCACTGAGAATTCATAGAGTAATGCAACTTTCCAACATTCATATTATTTTCTTACTGTTGATGTTTTGAATCTCAGGAGCTGAGAGGAGCTTTTTAAATTTGAATTACAGAATCTAGTGAGTGTTTCTGTAAGTACACATCAGATCCACGTCAAATTAAAAACTGTTGGATTAAACCAAATTATCTGCATTATGTATTCAAAGAAAGTAACTGAACTAAATCAGGTTAACTTACACCATGAAAAATCACAAATGCCTTAAACAGCATTTGAAGAGTAAATACTTCATACTTTACTTTCAAGTTGGAAAATATAGAACAATTTATTGTGTTTATGTAGTTGTACACATGTGATCCAAGATTTTAAATTCAAATACATGTATGTGGCATCAGCCCTTCTTTCTCAATTACATGATAATGCTATTACAATTAACACATTGAAATCAGTGATTAAAACTGTCTGTTAAATTTAAGTGCAAGTTTTTATGACTCAGTGCCTCGGCCCATGATAGCTTTCTTTGTGTTTCTCTCTGGTCTCAGTAGGATTATATAACATTTGGGTCCAAACAGTGCCACCAAGAGGCCAAAACTGGAGGCCAGGATAGCAAATACCTCCACTGCATCTGCATATTTGCCTGGTGAGCTGATATAAGCAGGGACAAATGCCACCCACACAGCACAGAAGATCAGCATGCTGAAAGTTATGAGTTTGGCCTCATTGAAACTGTCTGGAAGATTCCTTGCCAGAAATGCTAACAGGAAACTAAGGATAGCCAGTAAACCAATATAACCAAGTAACACTGCAAAACCAACTGTGGACCCAACTACACACTCATAAACTATCTTGTCATTGTGGTATTCAGTGTTTTTATGAGGAGCTGGTGATGCAGTGACAAGCCAAGCAGTGCAGATTGCTGCTTGAACAGAAGTAAGAACCAGAACTGTCCCTCTCTGCTGTAAAACACCAAACCACTTCAGACTGGCTTCACCTCCTGGCTTGGAGGCCTTGAACACAGCCAGAACCACCATGGTTTTCACCAGGATGCATGAGACACAAAGAACAAAGCTGATCCCAAATGCTGCATGTCTCAGTTGGCATGTCCATGGTCTGGGTCGTCCAATGAACAGTAGTGAACACAGGAAACAAAGCTTAAGTGACAGCAACAGATGAAAACTAAGTTCAGAATTGTTGGCACGAACTATAGGTGTTCTGCGATGATAGATGAAGATGCCCAGGACAACAGCACAGATAAATGTGCCCAGCAGTGAGGTAGCTGCCAAGCAAATACCCAGAGGCTCGTGGTAGGAGAGGAACTCTATTTTCTTAGGAACACATTGGTCACGCTGGGGATTGGACCAGAAATCCTCTGGACAACTGGTACACTCCATAGAGTCTATGAAAATAAGGAAAGTGTTGTGCTACATCAACCTTGCACCCCAGAAATTCTTTTTATGACGAAATAAAGTGTAACAACAAATACTTTTTGAAATTTGACAGGTTGCAAATATGTTGATTACTGAACACATCAGTACCCCCCAAATATCTGATCTTGGTGTACAACATCCACTTCTAGTGACAACAGCATTATTAAACTTTTTCATGGATATGTTTAGGCACTCACAGGATTTGGTTAAGGTTATAAAAAGATCTTGATCTCAAGAAAAGTTCACAGTGACTCCAGAAACATTGCTATGAACATTTAATCAAAACCTGCCTGCCATTTAATCAAAAAATGCCTCTGATGCCTGAACCACACACAGGACAGTAGATGCAAACTCTGGTCTCTGGCAGGACAATTGTGTACGTTGAATGCCCGACATCTACCCTAGGCACCTTCTTTCGAATGCACGGCCATTAAGAATGCAACTCTTCATTTGTTGAGCTGTGTTTCCCTCAAAATGTATTTGCTGTTACAGTTATATCTATATATAGATATACATGTAATTTCAGAACAGCATTGGATAAATAAGTGTAATGTATCTTGCAATGTAATCTGCAATGCTTAAAGTTGAACACTCACCAGTCTTATTGCTGACCTTTCCTTCAGAACAAGGAATGCAGTCTAAACAGCACTCAGGTTCTCCCCTCTTTCTGGCTATGCGGGTCCCTGGAGGACAGCTCTCACTGCACACTGACCGTGGTGGCTGTAGGGAGAAAAGTCTGTTCTACACTCTTTTACACTGCTACAATGAATTATTAGTGGGAAGGAAGATAGTAGTCAGAAAAATCAGAAGTAACCTCTTTGGATTCAAAGTTCCAGAAGATTTTGTCTTCATCAAGTGTGAGTTCTTCACCTTTGAAGGCTGACTTCTTAACCTCACCCACAGTCTGAACTTCAGTTCTTCCATCAGGAAGCCACTGCCAGTTCATGATATCATAGATTGGTAAGACATCACCATTCTCATCAAATGACACTGGATCACCAAATGATGTGGTGAAGTTGACATTTTCCATGTAATGCACAAGCTGTGAATATCAGATTAAGGGACAGAGAAAAAGGCAAAGAGGTTAGGGGAAAAAAAAGAAATCTATTTTTAATGACTGTGGAGAAAATAGTAAAGAGAGACTTTGTCCATCTGTCAGGCATATTACAATAGTTCAAAGTTTTGTATTGTTTTTATCCTATACCCTAAATGCCAGTTCACAATAATCACATGACCCGCATGAACAGGTATAAACTGATATCACACCTGCCATGGCTCCAGTCTTTGTAAATTACCACAGCTGTGCCCACTGAAAGGCCCTCTCCCTGGCTCACACTGCAGCATGTTATCAAGGGCATATGCCAGAGCATACACAGCCTTATACACATTATACTCTGACCTCAGGTCTGAAACATCCAAGAACTCAGTCTCCACACTCTCTAGATCTTCCTGTCCAGTGCATAATGCTCCTCCAGCTTCCACCCAACCTGCTGGAGGTGGTGCAAATCTACATTGAAATGTGTGTTCCCAAAACTGATTCACCTGAAATATATTTAAAACTGTGTGTTATAAACACGGACGTTGCATTACTCTTGTTAATAGCAGTGCATATTGCAAGGTTAAACTCTCACCACATTATTTCCATAGCTGTTGTTGTGGTGTAGGTCAGGACGTATTTGTAACAGGAAGTCTTTGAGCCCTGCTATTTCTCCTCGACGGATGGTGATGCCCAAGGTGCCACCCAGGTACGGCATGAGGCGTGGGGTGTGCAGGACAGCAGCTGATGTCCAGGCTTCACTGGCTATCCACTGCAGGCCTGTCACATTCTGCCTCACCACCTGTACATTGCATTATACCAAATGTATTAGTTCATACTGCCATGTCACAAGAGTAGTATCTAGTTTCCACAGTTGATGTCATACATAGGTGAAATCCTGTGTTTTACACAGCATCATGAACAGTGATGAATATCATCCAAAATGGAGTTCAGTATAAGTTGCCTGAGTAAATGATATCATTCTAAAACTAGCAGTACCTCTAAAAAATTCAGAGGTAGAACATATTCTATCTATATATTCTATATTCTAGGTATAATACTGTAAGCTGTAAAATCGTATTAAGCTATAATCAAGTTATATCTCAAGCCCAACCTCTTCCATTAGGTTAATCATGTGACTCTCATGAGCAAACACAATGATCACACGAGCTGTGGATTTCTTCATCACATCCACAATCCTCTTTAGTTCAGCTGGGTTGTTACCCCAGGGCAAAATCTCTGTGTAGGCCAGACAACCTCCACCAGATGGGCCCAGGTCAGATTGGAAGGATCGGGCAGCATGGAGTCCATAGTCATCATCACTGATCAGCAGACCTGTCCAAGTCCAGCCAAAGTGTTTTAGAATCTGAATCATAGCACGCACCTAAGTGAGTACAGAGTGAAGTGATAAATACACAGGCTTGAATAATCTCTCACTGCAAATTAATGATAAACAGGTTCTCCAATGGACCATATTTACTTATTGTCTTTCATTGTAGTTATCTGACACCATACAACTCCCTCAGTGAGACATATAATGTTCCTGATGATACACAAAATATGATATATTCTTCAGTGCATAAAATTCTAACTGCATTTACTTTATTTCATGCATTCGTTGTGCTGATAGATTTTCACCTGGAAAGCATCACTTGGGATCGTCCTAAAGAAGGATGGAAACTTTTGCCGGTCACTCAGGCAGGAACATGTTGCGAAATAACTCACCTGTGAAAAACACAGACTGCACATCCTAAAAACAATTGAAGCCTTTACCCACTCTTTCAACTTTTCAGTGTTCACTACTTTGTAACTGACTTTTAAAAAAATCTAAAAGATCAAAAAGAATTAATAGATGTTAAGGCAGAAAAACTTACCATAGGCACTCTGTACAAACCTAAGACAGTGGAGATGGCAATAGAGCGTGTAGAGGAAGAATCGCCCACAATTCCAAGGACTGGAAGGGTTCCTACACAGGTCTCATGTAATATAACTTGCTCCTCTTGACCACTGACTAATGACAATGCTGCACGGAATCCAATTCCTAGTTGGAGGCAGTTATCATACAGACTGTATCCCAGAGTCACATTAGGAAGCAGGTTGGAGTTTCTGTTGATTTCATCAATAGCAAAGGCCATGGTCTGGACCTGTCTGAATCCTAGAATATCAAAACTAACACATAAAATACCAGTGTTTTCTACTGGAAAATACAACATGATGCAATAATTGTTTAAACATGTTTCAACACTATAGACTTAGTAAACAATGAAAACAACTGAATAGCAACAACCATAATAACATTTGAATGAAAAAATAAATGAAAGAGGCTCTGCAAAATGTTACAAATTTAAAATGGCAGAAATACACAATATAATTCTTTCACAGCAATGTCTAATCCTGCCGATTTTCCCCAATTTCTCCTTTTTGCTGTTTCCCTGGAAAACTCACCCATGACAGGTAGGTTGTTGTGGCTCTGAGGTAAAAGACAGGTCAGGATAAGTAGAAAAGAAATGGATTTGAAACAGCCCACCAAGAACCACATCTCCATCCTTGTGAATCCCATTTAGCTGAAACTGTCCCTGCAACTGACAAGAGGAGGAATAAAAATAAGAGGACACAGCAGAGGAAATGTAGGAATACAACAACATGAGCAAGAGCAAGCTGGTGGCTAAAAATGTCCCCATGACTTTCCTCTGGTTCACCCCTTTTCTGAGCCAAGTCATTAAGCTCTACAGCTATTTCACCCCGTTTTATTGACTTATGGTATTGTTTAATCATCCACACCACCCATCAGGGCAGGAGAAGATGTAGGGGCAGGGCCTAAAATGCATTTCATTTCATACAGTTTTTATAATGAAGATGAATTAATGTGGTCACTTTAATTTTCCAGACTGAAATTTTGGATGGTCATGATAATCAAGGTCTACTAAAAGTCATATGAATGTCATTGAGTTCACTTCCATATGCAAGTTGTAGATAAGGTTTTGGACGGTTTCACCTTCCAGTTTAAAACATGAGTAGATAAATATATCAGAAGAGCCATTTTGTACTGAGTGTAACTGCAAATTTGTGAGTGAGGCAAGCATACCAGATCATGCACATCACATGCACAAATCAGCCCTAAATTTGTGGCATTCACCATCACCCAATGATGAAATTAAGTGAAATGTCCACTAGATGGTAGCAGCAACACACTGGGACATTTGGTGAAATAAAACATTTTCCCATCTATTTTTCATTATGCTACACTTAAGCAGGGAGGGAGAATCTAATGAAAGACAGGAAATGTAGAATGTAGGGTTAGAGGACATTCTTGCTTCAATGGAGTGCCCCCTTGAGCAAATACTCAAACCCTATTTTCAGATCCAATCTTGATTGCTGGTGGCACTGAAACTGTGTTGGATATAACTTTCCTTTATATACTGGGGAAGATAAGTACATACTAATTAGTCAAATTTCATATATTTTCCTCCACAGACATTTGTGGTGAAAAGTGTTGTTTTTTTTTTTCTTTTTGTAGTTACCTTGTGTAATTTTTGTCGTGTTTTATTGTTGTGCCCGTTTGGTGGAGTAGGAGCACAACATAAAAGTACAAAGGTCGTTCCCACTCTGGGCCCCAAACCAAATTCGGAACACTGATATAGTGACAGAATTTATTATCACCACAGAAAAAAAAATGGGTGACAACAATTAGAGGCAAAATCAGTTCAAAAAAGGACAGATCAGATAAAAAGAACTCACAAAACCAACAAGCACCGAGCCTCAAAAAAATCCGATGACTGCCATAGAAAAGACAAAATATCTAGAAAGATAATCCCAGAACAGTGTGGAGGCTGAGTTTCTATCACCAGGCATTCTAAAATGGCAGGATATTGTGGAGGACCCCCCCCCCAACACACACACACACACACACACACACACACAAACACATCCTGTCAGGCAGAGACATGAAAGTGTATCCTTACAGGAACAGAACACACACTTTCACTCAAAAATAGTCACACAGAACAGTGGAAGAAAATAGACACGTCAATACAATGGCTAGGGATGTAACCACTGTTTCCAACCACTTTACAACCAGACAAATGATGATAGCAATATCTGGAAGCCTGATCTTCAGAATCCTAATGATCAATAAAATTTTTCAAACCTACTGTAATACTGTTGATACCAATATTTTGGTCTTTTTTTTTTGTTTCTGTTTATAAACAACAATCAGTGGGCTTTCAAAGCACTTCATTTTCACAGTCACGTCTGAAGCTCGAATGTCACATACTTCAATCAATGTTTCCTTCAGTTACATTGCACATGAGAGAACCCATAGATAACTGCATCTTCAAAGGACAATAGCTCCATGATTTTGTCTCTGTTGGTGTTTTGAGACTCAGTAAATGAGAGGATCTTTTTGAATTTGGGTGCAATATATATATAATCTGAATAATGTATTCAGAGAAAATAAGTTTAATCAGGTGTGAGGTTAACTTACATCATAAAAAGTCACAAAGGCCATGAACAGCATTTGAAGAGTAAGTGCTTTGTACTTTAATTAAACCCTGGAAAAAATAAAATAAGTCATTGTATCTAAGTCTTGTTACACATCAAAGTTGTAAAAGATTTCATATTCACATAAATGTAAGTGCTATCAGCCCTTCTTTCTCAATAACATATTTTTTTAATCAATATTAACACACTTTGTCTGACAGTATTTCTATATTGTATGAATGAAAGTGATTTATTCTGTCTAATGAAATTAAGTGCAATTTTTATGACTTGATGCCTCGACCCATGATAGCTTTCTTTGTGTTTCTCTCTGGTCTCAGCAGGATTATGTAACATTTGGGTCCAAACAGCGCCACCAAGAGGCCAAAACTGGAGGCCAGGATGGCAAATACCTCCACTGCATCTGCATATTTGCCTGGTGAGCTGATATAAGCAGGGACAAATGCCACCCACACTGCACAGAAGATCAACATGCTGAAAGTTATGAGTTTGGCCTCATTAAAACTGTCTGGAAGATTCCTCGCTAGAAATGCTAACAGGAAACTCAGGATAGCCAGTAAACCAATATAGCCAAGTAACACTGCAAAACCAACTGTGGACCCAACTACACACTCATAAACTATCTTATCATTGTGGTATTCAGTGTTTTTATGAGGAGCTGGTGATGAAGAGACAATCCAAGCAGTGCAGATTACTGCTTGAATGCAAGTAAGAGCAAAAACTGTCCCTCTCTGCTGCACAGCACCAAACCACTTCAGACTGGCTTCACCTCCTGGCTTGGAGGCCTTGAACACAGCCAGAACCACCATGGTTTTCACCAGGATACATGACACACAAAGCACAAAGCTGATCCCAAATGCTGCATGTCTCAGTTGGCATGTCCATGGTCTGGGACGACCGATAAACAGCAATGAACATAGGAAACAAAGCTTAAGTGACAACAACAGCTGGAAACTAAGTTCTGAATTGTTAGCACGAACTATAGGTGTTTGGCGATGATAAATAAAGATCCCCAGGACAACAGCACAGATAAATGTTCCCAGCAGTGAGGTGGCTGTCAAACAGATACCCAGAGACTCATGGAAGGAGAGGAACTCTGATGTCTTAGGAACACAGTAGTCACGCTGAGGACTGGGCCAGAAATCCTCTGGACAGCTGGTGCACTCCATGGAATCTAGGAAAATAATGTTTTAAACAAAATAAAGTGTTACATTACATCAACCCTATATCATAGAAATTCTGTTTATAAACAACTAAACTGCAACAGCAAATTCTAAAGTTATGTAATGTTAACTGGATTATGTTTTAATATTAAAATGACTAAGAAATTTTGTTAATTCACTAAACTGACAAGTTGTAAATATGTTGATACTGAACACATGAGTAAAATATTTTGTTTACCTCCAAAATATCTGATCTTGTGAAAATATCCATTCTCTAGTGACTATAGCATGATTAAACTTTTTCATGAATATGTTTAGGCACTCACAGGAATTGGTTAAGGTTAGAGAAAGATTTTTGTCTGGTTCAGACACAACATTTGTTAACATTTTACAGACACGATGGGGGGACAGTTGTGAGCTTTGTTTGCTTAACATCCACCACATTAATAAATGCAGCTCTTCATTCATTCATTCCAAAAAAACAACCAACCAAACATACAAAAAATTATAATGACTATGGTTGCTGTGACACTTTCAATAATTCAATGCTGTGGCTGACTGGTGTGAACATATTATATCCCCAAACGGCAGTGTTTACAATGAACACTCACCAGTCTTATTGCTGATCTTTCCCTCAGAACAAGGGATGCAGTCAAAACAACACTCAGGTTCCCCCTTCTTCCTGGCCACGCGGGTACCTGGAGGACAGCTCTCACTGCACACTGACTGCAATGGCTAAAAAAAGACAAATAGATATTTTCTACTCCTTGACACTCTTATAGTGACAAATGCATGGGCCAGAGGATAGGAGTCAGAAATAACCTCTTTGGTTTCAAAGCTCCAGAAGATTTTATCTTCATCAAGTGTGAGTTCTTCACCTTTGAAGGCTGACTTCTTAACCTCACCCACATTCTGAACTTTAGTTCTTCCATCAGGAAGCCACTGCCAGTTCATGATATCATAGATTGGTAAGACATCACCATTCTTATCGAACAACATTTGATCACCAAATGATGTAGTGAAGTTGACCTTTTCCAAGTAATACACAAGCTATGAGAATGGGAATAAAGGATAGAGGGAAAACCAAAGAGGATAGATGAAAAAAAATCTATTCTTAATGACCATGGCATTAAGAATAGATGGCGTGACATAGCAGGACCAGCTAGCAGTAGATAAAATTGTTTCAGCTATCTGTAATGCATATTACAGTTGGTCATCACATAACTTATATATACACTAAATGGTATTCCAAGAGACATGCTCAAACACAGGTTGTAGTAACATGAACAGATGGAGTGTAAACTGATATCACACCTGCCATGGCTCCAGTCTTTGTAAATTACCACAGCTGTGCCCGCTGAAAGGCCCTCTCCCTGGCTCACACTGCAGCATGTCATCAAGGGCATATGCCAGAGCATACACAGCCTTGTACACATTATACTCTGGCCTGAGGTTTGAAATGTCCAAGAATTCAGTCTCCACATTCTCTAGATCTTCCTGTCCAGTGCATAATGCTCCTCCAGCTTCCACCCAACCTGCCGGAGTTGGTGCAAATCTACACTGAAATGTGTATTCCCAAAACTGATTTACCTGAAATATATAGATATAGATAGATATAGAAGACTGTGTGTTATAAATAATGACAATATATAATCCTTGTATATAGAAGATCATATTACAAGGTTAAAGTCTCACTGTGTTATTTCCATAGCTGTTGTTGTGGTGTAGGTCAGGACGTATTTGTAACAGGAAGTCTCTGAGCCCTGGCATTTCTCCTCGACGGATGGCAATGCCCAGTGTTCCACCCAGGTACGGCATGAGGCGGGGGGTCTGGAGCACAGTAGCTGATGTCCAGCCTTCACTTGCTATCCACTGCAGGCCTGTCACATTCTGCCTCACCACCTGTACATTGTATTATACCAAGTACATAAATACATACTGCCATACCACCAAAGTATTATCTGGTTTTCTGAGATATACAGTTTATACTAGATTAGTTTATCTGTGTTACATGATATACTTGTTTTAGTATTATGAGTGAACTGATGCCAATGATGACTGGAGGTTTCTGTCTACTGCTACTTGTCTGAGTAAGTGACCTCAGTCATCCTTTATCGAATCAGAGGTGTAATTTATTCACTTACTTGCAATTTGGTGTGTAAAGTTCAAATATAAATTTTAAATTATTGAATAACTAAGAAATCATATTAAGCTATAATCAAATTGCATTTCAAGCCCAACCTCTTCCATGAGATTAATCATGTGACTCTCATGTGCAAACACAATGACCACACGAGCTGTGGATTTCTTCATCACATCCACAATCCTCTTTAGTTCAACTGGGTTGTCACCCCTGGGCAAAATCTCTGTGTAGGCCAGACAACCTCCACCTGATGGACCCAGGTCAGATTGGAAAGACTGGGCAGCATGAAGTCCATAATCATCATCACTGATCAGCAGACCTGTCCAAGTCCAGCCAAAGCGTTTTAGAATCTGAATCATAGCACGCACCTAAGTGAGTACAGAGTGGAGGGATTAGTGCACATGGTGGAGTAATCTTTCACAAAGAATCCTGCTAAACAGATTCCACAATTAACCCTGTTTAATTATTGTCTGTCATTGTTGTTATCTGACACCTTAAAACACCATCAATAAGAGAAATTAACATTACTGGTGATACAAAAAAAGGAAAATCTACATCATGCACTTTCATTTTGCTGATAGATATTCACCTGGAAAGCATCACTTGGGATCGTCCTGAAGAAGGATGGAAACTTTTTCCGGTCACTCAGGCAGGAACATGTGGCAAAATAACTCACCTGTAAAAATCACAGACTGTACATGCTAAAAACAGTCAAAGCTTTTTCTCAATCTTTCTTTCTTTTTTTCTTTTCTTTTTTTTTTTTTTTTTACCATTGATTATTCCATGTTTTAAAAGTCATATATATGTGTGTTATCCAAAAGAATTAACAGAAGTAGGCAGAAACATGTGGCAATATAACTCACCTGGATATCCTGACATCACTAAAAGCATTTACTGGTCATTTCAAGTCTAAAGTGTTCACTGCTTTGCAAATTATTTTAAGATTTAAACTAAAAAAAGAATTAATAGATGGCAAGGCAGGTAAACTTACCATAGGCACTCTGTACAAACCTAAAACAGTGGATATGGCAATAGAGCGTGTAGAGGAAGATTCACCCACAATACCTAGGACTGGAGGGTTTCCTACACAGGTCTCATGTAATATAACTTGCTCCTCTTGACCACTGACTAATGACAATGCAGCACGGAATCCAATTCCTAGTTGGAAGCAGTTATCATACAGACTGTATCCCAGAGTCACATTAGGTAGCAGGTTGGAGTTTCTGTTGATCTCATCAATAGCAAAGGCCATGGTCAGGGCCTGTCTGAATCCTGAAACATCAAAACTAACACATAAAATGCCAGTGTTTACTACTGAGAAATACAACATGATACAGTAACTGTCCAAACATATACATGTTGCCACAAATTGTGCAGTTATAAACTCTAGAGCAATGAAGCCAGATGAATTATAGATGAATAACAATAACAATAATACCTAAATGAAAAAATACATAAAAGATACTGTGCAAAAAGCAATATATTTAAAATGGCAAAAATACATAACTGAATTATTTCACAGTAATATCTGATGATTGCTGTTTCCGTGACAGACTCACCCATGACAAGAAGGCTGTTGTGGCTCTGAAATAAAAGACAGGTCAGGATAGGTAGAAAAGAAGTGGATGTGAAATAGCCCACCTAGAACCACATCTCCATCCTTGTGCATCCCATTTAGATGAAACTGTCCCTGCAACTGACAAGAGGAGGAATAAAAATAAGAGGACACAGCAGAGGAAATGTAGGAATACAACAACATGAGCAAGAGCAAGCTGGTGGCTAAAAATGTCCCCATGACTTTCCTCTGGTTCACCCCTTTTCTGTCTTTGAGTTTTACCTCTGTGTCACACACTTTTATTGACTTGCAGTATTGGTTACTTTTGCACACAACCCATCAGAGCAGGAGAAGACGTAGGGGCAGGGCCAAAAAAATGAGACTGACATAGATTTTTACTGAAGTAGTACTTATAGGTGCACTTTTAATAATATCTGTCCAAGGCCATGCCAGCAATATTTCCAACATAAATATAATTTGTGGATGACTACAAATGATTGAGTTCTACTGGAAATTGTATGACTGTCACATTACATCTGTGTCAGATTTTCTGAATGTCTTATTAAATGGATTTCTGTTTACTTGTACATAACGTGTACAGACAGTTTCATCTTCCAGCAGAACTTCTTGCCTTGTTATAATATACAAGTTTTCTTCTGATTTACTCCCAGTTTTATACCTAAGCAGAATATTTCCTTTATCTGAACGAATGGGTGAGCACTCTGAATTTAATTGTCAGTTCATGCTTCAGCAGAAAATTCTGTGTCTGTTTTGTTTCCTGCAGTGTGTCTTATCAAGTCCCTATATGTGGAATATGTATGGAGAGAGTCTTGACATGATAGAGAACAGAAGGTTACATGTGTAACCCAGTTGTCTGAGTGTGTGTCTGTGTGTGTGTGTGTGTGTGTGTGTGTGTGTGTATATATATATATATATATATATAAGCCTCTGTTTAGGAGCAGAAAATTAGTGGAATTTCAAAACCTCAGGTTCACTGTCAGTTCTGTATTGAGAGAAAGTAACTTCCAGTTTAATCAGGTGTATGATCAACTTACGTCATGAAAAAGTCACAAAGGCCATGAACAGCATTTGAAGAGTAAGTGCTTTGTACTTTAATTGCACTCTGGAAAAAATAGATTAACTCATTCTGTTTACGTATTCTTACATATATGATCCGGGTTGTAAGAAATTTCATATTCAAATGCATTTATGTGTCAGCTCTCTGGATTACATAATATGTTTTCCTATTAATATATTTTTCTGCCTGTAATTTGTATAGTTTAGAGAAAATTGTTTAATTCTGTCCTATGAAATTACAATTTTATGACTGAATGCCTCGACCCATGATAGCTTTCTTTGTGTTTCTCTCTGGTCTCAGCAGGATTATGTAACACTTGGGTCCAAACAGCGCCACCAAGAGGCCAAAACTGGAGGCCAGGATGGCAAATACCTCCACTGCATCTGCATATTTGCCTGGTGAGCTGATATAAGCAGGGACAAATGCCACCCACACAGCACAGAAGATCAGCATGCTGAAAGTTATGAGTTTGGCCTCATTGAAACTGTCTGGAAGATTCCTTGCTAGAAATGCAATGAGAAAACTAAGAATAGCCAGTAAACCAATATAGCCCAGTAACACTGCAAAACCAAATGTGGACCCAACTACACACTCATAAACTATCTTGTCATTGTGGTAGTGAGCGTTTTTATGAGGAGCTGGTGATGCAGTGACAATCCAAGCAGTGCAGATTGCTGCTTGAATGCAAGTAAGAGCAAAAACTGTCCCTCTCTGCTGCACAGCACCAAACCACTTCAGACTGGCTTCACCTCCTGGCTTGGAGGCCTTGAACACAGCCAGAACCACGATGGTTTTCACCAGGATGCATGAGACACAAAGCACAAAGCTGATCCCAAATGCTGCATGTCTCAGTTGGCATGTCCATGGTCTGGGACGGCCAATAAAAAGTAGTGAACACAGGAAACATAATTTAAGTGACAGCAATAGCTGGAAACTCAGTTCTGAATTGTTAGCACGAACTACAGGTGTTTGGCGATGATAGATAAATATCCCCAGGACAACAGCACAGATAAATGTGCCCAGCAGTGAGGTGGTTGTCAAGAAGATACCCAGAGACTCATGGTAGGAGAGGAACTCTGTTTTCTTAGGAACACAGTGGTCACGCTGGGGGCTGGACCAGAAATCCTCTGGACAACTGGTGCACTCCATGGAGTCTAGGAAAAAAAGTGTTGTGCTACATCAACCCTGTGTCCTATTATTAACATAATGAGGAAATATTGTTTATTAACACATACAAGTTTACCTTGCAGCACAATATCAGCACAATTATTGTTCCAACAATAAGTATTTGCTGTTGCAGTTTTAATATTTAAATTCTGTGGCTGATTGGTGTAAATATTTAATATCCCCAAGGATCATCTTTAACACGAACACTCACCAGTTTTATTGCTGATCATTCCATCAGAACAAGGGATGCAGTCAAAACAACACTCAGGTTCCCCCTTCTTTCTGGCTATGCGGGTACCTGGAGGACAGCTCTCACTGCACACTGACCGTGGTGGCTGTAGGGAGTAAAATGAACATTGGTTATTTTACACTCTTTTATACAGATATAGTCAATAATCTCTGGATCAGAAGATGGGAGCCTGAAGAATCAGAGGTGACCTCTTTGGATTCAAAGTTCCAGAAGATTTTGTCTTCATCAAGTGTGAGTTCTTCACCTCTGAAGGCTGACTTCTTAACCTCACCCACAGTCTGAACTTTAGTTCTTCCATCAGGAAGCCAAAGCCAGTTCATGATATCATAGATTGGTAAGACATCACCATTCACATCAAATGACATTTGATCACCAAATGATGTGGTGAAGTTGACCTTATCCAAGTAATACACAAGCTATGAGAATGTGATAGAGGAAAAACCAAAGAGGAAAGATGAAGAAAAAAAAAAAAGAATTATATTCTTAATGACCATGGTGAACACAGCAGGATCTAAGTCTGACCTAATAATATTAACCATTGCTACCAGTCAGATATGGATAAAAACCCCTTTAGCTATCTGTTAGGCATGTTACAATGATTTACAATGCAGCTCTACATTTAATCAATCTGTCCATCTATTATCTTCAATGGTTGTGGGAGCCAGTCACAGCTGACATCAGGTGAGAGGCGGGGTACACTCTGGACAGATTGCCAGTCTGTCACAGGGCTGACTTTGTATGTAAACCTATGCCATATATGGTACTCCACAAGGAATACTCGAACACAGGATTTAGTCACATGAACAGATGGAGTGTAAACTAATATCACACCTGCCATGGCTCCAGTCTTTGCAAATTACCACAGCTGTTCCCACTGAAAGGCCCTCTCCCTGGCTCACACTGCAGCATGTTATCAAGGGCATATGCCAGAGCATACACAGCCTTGTACACATTATACTCTGGCCTGAGGTTTGAAACATCCAAGAACTCAGTCTCCACATTCTCTAGATCTTCCTGTCCAGTGCATAATGCTCCCCCAGCTTCCACCCAACCTGGTGGAGTTGGTGCAAATCTACATTGAAATGTGTGTTCCCAAAATTGATTTACCTGAAAAATATTCAAAACTGTGTGATACAAACAATGACAATATATCAGCTTTGTGAAAATCAGACCAGATTGCAAGGTTAAATTCTCACCATGTTATTTCCATAGCTGTTGTTGTGGTGTAGGTCAGGACGTATTTGTAACAGGAAGTCTCTGAGCCCTGGTATTTCTCCTCGACGGACAGCAATGCCCAATGTTCCACCCAGGTACGGCATTAGGCGAGGAGTCTGGAGCACAGCAAATGCTGTCCAGGCTTCACTGGCTATCCATTGTAGGCCTGTCACATTCTGCCTCACCACCTGCATATTGCATTATACCTAGTTTATAAACTGATTCTGCCATGCCACAAAAATATTATCTAGTTTTCTGAGTTATACACACTTCACATGGTCAATGTCTTGTTTTACTCATTCATAAACAGGTGCACTACCGTGTTTTACATATTATAATGGACAAAGTGAAGGTGATCATGATTGGAGGTTATTGTAATGTGTCTGAAGAAGTGATCTCACTCAAACTGTCCTTTAATGTAATCTATAGTGTGTGTTGGCAAAACATAATTGTAAATTGCTGAATTTAATCTTTCTGTTTAACAAAAGAAACTGTAGGTTCTATAATTCTGTTAGTCTATAATCAAATTATATTTCAAGCCAAACCTCTTCCATGAGTTTAATCACATGTCTCTGATTCGCAAACACAATGACCACACGAGCTGTGGATTTCTTCATCACATCCACGATCCTCTGTATTTCAACTGGGTTGTCACCCCTGGGTAAAATCTCTGTGTAGGCCAAGCAACCTCCACTAGATGGACCCAGGTCAGATTGGAATGATCGGGCAACATGGAGTCCGTAATCATTATCACTGACCAGAAGGCCTACCCAAGTCCAGCCAAAGTATTTTAGTATCTGAATGACAGCACGCACCTAAGTGAGTACAGAGAGGAGGGATTAGTGCACAAACTAGAATAATCTCTCCTGCTAAATAGGTTGCACAGTTGAACATGTTAAGTTATTGCCTCTCACTGTTATGACATAATGTTACTACTGATAGAAAAAACAGTGTACTTTTTTTTTTTTTTTACTGCAATATGGGGTTGTTCTTGGTGATGAATTCTAGTTGTACATGTTTTATTTTATCCATTTTCCTTTTGCTGATAGATTTTCACCTGGAAAGCATCACTTGGGATCGTCCTAAAGAAGGATGGAAACTTTTGCCGGTCACTCAGACAGGAACATGTGGAAAAATAACTCACCTGTAAAAATCACAGACTTTAATCCTAAAAACATTCAAAGGTTTTACTGGGTGTTTCAACCTTTACGTGTTCACTGCTGTATAACTGACTTTAAATTTGCAATAACATCAAAATGATTAAGATGAATTAATAGATGTTAAGGCAGAAAAACTTACCATAGGCACTCTGTACAAACCTAAGACAGTGGAGATGGCAATAGAACGTGTAGAAGAAGAATCACCCACAATCCCGAGAACTGGAGTGGATCCTTCACAAGATTGATGTAATATAACTTGCTCCTCTTGACCACTGGCTAATGACAATGCTGCACGGAATGCAACTCCTAGTTGGACGCAGTTATCATACAGACTGTATCCCAGGGTCACATTAGGTAGCAGGTTGGAGTTTCTGTTGATCTCATCAATAGTAAAGGCCATGGTCTGGGCCAGCCTAAATCCTATAACATCAAAACTAACACAAACATATCACTGTTTACTACTGGAAAATACAACATAATACTGTATCTGTAAAAACATGATTTTGCAAACGATTAATCCAGTTTAAAAGCAACAACCATAATAATAATAATACTTGAATAACAAAAATAAATTGGAGAGGCTGTGTAAAACAGCAATATGTTTAGACATTCTTTCATAGTAATGTCAAATGATCAAAAGTACACTCTACTGATGGAACTGACTTTCTCAGTTTCTGCTTTTTGCTGTTTCCCTGTTTCCCCTGACTGACTCACCCATAACAGGTAGACTGTTGTGGCTCTGAGGTAAAAGACAGGTCAGGATGAGTAGAAAAGAAGTGGATGTGAAACAGCCCACCTAGAACCACATCTCCAACTTTGTGCATCCCATTTAGATGAAACTGTCCCCATAAACGACAAGAGGAAGAGTAAAGAGGGGAGGATACAGCAGAGGAATACAACATCAAGAACAAGAGCAAGCTAGTGTCTAAAAATGTCCACATGACTTTCCTCACTCCTTTTCTGAAAGCAGTTTTTAAGCTTTATTTCTGACATCCCCTTTTATTGACTTACAGTATTATTTAATCTTGCACACCACCTATCAGGGCAGATGAAGAGGTAGGGGCAGGACCTAAAATGCATTATTTTGTCCAGATAGATTTTGTATTGAGGCCAAATTAATGTATATACTTTTGATAACATCTCTCCAAGGCAATATTAGTCATGTTTTCAACCTAAATTTAAGTTTTGGATGACTGCAATGATTGAGTTCTACTGAAAATTGCACAACAGTCACATTATGTCAGTATTAGGATTTTTGAATGACATGACAAGTGGATTCATTGATATGTATGTTAAGTAGACAGACTGTTTCACCCTTCTGTGAAACTTCTTGCCTAGCAGATACATACAATATTTGTATTCTATTTTTTTTTTTTTACAAATAGTTGTGTTATTCTTTATTAGGTTCGTTTAATGTCATTAAGTGGTCTCAGTGATATGTATGTTAAATTGTACATCAAATAAACAGACTGTTTCACCTTCTGGTAAAACTACTTGCCTGTTCTCCTGTTTAGTACTGATTAATGAGCAGATACATACAGTAATTTTTACAAATACTTCCTACTCTCACCACACGGGCGAGCATTCTCAAACTCAACTGCCATTTCCTAGGACTGCTTGGTTTACTGTGTTGTGTTCTGTGGTGTCTTCCACTGTGCTTCTGAAGAAGGCACAGCAGAGACTGTATTTCCTGAGAATCCTCTGGAAGAACAACAGAGAAACTGTGATGTCCTTTTATTGAGGCTGCTGTGTTTTAGTAATCTTATGCATGTTATGCAGATTGTAAAAGATTTCATATTCACATACATGTAGGTGGGATTAGCCTTTCTTTCTTTATTATATAATGTTGTGATTACTTTTTTAGTAGTTTTCTTACAATATTTTTGCATTGTATGAAATTGATTTACATTGTTCTACAAAATTAAGAGCAATTTTTATAACTCCATACTTCAACCCTGATTATATATGTATGTAGTGTAGTGTCTGACGTTCCATAAATGGTTTTTACTCTCTTGGAATGCCTGAAGCTCCATGTATGTCTTTCCATTCTTTGGGTTCATGTTTAGGTTAGTAGCCATGAACATATACATATAAGGGATAGGGAGAGGGCCTTTCCTCCCTTCTCTCTGTTTCTTAGAAAAGTGAGGTCATTGAGTGAGAGCCCGATGTCTCGCTATAAATCGTAAAGACGACTAACATATATATATACTGATGTTGAGAGCTGTTAGGAGAGAGATCCATATTGGCTCGGATCCTCTCACAAGCTACTGCAGTGCTTGTTTTGATGCTGGACTTCTTTGCAATAAACTTCTATATGCAAGTAAGACAGTGTCAGTGAAGATCTTCTCTTCATCATCTTCACATCATCACCATCGAATATACCACAGTAGCATCAGACGTTCTTTCTCAATTACATAATATTGCTATTACTGTTAACAGAGGAAGTTTTATTTGCAGAGGAAGTTGGTAAATTCTGTCCTATGAAATTAAGTGCAATTTTTATGACTTTTAAGTGCCTCGACCCATGATAGCTTTCTTTGTGTTTCTCTCTGGTCTCAGCAGGATTATGTAACACTTAGGTCCAAACAGTGCCACCAAGAGGCCAAAGCTGGAGGCCAAAATGGCAAATGCCTCCACTGCATCTGCATATTTGCCTGGTGAGCTGATATAAGCAGGGACAAATGTCACCCACACAGCACAGAAAATCAACATGCTGAAAGTGATGAGTTTGGCCTCATTGAAACTGTCTGGAAGATTCCTTGCTAGAAATGCTAACAGGAAGCTGAGGATAGCCAGTAAACCAATATAACCAAGTAACACTGCAAAACCAACTGTGGACCCCACTATACACTCATAAACTACCTTGTCATTGTGGTATTGGGTATTTTTATGAGGAGCTGGTGATGAAGAGACAATCCAAACAGTACAGATTACTGCTTGGACAGAAGTAAGAACAAGAACTGTCCCTCTCTGCTGCACAGCACCAAACCACTTCAGACTGGCTTCACCTCCTGGCTTGGAGGCCTTGAACACAGCCAGAACCACCATGGTTTTCACCAGGATGCATGAGACACAAAGCACAAAGCTGATCCCAAATGCTGCATGTCTCAGTTGGCATGTCCACGGTCTGGGACGGCCAATAAATAGCAGTGAACACAGGAAACATAGCTTAAGTGACAGCAATAGCTGGAAACTAAGTCCTGAATTGTTGGCACGAACTATAGGTGTTCTGCGATAGTAGATAAATATCCCCAGGACAACAGCACAGATAAATGTTCCCAGCAGTGAGGTGGCTGTCAAGCAGATACCCAGAGACTCATGGTAGGAGAGGAACTCTGTTTTCTTAGGAACACAGTAGTCACGCTGGGGGCTGGACCAGAAATCCTCTGGACAACTGGTGCACTCCATGGAGTCTATGAAAACAGAGAAAGCATTTTGCGTCATCAATCCTCTGTTGTAGAAATTCTGTCTATAAACAACTAAGCTGTAACAGTAAATACAATTTAAAGGACACAACCATGACCAGATTATGTTCTATTATCAACATAATAAAGAATTCTTTTTAATTAATGTAGGTCACAAGTCGCAGATATGTTGATACTTTATGAACAACTAAACCACAACAGCAAATACATTTTAAAGGAAAAGGAATGCTGACTGGATTATGTCTTATTATTAACATAATGAAGAAATCTCATTAATTAATGTAGTTTACAAGTTTCAAATGTGTCCAGTAAGATGTTCTCAGACAAAGCATTTCTTTACATCAAAAATATCCAATTTTGCAGCACTATATCAGCACAATTGTGGTTCCGACAAAATGTATTTGTTACAATTTTAATGCTATAATGCTATCGATTATTGGTCTATGTGTATTTTATCTCTAAATTGCAATGTTCAAAATGATTAGCCACCAGTCTTATTGCTGATCTTTCCATCAGAACAAGGGATGCAGTCAAAACAACACTCAGGTTCCCCCTTCTTTCTGGCCACGCGGGTACCCGGAGGACAGCTCTCACTGCACACTGACCGGGGTGGCTGTAGGGAGAAAATAAGTATGTTACTCTACACCCCTTTACGCTGCCACTGACAATCCATCGGTTAGAAAATAGGAGTCTGAAAAATCAGAAGAAACCTCTTTTGATTCAAATTTCCAGAAGATTTTGTCTTCATCAAGTGTGAGTTCTTCACCTTTGAAGGCTGACTTCTTAACCTCACCCACAGTCTGAACTTTAGTTCTTCCATCAGGAAGCCACTGCCAGTTCATGATATCATAGATTGGTAAGACATCACCATTCTCATCAAATGACACTTGATCACCAGATGATGTGGTGAAGTTGACCTTTTCCAAGTAATACACAAGCTATGAGAATGAGATTAAGGGACAGAGGGAAAACCAAAGAGAATACATGAAAAAAAATTCTATCTCTAATGAACAGGATCTAAATCTTACCTAATAATACTATCCACTGTTACTAGTCATCAATAGATAAAACCCCCTCAGGTATCTGTTATATTAGAATAGTCTTAAAACTTTATATTTAATCCTATATCCTAAATGCTACTCCACAAGAAATACTCAAACACAGGATTTAATCACATTAACAGATGGAGTGTAAACTGATATCACACCTGCCATGGCTCCAGTCTTTGCAAATTTCCACAGCTGTGCCCACTGAAAGGCCCTCTCCCTGGCTCACAGCGCAGCATGTTATCAAGGGCATATGCCAGAGCATACACAGCCTTATACACATTATACTCTGGCCTGAGGTTTGAAATGTCCAAGAACTCAGTCTCCACACTCTCTAGATCTTCCTGTCCAGTGCATAATGCTCCTCCAGCTTCCACCCAACCTGCTGGAGGTGGTGCAAATCTACACTGAAATGTGTGTTCCCAAAACTGATTTACCTGCAATGTATTAAAAAAAAAAAAGGATACATGATACATCATTCTTGTCAATACCAGATCAGATTGCAAGGTTAAATTCTCACCATGCTATTTTCATAGCTGTTGTTGTGGTGTAGGTCAGGACGTATTTGTAACAGGAAGTCTCTGAGCCCTGCTATTTCTCCTCGACGTATGGCAATGCCCAGTGTTCCACCCAGATACGGCATGAGGCGAGGGGTCTGGAGCACAGCAGCTGATGTCCAGGATTCACTGGCTATCCACTGCAGTCCTGTCACATTCTGCCTCACCACCTGTACATTGTGTTATAACAAGTATATAAATTAATACTACCATGCCACAGAAGTAGTATTTGGCTTTCTTAATTACGCACTGTTTATATGGTCAATGTCTTGTTCTACTCATTCATGCACAGGTGCAGTCCTGTATTTTACAGTGTTATAAATGATGCCTGGCTTGATAGGAGGTCAGTGTAATTTGTCTGAGTAAATGATTTCATTCAAACTGTACCTTAAATAACCAGAGGTGTAATTTATTTTTTGTGGCAAGGTATTATCATAAATTATTGAGTTTAATTTTTCTGTTAGACAAATAAAACTCTATTTCAAGCCAAACCTCTTCCATGAGGTTAATCACGTGTCCCTGATTTGCAAACACAATGACCACATGAGCTGTGGAGTTCTTCATCACATCCACAATCCTCTTCAGTTCAGATTGATCTCCATCCGCAGGCAATATCTCTGTGTAGGCCAGACAACCTCCACCAGATGGACCGAGGTCAGATTGGAAGGAACTGGCAGCATGGACTCCATAATCATTGTCACTGATCAGCAGACCCGCCCAAGTCCAGCCAAAGTGTTTTAAAATCTGAATGATAGCATGTACCTAGATGAGGACAGAGTGGAGGGATTAGAACACAGGCTGGAATAATCCTGCTAAACCTGTTTCACAGTTGACCATGTTTAGTTGTTGACTTTCAGTGTTGTGAAATAATGTTCATGCTGATATGCTGATACATAAATTGTGTGCATTTTTCATTGCAGTATGGTATTGTTCTTGATAATATGCCAGCATGTATTATTTTATCCATTTTTCTTTTACTGATAGATTTTCACCTGGAAAGCATCACTTGGGATCGTCCTAAAGAAGGATGGAAACATTTGCCGGTCACTCAGGCAGGAACATGTAGCAAAATAACTCACCTGTGGAAAAAAGACTTCAAATCCTAAAAACATTCAAAGCCTTTACTGGGTATCTAAACTTTCCAGAATTGTTAGATTGTAAAGCAGAAAAACTTACCGTAGGCACTCTGTACAAACCTAAGACAGAGGAGATGGCAATAGAACGTGTAGATGAAGAATCACCCACAATCCCTAGAACTGGAGGGGTTCCTACACAAGTGTCATGTAATATAACTTGCTCCTCTCGACCACTGGCTACTGACAATGCTGCACGGAATCCAACTCCTAATTGGACACAGTTATCATACAGACTATATCCCAGAGTCACATTAGGTAGCAGGTTGGAGTTTCTGTTGATTTCATCAATAGCAAAGGCCATGGTCTGGGCCTGTCTGAATCCTGAAATATGAAAACTAACACATAAAATCCCACTGTTTACTAGTGAAAAATACAACATACTTTATCTGTACAAACATGTTTCAGAACTACAGATTTTGCACACAGCTAATCTGGCTGAATAGCAACAACCATGATAATAATACTTGAATTAAAAATGACATAAATACAAAATGCAATTCTTTTACAGTAAAATTAGATGGTCAAAATTACATTCTTCTAATGGGACTGATTTTCCCAATTTCTGCCTTTTGCTGTTTCCCTGACAGACTCACCCATGGCAGATAGGCTGTTGTGGCTCTGAGGTAAAAGACAGGTCAGGATAAGTCGAAAAGAAGTGGATTCCAAATAGCCCACCTAGAACCACATCACCAGTCTTGTGCATCCCATTTAGGTGAAACTGTCCCTGTAACAGACAGGAGGAGGAATAAAGAGAGGAGGACACAGCAGAGGAAAAGCAGGAACACATCAATAAGAATAAGACCAGACTGGAGGCAAAAAATCTCCACATGACTTTCCTCTGGTTCACCCCTTTTCTGAGTGCAGTCTTTACAGTTTATCACTGCCACCCCCTTTTATTGACTTACCGAAATGTTTACTCTTGTATACCACCCATCAGGGCAGATGAAGAAATAGGGGCAGGGCCTAAAATGCATTTTTTCTTGGATAGATTTTGTTTTGAGACCAAATTCAAGTGTTGATAACATCTCTTCAAGGCCATGTTAGAAATGTTTACATCCTAAATTTAAGTTGTGAAAGACTGCAATGATTGAGTTCTACTTGCACAGCAGTTACATTATGTCAGTATTAGTCTTTTTGAATATCATATTAGTTGTACATAAGTGGACAGACTAATTCACCTTCCAGTAGCTCTACTTGCCTTTGCAGTGTTTCCAAACCATATATAAGTTGTGGTTAACTGCAATTACAATTACGTTCTACTGAAAACTGCATGACAGCCACACTATGTCAGTATTAGGATTTTTGAATTTCATATTAACCCCTTGATGCCTGAATGTATTTACAATTGTATAAAAAAATTAATTATTTGTGTTTTTGCTTTCAAGCTGACGCTATCTCGGCTGCAGTCTGAATGCAAACGGTATGATGCGAATTCGTGACAATCGGCATTAAGGGGTTAAGTGGACTTATTGTTATGTATGTTAAGCAGACAGATTGTTTCACCCTTCAGTAAAACTACTTGTCTAGCAGATACATACAGTATATAGTTTATTTACTTTATTCTGAGCACATGGGTGAGCATTCTTGAACTCAACTGGCATTTCATGCTCAAGCAGGGATGATGTGTCTTTTAAACTCCATGTCTGTGGAATATGTAGGGTGAGAGTCTCTGAGAGTTCTCTGAGTGGAGTGATCTCTACACCTGCAGGCTAATCTGGAATGTGTTCCAGTCAAAGTTAATTGCAAAGGTTGCCTTTTTGTGGTGCTTATATAGCCATGTGTCTCCAATCAGTGTGTAGCTACCATGGGTGATGTGTCTTACAGAGTATCCACATTACCTGCCCCTGTTAAGGTCAGTCCTTGTACATATGGAATATTATGTAGGGTGGAGCAATGTCTCCACTCAGGATTACGCATGTAACCTACAGATTTCTGTGTTCACCACTGCTAGTAAAGCTGCTTTCACATATGAATTCTGGATAATGTCTGCAGAATCAGGTCCAGACACTGTCCAGAGTTGCACCCAAGCATTTTAAAACACTAAGATGTTGCGGAGGTGCTCCCTGGCCAGGAGGAGATATGAAAGTATACACTTAAATTTCCTCACAGGAAGAGAACACATCAAGCAAAAACTATCACAGAAAACGGTGGAAAACATAGACACCGGTCAATAAAATGGCCAAGGCTGTAACCATTGTGTTTCCCATCACTTTTTTACAACCACAGAAATGATCACAACAATATCTGGAGGCCTAATGCTGTGAGGGTTGATGCTCAATAGCAATTTCTCAAAGATACTGTAATACTGTAGATGACAATATATTGGGCTTTCTAATTTGACCAGTCTCTGTTTAGGAACAACAATCAATGGAATTTTAAAGCACTTCAGGTTCACAGTGAAGTCTGATGCTTGGACTCAGTTACATTATACTCGAGAGGCCGTAGATCAATGCATCTTTACAAGACAGTACCTCCATAATTTTGTTCCTGTTGATGTTATGGGACTCAGGAGATGAGAGGATCTTTTTGATTTTGGGTGCAATATAGAAAATGTATGTATCTCTAGGGCCCACATTAGCTCTATACAGCTCTATAAATACAAAAATAGTTATTGTTGGATGAAATCATTTACTCTGCATAATGTATTATGAGAAAGTAACTTACAATTTAATCAGGTGTGATGTTAAAATACACCATGAAAAGTCACAAAGGTCATAAACAGCATTTCAGGAGTCAGCACTTTGTACTTTAATTGAACCCTGGAAAAAATGGAATAACTCATTCTGTTTAAGTGTTCTTACACATATGATCCATGTTTTAAGAGACTTCATATTCACATATATTTATTTGGCATCAGTTCTTCTTTCTCAATTACATAACATTTTTTTCTGCACATATTTTTCTATTGTAGAAAGGAAATTGATTTATTCTATTAAGTCTAAAATTTTTATGACTCAATGCCTCGACCCATGATAGCTTTCTTTGTGTTTCTCTCTGGTCTCAGCAGGATTATGTAACACTTAGGTCCAAACAGTGCCACCAAGAGGCCAAAACTGGAGGCCAGAATGGCAAATGCCTCCACTGCATCTGCATATTTGCCTGGTGAGCTAATATAAGCAGGGACAAATGCCACCCACACTGCACAGAAGATCAACATGCTGAAAGTTATGAGTTTGGCCTCATTGAAACTGTCTGGAAGATTCCTTGCCAGAAATGCTAACAGGAAACTTAGGATAGCTAGTAAACCAATATAGCCAAGTAACACTGCAAAACCAACTGTGGACCCAACTACACACTCATAAACTATCTTGTCATTGTGGTATTGGGTATTTTTATGAGGAGCTGGTGATGAGGAGATGATCCAGGCAGTACAGATTGCTGCTTGAATGCAAGTAAGAACAAAAACTGTCCCTCTCTGCTGCATAGCACCAAACCACTTCAGACTGGCTTCACCTCCTGGCTTGGAGGCTTTGAACACAGCCAGAACCACCATGGTTTTCACCAGGATACATGAGACACAAAGCACAAAGCTGATCCCAAAGGCTGCGTGTCTCAGTTGGCATGTCCATAGCCTGGGACGGCCAATAAAAAGTAGTGAACACAGAAAACATAACTTAAGTGACAGCAATAGCTGAAAACTAAGTTCAGAATTGTTGGCACGTACTATAGGTGTTTGGCGATGATAAATAAATATCCCCAAGACGACAGCACAGATAAATGTTCCTAGCAGTGAAGTGGCCGCCAAGCAGATACCCAGAGACTCACTGTAGGAGAGGAACTCTGTTTTCTTAGGAACACAGTGGTCACGCTGGGGGCTGGACCAGAAATCCTCTGGACAACTGGTGCACTCCATGGAGTCTATGAAAATAGGGAAAGTGTTGTGCTTCATCAGTCCTGTGTCGTATGCTGTAACAGTGAATACAATTTGAACGACATGTAACGCTGACTAGATTATGTTCTATTATCAACATAATAAAGAATTCTTTTTAATTAATGTAGGTCACAAGTTGCAGATATGTTGATACTTTGTGAACAACTAAACCACAACAGCAAATACATTTTAAAGGAAAAGGAATGCTGACTGGATTATATCTTATTTACAGTTTACAATGTTCACAGATGATGTAATTATTTACCTCAGAAATGCTAGACGTTTTGGTACAATGTTAATTTGTACTGAATACAGTATGATTGAACTTCTTCATGTTTCTCAGCACTTGCTTAACACTTACGGGAAAGATTTTGTTCTGGTTTGATACAGAAAAATGTCACAGCAATTTCATCTTTCCTCATCTTTCCTGAACCTTGACCAAACTATAATTAATATACTATAACTATTACTAATATTTTAATTCTGTGGCTGACTGATGTAAATATATTGTATTTCCAAACTGCAATGTTTAAAATGTGCACCCACCAGTCTTATTAGTGATTTTTCCCTCAGAACAAGGGATGCAGTCAAAACAACATTCAGGTTCCCCCTTCTTTCTGGCCATGCGGGTACCTGGAGGACAGCTCTCACTGCACACTGACTGGGGTGGCTGAAGGGGGAAAATAAGTATGTATCATTCTTACATTCTTTTACACTGCTAGAGTAATGCATGGGCCAGATGATAGTCTGAAAAGTCAGAAGTGACCTTTTTGGATTCAAAGTTCCAGAAGATTTTGTCTTCATCAAGTTTGAGTTCTTCACCTTTGAAGGCTGACTTCTTAACCTCACCCACAGTCTGAACTTCAGTTCTTCCATCAGGAAGCCACTGCCAGTTCATGATATCATAGATTGGTAAGACATCACCATTTTCATCAAATGACATCTGATCACCAAATGATGTGGTGAAGTTGACCTTATCCAAGTAATACACAAGCTATGAAAACAAGAATGATGGATAGAGTTAAAACCAAAGGGAATAGGCAAAAATATATATATTCTGCTTAATAACCATGGTGATCACAGCTTGACTTTGTATTCCATAATTAAACCGAATACTACACAACAAAGCATTTCCCTTAAATTGAAGTCATATCACTGAATTGTATACCTAGTGACAATGTATATTTCTCTATTATATTTTTGGTGCAAACTGATATCACACCTGTCTTACCTGCTCCAGTCTTAAATTACCAGAACTGTGGCCTTTTCTAAGTAATACATGAGCTATGAAAATATGAATAAGGGATAGAGGGAAAACCAAAGAGGACAGACACACACACACACACACACACACACACACACACACACACACACACACTTAGACACACATACACCTGCTATGATCACCATCTTGACCATGGTCATCATGGCAGGTCTAGCCAGCTGTACATAAGGTTCTTTCTGTAATATTTCAATATTACAATTAGTCATCTCATAGCTTTGTACTACCTATGCCCTAAATGGTACTCCACAAGAAACACTCAAACAAAGGATTTAGTCACATGAACAGGTAGAGTGTAAACTGATATCACACCTGCCATGGCTCCAGTCTTTGTAAATTACCACAGCTGTGCCCACTGAAAGGCCCTCTCCCTGGCTCACACTGCAGCATGTTATCAAGGGCATATGCCAGAGCATACACAGCCTTGTACACATTATACTCTGGCCTGAGGTTTGAAACATCCAAGAACTCAGTCTCCACACTCTCTAGATCTTCCTGTCCAGTGCATAATGCTCCTCCAGCTTCCACCCAACCTGCTGGAGGTGGTGCAAATCTACACTGAAATGCGTATTCCCAAAACTGATTTACCTGAAATTGAATGGGTTTTTAAAAAACTGTGTATTATAAATAAAGACAATGCCTGATTCTGATAAATAGCAGATCAGATTGCAAGGTTAATCTCTCACCACATTATTTCCATAGCTGTTGTGGTGTAGGTCAGGACGTATTTGTAACAGGAAGTCTCTGAGCCCTGGCATTTCTCCTCTACGGATGGCAATGCCCAGTGTTCCATCCAGGTACGGCATGAGGTGGGGGGTCTGGAGCACAGTAGCTGATGTCCAGGCTTCACTGGCTATCCACTGCAGGCCTGTCACATTCTGCCTCACCACCTGTACATTGCATTTATACCAAGTATATAAATTCACACTGCCACGAGAGTAGTATCTAGTTTTCATAGCTGATGATAAGTATTATACTATTACAATATTATGATCAATATAATTATAAGTGGAGGTGAGCATAATTAAGTAAGTAAGAGTAAGTAATCTGACTCAAATTATCCTTTAACAAATCAGTACGTGTAAATTATTCAGTTAATTACTGTTTGGTGTGCTTAGAAAAAAATATTATTGAAACAAATCTTTCACTTTGACAAATAAAAGTCTAGGTTTTATAATTCTATTAAGCTATAATCAAGTTGTATTTCAAGACCAACCTCTTTCATGAGATTAATCATGTCACTCTGATATGCAAACACAATGACCACACGAGCTGTGGATTTCTTCATCACATCTACAATCCTCCTGAATTCAGCTGGGTTGTCACCCCAGGGCAAAATCTCTGTGTATGCCAGACAACCTCCACCAGATGGACCCAGGTCAGACTGGAAGGAACTGGCAGCGTGGAATCCATAATCATTATCACTGATCAGCAGACCTGCCCAAGTCCAGCCAAAGTGTTTTAGAATCTGAATCATAGCATGCACCTAAGTGAGTACAGAGTAGTATTTAGTTAGTTTGGTTTACAGGCTTAATCTTTCACTGGAAATCCTGATAAACAGGTTCCACTATTGACCACATTTAATTACTGCCTTTCAGTGTTGTTATCTAACACCATTCAACTCCAATGAGACAAATAATGTCACTGCTGATACATAATAAATATATTTTTCATTGCCTTTCAGGGATGTTTGTGCATTTTCCTCATCCTGATTAATTTTACCTGAAAAGCATCGCTTGGGATCGTCCTAAAAAAGGATGGAAACTTCTGCCGGTCACTCAGGCAAGAACATGTGGCAAAGTAACTCACCTGTGAAAAACACAGGATGTCCTAAAACAGTCAAAGCCTTAACACACTCTTTTTATACTTTTCAGTGTTCACTACTTTGCAACCAACATTAAATTTGAAATTAAATTAATATCATCCAAAAGAATTAATAGATGTTAAGGCAGAAAAACTTACCATAGGCACTCTGTACAAACCTAAGACAGTGGAGATGGCAATAGAACGTGTAGAGGAAGAATCACCCACAATCCCCAGGACTGGAGGGGTTCCTACACAGGTCTTATGTAAAATGACTTGTTCCTCTTGACCACTGGCTAATGACAATGCTGCACGAAATCCAATTCCTAGTTGGAGGCAGTTATCATATAGTCTGTATCCTAGAGTCACATTAGGTAACAGGTTTGAGTTTCTGTTGATTTCATCAATGGTAAAGGCCATGGTCAGGGCCTGTCTGAATCCTGAAACATCAAAACTAACATATAAAATACCATTATTTACTACTGAAATATACAACATGATACAGTAAAAAATACATGTTGCACAGGGACAAACATTTTGAACAATGAAGCCAGTTGAATAGCAACAACCACAATATCAACACTTGGAAAAAAAAAGAGAAAAAAATAATGGGTGTGCAAAGAAGGCAATAAAAATGGCATAAACACACAATTCTTTCATAGTAATGTCAAATGATCAAAAATACATTCCACTGATGGAACTGACTTTCTGCTTTTTGCTGTTTCCCTGACAGACTCACCCATGACATGTAGGCTGTTGTGGCTCTGAGGTAAAAGACAGGTCAGGATAAGAAGAAAAGAAGTGGATGTGAAATAGCCCACCTAGAACCACATCTCCATCCTTGTGCATCCCATTTAGGTGAAATTGTCCCTGTAACTGGCAGGAGGAGGACTGCAGAGGGGAGGGGAACACAGCAGAGGAAAAGAAGGAACATAACACCATGATTAAAAACAATGTGATGTCCAAAAATGTCCACATGACTTTCCTCCAGTTCACCCTTTTTCTGAGTGCAGTCCTTAAGTTTTGTCACTGCCTTTTATTGACATGCAGTATTTTTTAATCTTGCACACCTCCCATCAGGGCAGGGGTAGATGCAGGGGCAGGGCCTGAAATGTATTTCACTTGATGTAGATTTATGCTGCGGTTGAATTAACAAGTGCACTTTAAATCTGTCCAAAGACATCTTAGCAATGTAGAAACAACAAACCTGGCATCACATGTGAGTCCACAGTGGGCAAGAAGTAAGCAGACATGCACGAGTTAAAGAAGGTCACAAAAAATGGCCTAAACCCCAATTACAACCTTCTTCTCGACCATCTACAACACACTGAGGGATATATGACAAGTTCAAAGGTCAAATGGCCAGTTCTAGAAGATTAACTAACACTTTAACAAGGCTAAAGTAGTAATGAACAATCTGAAATTTCAGAATGAAAAAAAGTTCATTCTATACAACAAGACTTTATTTCTACATGGGATATTTGACATTTACCTTCATTAAAAACAAACAAACAAACAAAAAAACTACATGGGAAGAACATGGGAATGTAAAACAACAGAGACTGGACTCAGATCCAGAGACCCTAACTCTTTCTTGCCAGTAACAGTGCCATCATGTCTCTCCTTTGTAATGTCTTGATTGATTATGGTGGAAGGTGCTTATGTGATTTGTGCACTAGATCTCCAAATTAAATAATTTAGAGTCTAATAAGAACATTTATTTTCACTCCATCTCAGACAAAGAAAGGGAGAGTAATGGGACCTGGTTGACCACATTACCATGCCCTCAAATGTGACATAATTCCCTGGGGATAAAACAGTACAGGGCCTGAGTTTGTGGCCTTTTGTTGCATTTTACTATGAGTTTAAAACCATTCATTATGTGCTTTATCTCTTTTGTCTTTGTGCATTCTTACAAGTTTGCCCCCATGACCAGGTCAAATGTGGGCCCACTGTGGAGCCTAAAATCTACAAAAAAAGAAATAATTAAATAAAAAAAGAAATAAACGTTGAAATGCTGAATTGTAGTTTCCCTTTGGAGATCTTCCTGTCCAGGGCTTGAATGTGGTTGGCCTGCTAGAGCAGGCAGCAGCTCCTACGGGTATGGAAAAGCACAGGGTTGCAGAGCATGTGTGATAGCAGCTTAAGACTGAATCATTCACAGACACATCATTCATAGAGTTGAAATGTTTGTTTTTGTCCACCAAATTTCAAGGAATGCATAAACCAACTATCAGAGAAAACATAATACAATTATGAATATCATCTTTATTGACATGAATTATTATGAATTATTATTGTTGTATCTATTGATTTGAGGTTTTTCTAGTGATGATCACTGTTGCCCAATGTAAGTGAATGTAAAATAAAGACCGGATCAGACTAAATTATGAATTTTATTTGAGCGTAAATTTGAGTCTGTCCTCCCAAGAGGAAATAACTTCCCAATAGATGGCTTCATGAATGCATCAGTTGTTTCAGCAAATGCCTCAAAATGGCATATGCTTACATTCACAGGACAAAGCCCTCTACAGGTCATAGTAATTATTATGGGAGAAAATCAGGAAGTGAGTTGATGTTATTATAGAGTGACAAAGTAAACTAAGAAAGGAAGTTGAGATGGATGGATAGGTCAAGAAAAGAGAACAGGGGCCATGACAGTCAAGTCTTCTGCCTTCAGTGAAGTAATAATTTTAACCCCAACAACGATCTTTCCCTAAACCTAGCAATGTTGTTTTTGTGCATGAAGTTAACCAAACATTTACCATTTTATGAATTTGTGGTGCCTCGACCCATGATAGCTTTCTTTGTGTTTCTCTCTGGTCTCAGCAGGATTATGTAACACTTAGGTCCAAACAGTGCCACCAAGAGGCCAAAACTGGAGGCCAGGATGGCAAATACCTCCACTGCATCTGCATATTTACCTGGTGAGCTGATATAAGCAGGGACAAATGTCACCCACACAGCACAGAAGATCAACATGCTGAAAGTGATGAGTTTGGCCTCATTGAAACTGTCTGGAAGATTCCTTGCTAGAAATGCTAACAGGAAACTGAGGATAGCCAGTAAACCAATATAACCAAGTAACACTGCAAAACCAACTGTGGACCCAACTACACACTCATAAACTATCTTGTCATTATGGTATTGGATGTTTTTATGAGGTGCTGGTGAGGAAGAGAGAAGCCAGGCAGTACAGATTGTAGCTTGAATAGAAGTAAGAACCAGAACTGTCCCTCTCTGCTGCACAGCACCAAACCACTTCAGACTGGCTTCACCTCCTGGCTTGGAGGCCTTGAACACAGCCAGAACCACCATGGTTTTCACCAGGATACATGAGACACAAAGCACAAAGCTGATCCCAAATGCTGCATGTCTCAGCTGGCATGTCCATACTCTGGGATGGCCAATAAACAGTAGTGAACATAGGAAACATAGCTTAAGTGACAACAACAGCTGAAAACTAAGTTCAGAATTGTTGGCACGTACTATAGGTGTTCTGCGATAGTAGATAAAGATCCCTAGTACAACGGCACAGATAAATGTGCCCAGCAGTGAGGTGGCTGTCAAGCAGATACCCAGAGGCTCATGGTAGGAGAGGAACTCTGTTTTCTTAGGAACACAGTGGTCACGCTGGGGACTGGACCAGAAATCCTCTGGACAACTAGTGCACTCCATGGAGTCTATGAAAATACAGAAAGTGTTGAGACACATCAACCCTGTGTCCTAGAATTAATTTATGCAGAACTAAACTTATTTATTATTAACATAATAGGGAAATGTTGTTAACATTAGAAAAGTTGTAAATATGTTGATACTGAACTGTTCACAGACAATGCATTTGTTTATCTCCAAAATATATAATCTTGCGGCATGATATCCACTCATAGTGAATACAGCATTATTAATCTTTCTCATGGTTATGTTGAGGCAGTCACAACACTTGTTTGTGGTTAGGGAAATATTTTGGTAAGGTTTAATACAGAAAAAGTTCACAGTGACTTCAGACACAACATCATTATGAACATTTAACCAAAATCATGACCTCTCCTAACCTTCACCAAGTTGCCTCTGATGCTTGAACCATAGACATGACATCTACAAAATGGATGGAAAATGCAGCTCCATTCATTCACTCAAAAAAAAAAAGTCAAAAACAAGACGACAACCCAACTGAATTCAACCTTTAACATGAACACTCACCAGTTTTATTGCTGATCATTCCATCAGAACAAGGGATGCAGTCAAAACAACACTCAGGTTCCCCCTTCTTCCTGGCCATGCGGGTACCTGGAGGACAGCTCTCACTGCACACTGACCGTGGTGGCTGTAGGGATGAAATGAATATCTGTCATTCTACACTCCTTTAAACTGCTATAGTGAGTAAACCATGGGTCAGAAGATAGGAGTGTGAAAAATCTAAAGTAACCTGTTTGGATTCAAAGTTCCAGAAGATTTTATCTTCATCAAGTGTGAGTTCTTCACCTTTGAAGGCTGACTTCTTAACCTCACCCACAGTCTGAACTTTAGTTCTTCCATCAGGAAGCCACTGCCAGTTCATGATATCATAGATTGGTAAGACATCACCATTCACATCAAATGACACTTGATCACCGAATGATGTGGTGAAATTGACCTTTTCCAAGTAATACACAAGCTTTGAAAATCAGAATAAAAATCATGAATATTAGTAATGACCATGATGAACACAGCAGGATGTAGTATTCAATAATCAAGGTGCATATGACTTCTATGAACATGTGAGGTCATCAAAAATTGCAATGCATTACCTATGACACTATACACCTAATGACAGGATATTGCTCTCTGATTTTATAAAAATATTTGCAGTTATCTATCCACTATTTTGCAATTCATAATATCATAGCTTTTGTACTTAATACTGTATTTTATTTTACTACATAAGAAATACTAAAACACAGCATTTAGTGAACATTTGGAACATAAACTGATATCACACCTGCCATGGCTCCAGTCGTAAATTTCCACAGCTGTTCCCACTGAAAGGCCCTCTCCCTGGCTCACACTGCAGCATGTTATCAAGGGCATATGCCAGAGCATACACAGCCTTATACACATTATACTCTGGCCTAAGGTTTGAAACATCCAAGAACTCAGTCTCCACACTCTCTAGATCTTCCTGTCCAGTGCATAATGCTCCTTCAGCTTCCACCCAACCTGCTGGAGGTGGTGCAAATCTACACTGAAATGTGTGTTCCCAAAACTGATTTACCTAAAATATATTCAAAGCAGTGTATTATAAATAATGACAAAACATTATTCTTGTAAATACCAAATCAGATTACAAGGTTTAACTCTCACCATGTTATTTCCATAGCTGTTGTTGTGGTGTAGGTCAGGACATATTTGTAACAGGAAGTCTCTGAGCCCTGGTATTTCTCCTTGACGGATGGCAATGCCCAGTGTTCCACCCAGGTACGGCATGAGGCGGGGGGTCTGGAGCACAGTAGCTGATGTCCAGGCTTCACTGGCTATCCACTGCAGTCCTGTTACATTCTGCCTTACCACCTGTACATTGTATTATACCAAGTATATAAATTTATACTGCCATTCCGATAGTATTATCTAGTTTCCTCAGTTGATGTCATACATGTGCAATCCTGTGTTTTACACAGTAGTATGAGGTAGAGTAGAATTTGATAGATGGATAGAGGAAGTGATCTCGTTATGAAAATCTGCTGGCAATGCTTTTAACAAATCAGAGGTGTAACTTACTCAAGTAACAGTGTATTTGGTGCATTTACACCTACATTTTATTAAAGATTACACAATAAATTATTTCAGTTTGACACATAAAATATTAAGTTGTTTACAAATGGTATAATTATATTGAGGTATAATTGTCTTTAAAACCCAACCTCTTCCATGAGGTCAATCATGTGACCTTCATGTGCAAACACAATGACCACACGAGCTGTAGATTTCTTCATCACATCTACAATCCTCTTTCGTTCAGCTGGGTTGTTACCCCAGGGCAAAGTCTCTGTATAGGCCAGACAACCTCCACTAGTTGGACCCAGGTCAGACTGGAAGGATCGGGCAGCGTGGAGTCCATAAGCATCATCACTAATCAGCAGACCTATCCATGTCCAGCCAAAGCGTTTTAGAATCTGAATAATAGCACGCACCTATGTGGACACAGTGACGAGATTAGTGCAAAACCTTGAAAAATGTTTCAGTGGAAATACTGCTGAACATGTTCCACCAATGACCATATTTAATTATTGTCTTTTAATGTTGTTATCTGACATCATACAACTACAATATCATTGTTTTGTTTTCACCTGGAAAGCATCACTTGGGATCGTCCTAAAGAATGATGGAAACTTTTTCCGGTCACTCAGGCAAGAACATGTGGAAAAATAACTCACCTGTAAAAAACACAGACAGTACATCCTAAAAAGAGGAAAAGCCTTTTCTAACTAATTTAACTTTTCAGTGTTGTGTTTATTGTTTCCATGTCACTGCTTTGCAACATGATTTAAAGTCAAAATTATAACAAAAACATCTAAAAGATTTAAAAGATGGTAAGACAGAAAAAACTTACCATAGGCACTCTGTACAAACCTAAGACAGTGGATATGGCAATAGAACGTGTAGAGGAAGAATCACCCACAATACCGAGAACTGGAGTGGGTCCTTCACATGATTGATGTAATATGACTTGCTCCTCTAGACCACTGGCTAATGACAATGCTGCTCGGAATCCAACTCCTAGTGTGTTGCAGTTATCATACAGACTGTATCCCAGAGTCACATTAGGTAGCAGGTTGGAGTTTCTGTTGATCTCATCAATAGCAAAGGCCATGGTCTGGGTCAGCCTAAATCCTATGACATCAAAACTAACATAAAAATACAACTATTTACTTTAGTAACTGTGAAAATATACATGTTGTACAACATTGTTTTGTAAGCAATCTAGCTAGTCAAACTGCAACAACCAAAACACAAAGGGGATTGTGGGGGAAAAAAAGCAGTATGATAAAAATGGCAAAAATACACAATACAGTTCTTTCATAGTAAAATCTGTTTATTAGAAATATATTCTACAAATGGGCCTGATTTCCCCCAGTTTCTGCTTTTTGCCATTTCCTTGACAGACTCACCCATAGCAGGTAGGCTGTTGTGGCTCTGAGGTAAAAGACAGGTCAGGATAAGTAGAAAAGAAGTGGATTTCAAAAAGCCCACCTAGAACCACATCTCCAGTCTTGTGCATCCCATTTAGGTGAAACTGTCCTTGTAACTGGCAGGAGGAGGAATAAATAGGGGAGGAATCAGCAGAGGAAAAGTAAGAATACAACATGAGCAAGAGCAAGTTGGTGTATTGAAATGTCCACATGACTTTCCTCTGGTTCACCTCTTTTCTGAGTCCAGTCATCAAGCTCTACAACTATGTCACCCCCTTTTATTGACTTACAGCATTGTTTAATCTTCCACACCACCCATCAGGGCAGGAGAAGATGTAGGGGCAGGGTCTAAAGTGTATTTTATTTCATATAGATTTTGTATAGTGGCAGTATCAATATGTTAACTTTTAATAACATCACTCTAAGGCCATGTTTGCATCCTTTCCAGTTCAAATGTAAATTGTGGATGACCATGATGATGACTAAAATTTGCATGGCATTGTTATAAAATATATCTTTTTTTTTTTTTATATCATATTAAGTTGTAGACTTTTTCACCTTTGAGTAAATTATCTAGCTCTGCAGCTCTGCAGTTTAGAACCTGAACAGATGCTGTACATACATGTGTCAGATGAGTCATTTTGTATGACTACAACCTTAAACTTGTGTGTGAAAGAAAATGCAGAAATCAGCCCTCAGTTTTGGTATTTACAATCACACAGTACCACATTCAGTCCATTAAATCCACTAGATGGTAGTAGCAGCATACTGAAACATTTGGTGAAATAATACATCTTCCCATTGATTACTCATGGCCATTGTGCTTGCTAGAGAGATAACTTAGTAGATATCAGATATGATCAGTTCTGCAGAAACATGCATGCAATGCAGGTTACCCCATTAGACCTTGTTGTCACCCATCTTTCTCCTTCCTCATTTCCTTTCAGATTTTTTACTTTAAAGACACACTCTGTGTTTTTACACATGAAGTTCAGTTTACTTGTTATAAAAAGGGATACCAGTGAAAACAATTGTGTTATTTCTATTCTGTGGTGTTGAATTCTAGCCTGGAAACCAGATCCATCAGTAAGCTCATGGTTATCTGCTCTCACATATAAATCTGCACACAAAGTTTGTTGTAGTGGTGGTGGTTTATTGGTATTCTAGAATACAGT
Source organism: Lates calcarifer (assembly GCF_001640805.2). Lineage (NCBI taxonomy): Eukaryota > Metazoa > Chordata > Actinopteri > Centropomidae > Lates > Lates calcarifer. Next base: position 14,465,038 of record NC_066853.1, on the reverse strand, counting down.
GAGCTTACTGACACACAGGGTTGTTTTTCTGAGGTACCAAAACTGACCCAGATTGAAGGGCAAGGGAAAAGTTATACAGTGGGCGAAGAGCCAGTGGTCATACTGTATGTAAATACAGTCTGATCAATGGTTATGGGCATTGCAATAGGACAGCATGCAATTACAGCTAGCATCAAGAAGAAAAAATGGGAATTTGCATTCACAAGCCTTACAGTGTGACACGCAGACAGACCATTTGTTGGGGCAGGAAGGTGCTCCCCAACTTAAACAATTAGCCAGGGTAAGGGCATTGTAAGACAGTGATACAATGAAGGAAACAAAAGGGAAAAGAAAGAGGGCTCTGCATTTAGACAGACAGTTGTCAATGATGAAAACAGTAGTTGGTGTAGATGTTATTCAATTAACAAATCCGTAATACCCAAAACATGTATTTTCTTTGTTGCTCCATGACTTTGAAACTCAGGAGCTGAGTGGAGCTCTTTGAATTTGGGGGAAATAGAGAAACTGGCGAGTGTATCTTTAAATCCACATTGGCTCTTTACAGGTCAAAAGTAAATACTGATGGATGAAACCTGCATTATGTATTCAGAATAACTTATAAGTTTAATTAGATCTAAGTTTAACTTACACCATGAAAAGTGACAAAGGCCATAAACAGCATTTGTTGTGTAAGTGCTTTGAAGTAGATTTTTCTTGGAAAAAAATTGGAATAACTCATGGAGCTGAACTATTCTTACACATATGGTCCAAGTTGTAAAAGATTTCATACTAAAATAGTTTATGTGGCATCAGTCCTTTATTCTAAGTTACATAATATTGCTGTAACTATTAACATATTTATATGCCACTATTTTTGTGTTGTATAGGGAAAACCGATTAATTGTGTCTTATGTACCCAAGTGTTATTTTTATGGGCTGATGCCTCGACCCATGATGGCTTTCTTTGTGTTTCTCTCTGGTCTCAGCAGGATTATGTAACACTTGGGTCCAAACAGCGCCATCAAAAGGCCAAAACTGGAGGCCAGGATGGCAAATGCCTCCACTGCATCTGCATATTTGCCTGGTGAGCTGATATAAGCAGGGACAAATGCCACCCACACAGCACAGAAGATCAACATGCTGAAAGTGATGAGTTTGGCCTCATTGAAACTGTCTGGAAGATTCCTTGCTAGAAATGCTAACAGAAAACTGAGAGAAGCCAGTAAACCAATATAACCAAGTAACACTGCAAAACCAACTGTGGAGCCAACTACACACTCATAAACTATCTTGTCATTGTGGTATTGCAAGTTTTTATGAGGTGCTGGTGAGGAAGAGAGAAGCCAAACAGTACAGATTACTGCTTGAATAGAAGTAAGAACCAGAACTGTCCCTCTCTGCTGCACAGCACCAAACCACTTCAGACTGGCTTCACCTCCTGGCTTGGAGGCCTTGAACACAGCCAGAACCACCATGGTTTTAACCAGGATACATGAGACACAAAGCACAAAGCTGATCCCAAATGCTGCATGTCTGCAGTTGGCATGTCCAGAATCTGGGACGGCCAATAAACAGTAGTGAACATAGGAAACATAACTTTAGTGACAACAACAGCTGAAAACTAAGTTCAGAATTGTTGGCACGAACTATAGGTGTTTGGCGATAATAGATAAATATCCCCAAAACAACAGCACAGATAAATGTGCCCAGCAGTGAGGTGGCTGTCAAGCAGATACCCAGAGACTCATGGAAGGAGAGGAACTCAGTTGTTTTAGGAACACAGTGGTCACGCTGGGGGCTGGACCAGAAATCCTCTGGACAACTGGTGCACTCCGTGGAGTCTATGAAAAAAGGGAAAGTGTTGTGCTACATCAACCCCGTGTCATAGAAATTCTGTTAATAAACAACTAAACAGCAACAGCAAATACATTTCAAAGGAAAGTTATGCTGACTGCATTATGTTTTATTATAATGAGGAAATGTTATTTATAAATGTTAACTAAAAGTCACAAACATGTTGATACTGAACGCATCAATAAACTGTTCACAAACAATGTATTTGTTTCCCTCCAAAATATCCAAGTATCATTATGAACATTTAACCAAAACCATGACCTCTCCCTAACCTTCACCAAATTGCCTCTGATGCTTAAACCAAAACCACAGACAGGACACTGGGTGGTGTAACAGTGGTGGGCTTTGTATGCCCCACTTTCGAATCCACTACCATTAATAAATGCAACTCATTTCATTCACTCAAAAAAATAAAAATAAAATAAAAGCAAAAGCAAAAGAAAAAAACCCCACAGAAAATGAGAAGAAAAACCCCCATAATAACCCCCAACATAAACACAGCTAATGAAATAATCCAGCCAACGATTATGTCTCCTACAAAACATATTTGATGTTAAAAGTTAATTGCATATAATCTCTACAGAACAAAGACGGGTAAGTAAATATATTCTATCTTAAAAGTGCAAAATTTTAAATGAACACTCACCAGTCTTGTTGCTGATCTTTCCCTCAGAACAAGGGACACAGTCAAAACAACACTCAGGTTCCCCCTTCTTCCTGGCCATGCGGGTACCTGGAGGACAGCTCTCACTGCACACTGAACGTGGTGGCTGTAGAGATGAAATGAATATCTGTTATTCTACACTCCTTTACACTGCTATAGTGAGTAAACCATGGGTCAGAAGATAGGAGTGTGAAAAATCAGAAGAAACCTCTTTGGATTCAAAATTCCAGAAGATTTTGTCTTCATCAAGTGTGAGTTCTTCACCTTTGAAGGCTGACTTCTTAACCTCACCCACAGTCTGAACTTTAGTTCTTCCATCAGGAAGCCACTGCCAGTTCATGATATCATATATTGGTAAGACATCACCATTCTCATCAAATGACACTTGATCACCAAATGATGTGGTGAAGTTGACCTTTTCCAAGTAATACACAAGCTATCAGTATAAGAAAAAGCAAAAAGATGAATACAAAGGATAGGTGAAAAAATTATTTTATATGTATATATGATTTATAGAAAAAAGAATAGATAGATAGAAGATAGTAAATAATAAAAAAGTACTATATTTGGCTACTATGTGATCACAGCAGGACTTAGTATTCAATAACGAAACTGCATACTGCATTAAAAATTCAAACAATGCATTTCCCTTAAAGTGAAGTAATATCACTGAAAATATTGTGTACCTAGTGACAAGATATAATTCCCCCTGAGCTAATAATACTAAAACCCTTTAAGCTATCTGTTAGGAACATTACAAAAGTCTTAAAGCTTTGAATTTATTTTCCATTCCCCGAAAGGTTTTCCACAAGAAAGAAAACATAGGATTTAGTCACATGAACAGATGGAGGACAAACTGATATCACACCTGCCATGGCTCCAGTTTTTGTAAATTTCCACAGCTGTGCCCACTGAAAGGCCCTCTCCCTGGCTCACACTGCAGCATGTCATCAAGGGCATATGCCAGAGCATACACAGCCTTATACACATTATACTCTGACCTCAGGTCTGAAACATCCAAGAACTCAGTCTCCACACTCTCTAGATCTTCCTGTCCAGTGCATAATGCTCCCCCAGCTTCCACCCAACCTGCTGGAGGTGGTGCAAATCTACACTGAAATGTGTATTCCCAAAACTGATTTACCTGAAACATTTTCAAAACTGTGTGTTATGACCAATGACAATATATTATTCTTGAAAATATGTGATTGCAAGGTTGAACTCTCACCACATTATTTTCATAGCTGTTGTTGTGGTGTAGGTCAGGATGTGTTTGTAACAGGAAGTCTCTGAGCCCTGGTATTTCTCCCCGACGGACCGCAACACCCAGTGTTCCACCCAGGTACGGCATGAGGCGGGGGGTCTGGAACACAGCAGCTGCTGTCCAGGCTTCACTGGCTATCCACTGCAGGCCTGTCACATTCTGCCTCACCACCTGTACATTGCATCATACCAAGTATAATAAGTCACACCGCCATGCCACTCAAGTAGTACTTAGTCTCCATAGCTGATGTCACATGCAGGTACAATCCTGTGTTTCAGACAGCACTATAAGGAAAGTGATGCGCAACATCATTACTGTAGTTAAGTATAATTTATCTAACGGATCTCAATTAGTCCATGCTTCCACAAATCTGAGGTGTAACCTATATATATAGTTTATTGCTCTTTAGTGTGTTTGGGCCAAATATCAATTACTCAACTGAATCTTTATATTTGGAATATATGGAATGGTGTGCCTTCTTGGCCAGGTCTCCCTCGAAAAAGAGACAGTAGTCTCAAGGGACTTCCTGGTTAAATAAAGGTTGAATAAAAAAATAAAATAAAATATTTCACAGATAAAACTATAGGTTGTATAATTATATCAATCTATAATCAAATCATATTTCAAGCCCAACCTCTTCCATGAGATTAATCATGTGGATCTGAAGCGCAAACACAATGACCACTCGAGCTGTGGATTTCTTAATTACACCCACAATCCTCCTAAATTCAGCAGGGTTGTCATCCCAGGGCACAATCTCTGTATAGGCCAGACAACCTCCACCAGATGGACCCAGGTCAGATTGGAAGGATCGGGCAGCATGGAGTCCATAGTCATCATCACTGACCAGAAGCCCTACCCAAGTCCAGCCAAAGCGTTTTAGAATCTGAATCATAGCATGCACCTAAGTGTGTACAGAGTGGAGGGGTTAGCTTACAGGCTTGAATAATCTTTTGAAATCCTGCTAAACATGTTCCACAGTGAACCGTATTTAAATATTGCTTTCCAGTGTTGTTATTTGACACCATGCAACTCCATTAATGACACAAATAATGTGACTGGTTATACACAAAATATTTGATATTTTTCATTGAATTATGGGGTTGTTGTCTGTGATGAATTTTTAACTGCGCATTGTGGCTGTATTTATTTCATGCATTTTTATTTTGCTCATAGATTTTTACCTGGAAAGCATCACTTGGGATCGTCCTAAAGAAGGATGGAAACTTTTGCCGGTCACTCAGGCAGGAACATGTAGCAAAATAACTCACCTGTGAAAAAACACAAACTGTACATTCTAAAAACTGGCAAAGCCCTGTTTAAAACATAATCAAAAAGAATTAATAAATGGTAAGGCAGAAAAACTTACCATAGGCACTCTGTACAAACCTAAGACAGTGGATATGGCAATAGAACGTGTAGAGGAAGAATCACCCACAATGCTAAGGACTGGAGGGGTTCCTACACAGGTCTCATGTAATAAAACTTGCTCCTCTTGACCACTGGCTAATGACAATGCTGCACGGAATCCAATCCCTAGTTGGAGGCAGTTATCATACAGACTGTATCCCAGAGTCACATTAGGTATTAAGTTGGAGTTTCTGTTGATCTCATCAATAGCAAAGGCCATGGTCTGAGCCTGTCTGAATCCTATGAAATCAAAGCTAACACATAAAATAAAAGTGTTTACAACTGAAACTGTCAACATGATACAGCAATTGTACAAACATATGTATGTTGCACAATTAGACATTTTGTGAACAGTGAAGCCAGTTGACTAACAACGACCATAACAGTACATGAGTGAAAAAATGAATAAAAGAGACAAAGACCAAAGGAATTTGGTTAAAATTGCACATACATAATCCAGTATTTAACAGTAATATCTGAACAAGCTGATTTTCTCCCAATTTCTCCTTTTTGCTGTTTCCCTGACAGACTCACCCATAGCAAGTAGGCTGTTGTGGCTCTGAGGTAAAAGACAGGTCAGGATAAGTCGAAAAGAAATGGATTTGAAATAGCCCACCTAGAACCACATCTCCATCCTTGTGCATCCCATTAAGATGAAACTGTCCCTGTAACCAACAGGAGGAGGAATAAAGAGGGGAGGGCACAACAGAGGAAACGTAGGAATACAACACAAAGATGAGCAAGATGGTGACTGAAAATTTCCACATGACTTTCGTCTGCTTCACCCCTTCTGAGTGCAGTCCTTAAGTGTTTTTGTTATGCCACCCTCTTTTATTGACATACAGTATTTATCTAGTTTAATCTTGCACACCACCCATAAGGGCAGAGGAAAAAGTAAGGGCAGGGCCTAAACTGCATTTCAGTTCAGATAGATTTTTACTGAGGTGTGCACTTTTGATAACAACTCTCCAGGCTGTCTCCAACCCAGTTATAAGTAGTGGATGACTGCAATGATTCTAGACTGAAAACTTATGGATATGTATGTTAAGTTGTATATAAAGATATACTGTTTCACCTTGCAGGTAAAACTACTTGCCTTTGTATAAAATATTTTTTTTGTTTTACTTTAGTTTTTAGTTTTTTCCTGCCTTCTCAGATACACGTAAGTATCAGTAGAGTCACTTTGTACTGAGCACATTCTCAAATCTGTATGTGTGACAAGTGTACCAAATCAAACTCCCCAAGTGCACAAATCAGCCCCAAGAATGTGTAATTCATTTTCACACATTTATGGAGATTAATAAAATTAAATCCTTGCAGCACACTAAGACATTTTTTGAAATAATATTTTGATATCGTATCTGGCTGGCACCCATTGTAACTTGGCAGACGGAATGGTCAGTTCTGCATGTGCAAGACAGACTACCCCATTAAAATTTACTCCATCCAATTTGCAATATTATAGAAGTATAACATGGTAACTGTATATATATATCTATAGTTACTGAAACATGCTGTAAAAGGGCTTTAATTACTCCAGTCTCTATTCCCCTTTACCTGAGATGTAACAAAAAAATATATATATATATATATAATCCCTGCTCACTTCTTTCTAGCCATAGTTCTTTTCAAACCTGCCATTCTTCATGTGCCAACCTCATGCTCTCGAACTATTTTCCATAGTCTTTTGACAAAACTGCATATTAGTTTAAGTCTTAGTCTCATAGTCTTAGTCTCATATTAGTTTAAGTTTAACTTCTATGAGGCTACTCCTGTTATCATCTTTTTGTACAGATACCATTGTTAAATGTGTCTCTCACAAGGTATATACAAAATTCTGTCTGGCAGTAATACAGTGACTGACACACCATTAGGCATTTCCAAACTCTCATTCACATTCATTAACTTGTTGACTAGAAATACTGGTTATTGTCTAAGTTTAGCTTGAGAGGAGAAGGTATATCGTGGGATAACATCAACTGTGATATTTCTTTAGCGAACATCTGGAGGGAGATTTAGATGGTTACTGCCAACATATATTGTGGAATGTACTCTGTACTTTCAGCAAAAGGGAAGATAAGAGACTTAAGTTTGGAAGGTGTTTCTCATTAACGGTAGGGCAACGGGTCAAGCAGCTGAATCATCTTATAAGCAAGAACCATTTTGGGCAGCAGAGGAAACTGTTTTACTAATCAGGAGCTACAGTGTGCGTTATTCCACAGATCCACACAGGTTGAATAAGACTTTGCACAGTCTAGACCTGCTCTATATGAAAAGTGCCTTGAGATAACTTCTGTTGTGACTTGGCGCTATATAAATCAAATTGAATTGAAATGAAATGAGTTAAAACGTTCACCTGTCAGTTCTTTATTACATGGTTTTTATACAGTGATGAAAAAGGTTTTGTTTTCATATTACTTTTTATTTAGTTTTAGTCTTGCTTTTGTAGTGAGAAATAGGTAGTCAATAAAAAAGTTTTCTTGTCATCTCTCAAGTCCCATTGCTTCTGGTTTAGTATGGTGATGAGCATTGTTGCACAATGCTAGTGAATGCAAAATAAAGAGTGAATTAATGAATTTAATTTAGGTGTTACTTTGAGTCTGTCCACATGTAAGTATCTATCCAAGAGGTAGCAGATTATTTCTACCCACAGCTACATTTTCACTAGCCATAACATTACTTGGTAGCCCCACCTGCAGCAAAAATAAACTACAACAACAAAAAAGACATTTAATTCATGGTATTTATGTGCACCCATTTCATGTCAGCTTAGTGTGAGCGTATGAGAGCTTTTATTGTCACATTGTCACAGTCACATTTCCCTCCTCCTGTTTCTGTGTGTGTTTTAAGCCCTCCACACACACAAGCGTAGGGGAGAAGCAGGCGAGACAGGTTGACAACCCATTACCTTCAGCGCAGTAGGGGTTCGTACACGTGTTGAGTCAGTAAAATCATAGATGGACAGACGTTGACCCCAAATGTCTCTAAGTCAGACCAAGATCAGTGTTGTGTCAAGGGGCTTATGGGAACTGGAGTGTTGTCACTGTCATACTTCAGTTGTCTTTTGAGAAACTACAATATGCCACCCACCAAAGTGGCTAATAAGAGTGTCTGTGCTACCCGCCACTCCTGAATTCCACCCGCGTTTGGCGTGATGTCAAGCTCTGAACCGAACAAAAAATTTACCACATCATTGTCAAGGCATGAAAAGGTGAGCTTTTTATTGTCAAAATTGATTTTTAACAGTTAATCATAGTATGTCCTGTCAAACATACACTCCTATGGGTCATATCAGAGAGGAGGGACTAAGAACCTCCACTGGCAGTTAAGATGGGGGACTTGTATAATTTTATGACTTGATGCCTCGGCCCATGATAGCTTTCTTTGTGTTCCTCTCTGGTCTCAGCAAGATTATATAACACTTAGGTCCAAACAGTGCCACCAAGAGGCCAAAACTGGAGGCCAGGATGGCAAATACCTCCACTGCATCTGCATATTTGCCTGGTGAGCTAATATAAGCAGGGACAAATGCCACCCACACAGTACAGAAGATCAGCATGCTGAAAGTTATGAGCTTGGCCTCATTGAAGTTGTCTGGAAGATTCCTTGCCAGAAATGCTAACAGGAAACTGAGGATAGCCAATAAACCAATATAACCAAGTAACACTGCAAAACCAACTGTGGACCCAACTACACACTCATAAATTATCTTGTCAATGTGGTATTGCAAGTTTTTATGAGGTGTTGGTGAGGAAGAGAGAAGCCAGGCAGTACAGATTGTGGCTTGAATAGAAGTAAGAACAAGAACTGTCCCTCTCTGCTGTAAAACACCAAACCACTTCAGAGTGGTTTCACCTCCTGGCTTGGAGGCCTTGAACACAGCCAGAACCACCATGGTTTTCACCAGGATACATGAGACACAAAGCACAAAGCTGATCCCAAATGCTGCATGTCTCAGCTGGCATGTCCATACTGTGGGACGGCCGATAAATAACAGCGAACATAGGAAACATAGTTTAAGTGACAACAACAGCTGGAAACTAAGTTCAGAATTGTTGGCACGTACTATAGGTGTGCTGCGATGATAGATATAGATCCCAACAACAATAGCACAGACAAATGTTCCCACCAGTGAGGTGGCTGTCAAGAAGATTCCCAGAGGCTCATGATAGGAGAGGAATTCTGTTGTTTTAGGAACACAGTGGTCACGCTGGGGACTGGACCAGAAATCCTCTGGACAACTGCTGCACTCCATGGAGTCTAGGAAAATAAGCAAAGTGTTGAGATACACACTTATATTTAATCTCCAAACTGCAATACTTAAAACTGAACACTCACCAGTCTTATTGCTGATCTTTCCCTCAGAGCAAGGGATGCAGTCAAAACAACATTTAGGTTCCCCCTTCTTTCTGGCTATGCGGGTACCTGGAGGACAGCTCTCACTGCACACTGACCGTGGTGGCTGTAGGGAATAAAAATTAAACATCTGTTTTTCTGCATGACTGTAAAGTTCTCTAGTGATTTATCCATCAACCAGAAGAGTGTGAAAAACCAGAAGTAACCTGTTTGGATTCAAAGTTCCAGAAGATTTTGTCTTCATCAAGTGTGAGTTCTTCACCTTTGAAGGCTGACTTCTTAACCTCACCCACAGTCTGAAGTTTAGTTCTTCCATCAGGAAGCCACTGCCAGTTCATGATATCGTATATTGGTAAAACATCACCATTCTCATCAAATGACACTTGATCGCCAGATGATGTGGTGAAGTTGACTTTTTCCAAGTAATATACAAACTGTGAAGGTCAGAATAAGGGATAGAGGTAAGACCAAAGAGGATAGATGGAAAAAAAAGAGTTCTGTTATTGACCATAGTGATTACAGCAGGACCTATTATTCAAAAATCAAAGTACATGCCATATTTATGAAAACATAAAAATAATTTTTAAATTGTAACGTAAAATAACCTATAATACCATATACCTAGTCATAAGATGCTGTTCCCTATGACCTGATGATATAGCACTGCTATGACCCAGCAGTTGGAAAAATATTTTCAGCTATTTATCTAGCATTTACAACTGATAATCTCATAGCTTTGTATTTATTTCTACAGACTAGATGCTACTATGGAAAACTATTACAACCACGGGATTTTGTCACATAACCAGGTGGAGTGTAAACTGATATCACACCTGCCATGGCTCCAGTCTTTGCAAATTTCCACAGCTGTGCCCACTGAAAGGCCCTCTCCCAGGCTCACAGCGCAGCATGTCATCAAGGGCATATGCCAGAGCATATACAGCCTTATAAACATTGTACTCTGCCCTGAGATTTAAAATGTCCAAGAACTCAGTCACCACATTCTCTATATCTTCCTGTCCAGTGCATAATGCTCCTCCAGCTTCCACCCAACCTGCTGGAGGTGGTGCAAATCTACACTGAAATATGTATTCCCAAAACTGATTTACCTGAAACACATTCAAAACTGAGTGTTATAAACAAAGAAATATTATTCTTATAAAGGCCAGATTAGATTGCAAGGTTAAACTCTCACCATGTTATTTCCATAGCTGTTGTTGTGGTGTAGGTCAGGACGTATTTGTAACAGGAAGTCTTTGAGCCCTGGTATTTCTCCTCGACGGATGGCAATGCCCAGTGTTCCACCCAGGTACGGCATGAGGCGGGGGGTCTGGAGTGTAGCAGCTGATGTCCAACCTTCGCTGGCCATCCACTGCAGGCCTGTCAGGTTCTGCCTCGCCACCTGAACATTGCATTATACTAATTGCAATTTGGTGTATTTAGGCCAAATATTGTGGTAAAATATTGAATTTCATAAATAAAACACCAAGTTATACATTAATGAATGAAATGAAATTCAAGACCAACCTCTTCCATGAGGTTAATCATGTGACTCTCATATGCTAACACAATGACCACACGAGCTGTGGATTTCTTCATCACATCCACAATCCTCTTTAGTTCAGATGGGTCATTTCCCCAGGGCAAAATCTCTGTGTAGGCCAGACAACCTCCACCAGATGGACCCAGGTCAGATTGGAAGGATCGGGCAGCGTTGAGTCCATAGTCATCATCACAGATCAGCAGACCTGCCCAAGTCCAGCCAAAGTGTTTTAGAATTTGAATCATAGCACGCACCTAAATGAGGACAAAGTGGAGGGATTAGTGTACAGGCTGAGGTGATCTTTTACTGGAAATCCTGATAAAGAGGTTCTACAATTGACGTTTCAGTGTTGTTATCTGACACCATACTACATCAGTGGCACAGAATGTGTATGTATATATGTATATATATTTTACATATTTTTTAGGAGGATGTACTTCCTGAAATTTTTTTTATCTGCACCATATTTTTTACCTTATCATATTTAATTATTGCTTTTTATTGTTGTTATCTGTCATAATACAACTAAAATATGATTATATTGATAGATCTTCACCTGGAAAGCATCACTTGGGATTGTCCTAAAGAAGGATGGAAACCTTTGCCGGTCACTCAGGCAGGAACATGTGGCAAAATAACTCACCTGTGAAAAACACAGACAGTATCCTAAAAGTATTCAGTGCCTTTACTGGATTTTCCAATTTTGTGAGGTTCATGTTTACAACTGACTTTAAATATAACACTGGATAGAAATGATACAAATTAATTAATAGATGGTAAGGCAAAAAAAAAAAAAAAAAAAAAAAACTTACCAAAGGCACTCTGTACAAACCTAAGACAGTGGAGATGGCAATAGAGCGTGTAGAGGAGGAATCACCCACAATTCCTAGGACTGGAGGGGTTCCTATACAGGTCTCATGTAATATGACTTGCTCCTCTTGACCACTGAGTAATGATAATCCTGAACGGAATGCAACACCTAGTTTGTTGCAGTTATCATACAGACTGTATCCCAGGGTCACATTAGGTATCAGGTTGGAGTTTCTGTTGATCTCATCAATGGTAAAGGCCATGGTCAGGGCCAGCCTACAACCTACAACATCAAAACTAGCACAAAAATACCACTGTTAACTACTGGAAAGTACAACTTGATACAATATCTGTGCAAACACATACGTGTTAAAATAAACTACAGAGTATTCAAACCATAATGTCAGTTGAATAGCAACAATCATAATAATACTTGAATGAAACAATAACTAGAGAGACGGTACAAAAAGGTAATGTGGATTAACTGGCATAACTACGCAATATATTTTTTTCTAAATAATATCTAATTATCAAAAAATAAAAATTACTGATTGGCTTGATGAAAAAAGAAAAAAAGAAACAGAGGAACCACTTGCTCATTCTCCCTGACTCACCCATGACAAGTAGGCTGTCTTGGCTCTGAGGTAAAAGACAGGTCAGGATGAGTAGAAAAGAAGTGGATGTCAAACAGCCCACCAAGAATAACATCTCCTGCTTTGTGCATCCCATTTAGATGAAATTGTCCCTGTAACCAACAAGAATAAAGAGGGGAAGACACAGCAGAGGAGAAGTAGGAATACAACAAGAACAAGAACAAATTTATGTTTAAGAATGCCCTCATGGCTCTTCTGTGGTTCACCCCTTTTCTGAGTGCAGTCTGTATGTTTTATCACTATGTCACCCCCTTATATTGACTTGCAGTATTGTTTAATCTTGCACACCACACATCAGAGCAGAAGAATAGGAAGGGGCAGGGCCTAAAATGCATATCATTTCAGATGGGTGAATTAATGTGTGCATATTTGAAAACATTCCTGCAAGGCAATGTTAGCAATGTCTCCAACCTAAATTAAAATTTGGAATGACTACAGTGAAGTTCTACTGAAAATGGAATGACAGTCACATTTTGTCTGTGTTAGGTTTTTTATTGTCATATCAACTTATAAATAGGTACATTAAGTTAAAGATAAAACAGACAAATGCACAAATCAGGTCTGAGTATGTGGATTTCAATTTCACACATTTACAGAGCTTAATTAAATGTCCACTAAATAGTAGCAGCAGCACACTAACACATTTGTACCAGGTGTGGTGGTCCACTAAGGTTGGCTTTTCCTGATTTTTGCTAACCTTTTCTTCTGTAGAACAGAGAAAAGTTGGGGGCCTGACCAGCAAGGAAGGAACTTGTGAGCACTTCTTCCTGTGTTTGGACTGACTTTTTCAGTTGTTTTGACAAAGGTGCGTTACCACCATACGTCATCAAACTGGAGTTTGTTTAACAGGTAACAGGTCTTATATCTTTTCATACTTTTGTCCAGATGTTTTTTGGGCAGAGACAGAGGTGCTTTTTAGTTATTCTCGTCTGGACATGGTGAGTTATGAGCCTGTCTTAGCATCTGAAATGATTTCCAATCTGAGGTATCTGAAGAGGTCACGCATGCCTGGTGCTTACATGGCTGCGTGTAGCCAGTCAGAGCATGCCTAACACAGGGGATGTGTCTTAAAGAGTATCCATATCAGCTGACACTATGAGACTCAATCCCCATACATATAGGGTGGAGAGAACTTTCCAATCAGACATACACAAATTAAACAAATTTCTGAGTGGTTCATATCATTGATTTTTTTTTCTCCTCAGATCCAAGGGAAGGAGAAGTGAATAAGTCAGTGTAGGGAGAGGGTCAGGGGGATGAGTCAGCAAAACAAAACATTGGCAAAGATGAGGTCCTGTAACTTTAATTAAGTATTTATTTTAACTCAAACTATTATTTTTCCCTTAACCTAAGTTGTTTTTGGTGCATGAACCTAACCGAACATTTACCATTCGTATTGTAACATCATGAAATGGTTAGTTATTTGTTTTCAGAAGTGAATTTTAACAGTTTATCATGGCCTATCTCCTGATTGGCCAAGATGATGTCCTCTAATCTTAATGAAGTATTTATTTTAACTCAAAACATGATCTTTCCCTGTAACCTAAATTTAGTTGTTTATGATGCATAATCCTAAAAGAACAATTACTATAGTATTGTAACATCATAAAATGGTTTGTCTTTTTTTTTTTAGAAGTGATTTTTAAAAGTTTATCATAGAATGCTTCCTGTTACCAGTATACTCTTTTGGGTCATTTAATAGAGTAAGGACAGACAACCTCCTCTGTGAATTAAGTTGGAGGACTTGGCAGATAATTTTATGGCATTGCTGTGCCTCGACCCATGATAGCTTTCTTTGTGTTTCTCTCTGGTCTCAGCAGGATTATGTAACACTTTGGTCCAAACAGTGCCACCAAGAGGCCAAAACTGGAGGCCAGGATGGCAAATACCTCCACTGCATCTGCATACTTGCCTGGTGAGCTGATATAAGCAGGGACAAATGCCACCCACACAGCACAGAAGATCAGCATGCTGAAAGTTATGAGTTTGGCCTCATTGAAGTTGTCTGGAAGATTCCTTGCCAGAAATGCTAACAGGAAACTGAGGATAGCCAGTAAACCAATATAACCAAGTAACACTGCAAAACCAATTGTGGACCCAACTACACACTCATAAACTATCTTGTCATTGTGGTACTGGGTGTTTTTATGAGGTGCTGGTGAGGAAGAGAGAAGCCAGGCAGTACAGATTGTGGCTTGAATAGAAGTAAGAACAAGAACTGTTCCTCTCTGCTGCATAGCACCAAACCACTTCAGACTGGCTTCACCTCCTGGCTTGGAGGCCTTGAACACAGCCAGAACCACCATGGTTTTCACCAGGATACATGAGACACAAAGCACAAAGCTGATCCCAAATGCTGCGTGTCTCAGTTGGCATGTCCATACCCGGGGACGGCCAATAAAAAGTAGTGAACATAGGAAACAAAGCTTAAGTGACAACAACAGCTGGAAACTAAGTTCAGAATTGTTGGCACGTACTATAGGTGTGCTGCGATGATAGATGAAGATCCCAAGGACAATAGCACAGACAACTGTTCCCAGCAGTGAGGTGGCTGTCAAGAAGATACCCAGAGGATCGTGATAGGAGAGGAATTCTGTTGTTTTAGGAACACAGTGGTCACGCTGGGGACTGGACCAGAAATCCTCTGGACAACTGGTGCACTCCATGGAGTCTATGAAAACAACCAAAGTTTTGAGATACATGTTTGCACTATAAATCTAAACTGAAATGTTTAAAACACTCACCAGTCTTATTGCTGATCTTTCCCTCAGAGCAAGGGATGCAGTCAAAACAACACTCAGGTTCCCCCTTCTTTCTGGCAGTGCGGGTACCTGGAGGACAGCTCTCACTGCACACTGACCGGGGTGGCTGTAGACAAAAAAAAAACATATTTGTTGTTCTGCACAACTATAAAATAATTGGCATAACTCATTATAGAGTTATGCACCGGCCAAATGATAGTAATGTGAAAAATCAGAGGTGACCTTTTTGGATTCAAAGTTCCAGAAGATTTTGTCTTCATCAAGTGTGAG
The DNA here is from genome assembly GCF_001640805.2 of Lates calcarifer. NCBI lineage: Eukaryota > Metazoa > Chordata > Actinopteri > Centropomidae > Lates > Lates calcarifer. Next base: position 14,449,473 of record NC_066853.1, on the reverse strand, counting down.
TTCTTCACCTTTGAAGGCTGACTTCTTAACCTCACCCACAGTCCGAACTTTAGTTCTTCCATCAGGAAGCCACTGCCAGTTCATGATATCATAGATTGGTAAGACATCACCATTCTCATCAAATGACACTTGATCACCAAATGATGTGGTGAACTTGACCTTTTCCAAGTAATATACAAACTGTGAATATTAAAATAAGGGATAGAGGCAGAAACAAAGGAGGTTGGTTATTAATATTACTCAGCATGGTGAACACAACAGGACCTAGTATCCAATAATCAAACTGTAAGCCAGATTCTACTATCACCCAGCAGTAGGGAAAATCTTTTCAGCTATCTGTCTACTATATTACAATTCATGATCTGATAGCTTTATACTTAATCATGTAGACTAAATGCTACTACACAAAAATATTACAAGCACATGATTTAGTTAAATTAAGAGGTGGAGTGTAAACTGATATCACACCTGCCATGGCTCCAGTCTTTGCAAATTTCCACAGCTGTGCCCACTGAAAGGCCCTCTCCCTGGCTCACACTGCAGCATGTCATCAAGGGCATATGCCAGAGCATACACAGCCTTATACACATTATACTCTGGCCTGAGGTTTGTAATGTCCAAGTACTCAGTCTCCACACTCTCTAGATCTTCCTGTCCAGTGCATAATGCTCCTCCAGCTTCCACCCAACCTGCTGGAGGTGGTGCAAATCTACATTGAAATGTATATTCCCAAAACTGATTTACCTGAAAAATATTTAGAACTGTATAGTATAAACCAATACAATATATCATTTTACAAATACGAGAGTAGATTGTATGAATAAACTCTCACCATGTTATTTCCATAGCTGTTGTTGTGGTGTAGGTCAGGACGTATTTGTAACAGGAAGTCTCTGAGCCCTGGTATTTCTCCTCGACGGATGGCAATGCCCAGTGTTCCACCCACGTACGGCATGAGGCGGGGGGTCTGGAGCACAGCAGATGATGTCCAGGCTTCACTGGCTATCCACTGCAGGCCTGTCACATTCTGCCTCACCACCTGTACATTGCATTATGAAAGGTAAATCAATTCATGCTGTCATACCAATTAAGTAGTATTTAGTTTCCGCAGCTGACGTCATTCACACATGCAATTTTGTATTTTACGCATTAGTATGAGTGATGAATATCATCATAACTGGAGCTGGGTATATTTTTCTGAATAAGTCTTGTTATCATAACCTACAAGCAGTGTCCAAATCAATCAGAGGTTTAGCATATATAGGCCAATACTGTAGTAAATTACAGAATTGAATATTTATGTCAAGTGGTGGTATAATTGTATATCAAGCCCAACCTCTTCCACAAGGTTAATCATGTGACTCTCATATGCAAACACAATGACCACACGAGCTGTGGATTTCTTCATTACGTCCACAATCCTCTTCAGTTCAGCTGGGTTGTCATCCCAGGGCAAAATCTCTATATAGGCCAGACAACCTCCACCAGATGGACCCAGGTCAGATTGGAAGGAACGGGCAGCATGGAATCCATAATCATTATCACTGATCAGCAGACCTGTCCAAGTCCAGCCAAAGCGTTTCAGAATCTGAATCATTGCATGCACCTGTGTGGATACAGCGGAATGATTCATGCACAGGCTGGAATAAACTTGAAATGGAAATCCTGCTAAACAGGTTCCATACTGGATCATGTTTAATTATTGCCTTTCAGTGTTGTTATCTGACACCATACAACTCCATCAATGATCCATAGAATATGACTTGTGATACACAAAATATTCGATTTTTTTTTCATTGCAGCATGTAATGCTCCATGAAAAATGTTTATCTACAACTGCTTTATTTTAAGCAGTTTCATTTTTTGGATAGGTTTTCACCTGGAAAGCATCACTTGGAATCGTTCTAAAGAAGGATGGAAACTTTTTCCGGTCACTCAGGCAGGAACATGTGGAAAAATAACTCACCTGTGAAAAACACAGAATGTACATCCTAAAACCAATTAATGCATTTACTGGGTCTCTCAAGTTTATGAGGTTGACTGCTTCATGTTTACAACTGACTTTAAATATTAAATTAAATCAAAATGATCAAAATGGTCTAACAGATGGTAAGGTAGAAAAACTTACCGTAGGCACTCTGTACAAACCTAAGACAGTGGAGATGGCAACAGAACGTGTGGAAGAATCGTCACCCACAATCCCCAGGACTGGAGGGGTTCCTACACAGGTCTTGTGTAATATAACTTGCTCCTCTAGACCGCTGGCTAATGACAGTCCTGCACGGAATCCAACTCCTAGTGTGTTGCAGTTATCATACAGACTGTATCCCAGAGTCACATTAGGTAGCAGGTTGGAGTTTCTGTTGATCTCATCAATAGCAAAGGCCATGGTCTGGGTCAGCCTAAATCCTATAACATCAAAACTAACACATAAAATACCAATGTTTACTACTGAAAAAATACAACATGGTACAGTAACTGTGCATATATAACATATATATGTAACAGCTACAGTTTTTGTGAATAATGAAGCCAGTTGAATAGCAACAACAATAATATTAAATAAATGACACAATAAATATAGCGTAATCTGCAAAGGGGTAATGTGGTTAAAATGGCATAAGTACACAATGTAATTCTTTCATAGTGATATCTGGTTATCTAAAAAAAGTTGGCTTGACTAAAAAAGAAAAGAAGAAACAGAGGAACTATTTCTTAATTTTACTGTGAGACTCACCCATGACAGGTAGGCTGTTGTGGCTCTGAGATAAAAGACAGGTCAGGATGAGTAGAAAAGAAGTGGATTTCAAACACCCCACCTAGAACAACATCTCCAGTCTTGTGCATCCCATTAAGATGAAACTGTCCCTGTAACTGACAAGAAGAGGAATAAAGAGGGGAGGACACAGCAGAGGAAAAGTTTGAATACAACAAGAAGAACAAGTTGACGTCTAAAAATGCCCTCATGACTTTCCTCTGGTTCACCCCCCTTTCTAAATGCAGACTAAGTTTTTTTTCGCTATGGCACCCTCTTATGTTGACTTGTAATATTGTATTGTACACCACCCATCAGGGGAGAAGTAGTAGTATGGGCAGGGCCTAAATGCATTTCATTTCAGATAGATTCTCTACAGAGTTAGAATGAATATATGCAGTTTTGATATTATAAATTGCATCACATTTACTTCTGAATATGCATGTTTAGTTAAAAACAAAAAAGACTTTTTCACCTTCTAGTAAAAGTACTTGACTTGTTGTAAAATTAAATTTTTGTGATTTTTTAATGAACTGAATTAAATTCCCCAAATCAGACCTGAGTACGTGGATTACAATATAAAACATTTACAGAGTTGAACTAAATGTCCACTAAATGTTAGCAGCAGCATTCTAAGACATTTGGTGAAATAATTCCTCTTCTCATTTACTATCATTATCCTGTTTGAGTTGATATTCCATCTGCCTGGCATACATAGTAATTTGGCAGACATCAGATGGTCAGTTCTGCAGAAACATATGCTGGTTGGATGGTAAGATTCCACCTTTGGTTATCTCTGTCAGGCTTGCATGGGGACTAGATGTAAATACAATGCTTCACCAGGTTAAACATGCATGTGTGTGATAAGGGGCTGTTGGGGATGTTCTGCTGGGTTGTGAAACTATGTCTTGACAGCCCCACAGACTGGGTCACCCCAGCTAGCTTCAGTGGTACCTCCTGGGCCCATTTGGATGCTAAGTAACTTTGTAGAGGTAAAGACATTCAGCAGAGTGGGCAGGATAGTGGTACCCCTTGGGTCAGATCTCAGGCTGGGTTTACCATGAATTAGGGTTATCACAGTTATTACAGTTTATCCTCCAACCTCCACTGATCTCATTAGTGGTAGTAGACCCTCAACACCAGGTCTGAAATGCTTTCGAATCAAAGTTAACTTAAGAGGCCACGCATGTGTGGTAGCCACACATATCCAATCAGTGCGTAGCTACCACAGGTGGTGTGTCTTTGAGTATTCATATCAACTGACCCCATGAGGGTGAATTGATGTATCCAACTGATTTCTACATTTTCCACTGCTAGCACAACTAAGTCATTCAAAAATTGTTCATCAGTTCATACAGTTGTATTTTTTTCTTCCAACTCTCAAATCCCAGGGAATGTAAAAATAAATCTACTGACAAAAACAGTATAATAATATAGTATAATAATGTAATAATGTAAATATTTTTAATTGACATTTTGCTATTGCTGATTTGTTTGGTGTTGATTACTGTTGCACAATTCGAATCAATGAAAAATAAAAAGTGGATGAGATTCATTAATTAATTTAATTGAAGTGTTGAGATCCCATAATAAACAACCTAATAGGTAACAGGTTGTCACTACCCAAAGTTAAATTTTATTGTGAGGTTACCTCCAGCGATTGTCTGAGACAGCATCAGTTATTTCAAAAAATGCCCCAAAATGATATATGTTCCTGTTCAAGACACAAAGCCCTCTATTGGTCATACTTATTACCAAAAGAGCAAAGAAGTGAGCAGATTTTATTATAAAGCCAATAAGTCAGTGTAGGGAAAAGGTCAGGGGGATGGATGAGTCAGCAAAACAAAACATTGGCAAAGATGAGGTCCTATAACTTTAATTAAGTATTTATTTTAACTAAAACTTTTTAAAAATTAAAAATTTTATGGCTTTGTGGTGCCTCGGCCCATGATAGCTTTCTTTGTGTTCCTCTCTGGTCTCAGCAGGATTATGTAACATTTGGGTCCAAACAGTGCCACCAAGAGGCCAAAGCTGGAGGCCAGGATGGCAAATACCTCCACTGCATCTGCATATTTGCCTGGTGAGCTGATATAAGCAGGGACAAATGCCACCCACACAGCACAGAAGATCAGCATGCTGAAAGTTATGAGTTTGGCCTCATTGAAGTTGTCTGGAAGATTCCTTGCCAGAAATGCTAACAGGAAACTGAGGATAGCCAGTAAACCAATATAGCCAAGTAACACTGCAAAACCAATTGTGGACCCAACTACACATTCATAAACTATCTTGTCATTGTGGTATTGCAAGTTTTTATGAGGTGCTGGTGAGGAAGAGAGAAGCCAGGCAGTACAGATTGTGGCTTGAATAGAGGTAAGAACCAGAACTGTCCCTCTCTGCTGTAAAACACCAAACCACTTCAGACTGGCTTCACCTCCTGGCTTGGAGGCCTTGAACACAGCCAGAACCACCATGGTTTTCACCAGGATACATGAGACACAAAGCACAAAGCTGATCCCAAATGCTGCATGTCTCAGTTGGCATGTCCATAAAGTGGGACGGCCGATAAACAGCAGTGAACACAGGAAACAAAGCTTAAGTGACAGCAACAGCTGGAAACTAAGCTCTGAATTGTTGGCACGCACTATAGGTGTGCTGCGATGATAGACAAAGATCCCCAATATAACAGCACAGATAAATGTGCCCAGCAACGAGGTGGCTGTCAAGCAGATTCCCAGAGGCTCATGATAGGAGAGAAAGTCAATTTTTTTAGGAACACAATGGTCACGATGGGAGCTGGACCAGAAATCTTCTGGACAACTGGTGCACTCCATGGAGTCTATGAAAATAGGGAGTGTTGAGATACATGTTTATACTATATTTCCAAATTGCAATGTTTAAAACTAAACACTCACCAGTCTTATTGCTGATCATTCCCTCAGAACAAGGGATGCAGTCAAAACAACACTCAGGTTCTCCCTTCTTTCTGGCCACGCGGGTACCTGGAGGACAGCTCTCACTGCACACTGACCGTGGTGGCTGTGAGGAGAAAAAAAAAAAAATCTGATGCTCTACACCACTATACACTGCTATGATGAGTTATCCATGGGCCAAATGATAGTAATGTGAAAAATCAGAGGAAACCTTTTTGGATTCAAAATTCCAGAAGATTTTGTCTTCATCAAGTGTGAGTTCTTCACCTTTGAAGGCTGACTTCTTAACCTCACCCACAGTCCGAACTTTAGTTCTTCCATCAGGAAGCCACTGCCAGTTCATGATATCATAGATTGGTAAGACATCACCATTCTCATCAAATGACACTGGGTCACCAAATGGGGTGGTGAAATTGACCTTTTCCAAGTAATACAGGAGCTATAAAAAAACAGAATAATAGACAAAGGGAAAACCACAGAGGATAGATAAAAATGATCTATATTATTAATTACCATGGTAATCACAGCATGACCAAGTATTCAGTGATCAATGCATACTACACTTATAAAATTTTAAGCCATAAAAAAGTCTACAAAATCATTTTCTTTGAAGTAAGGTTACATTATGTATAATACCATATACTTAGTCACATGACACTGGGGTCTCTTACCTGGTGATATTGGCCAATGCCTTCACCCATCAGTAGGAAAAATCCTTTCAGCCATGTATATAGCATTTTACAGTTGATAATACAACTTTGTACTTGCATACAAAAATGCTATTGAAAGCTACAATACAAGAAATATTACAAGAGCAAGAGAACAAACTGTTTTCCCACCTGCCATGGTTCTAGTCTCCGTAAATTCCCACAGCTGTGCTCGCTGAAAGGCCCTCTCCCTGGCTCACACTGCAACACGGTATCGAGGGCATATGCCAGAGCATACACAGCCTTGTACACATTATACTCTGGCCTGAGATTTAAAATGTCCAAGTACTCAGTCTCCACACTCTCTAGATCTTCCTGTCCAGTACATAATGATCTCCCAGCTTCCACCCAACCTGCTGGAGGTGGTGCAAATCTACACTGAAATGTGTGTTCCCAAAACTGACTTACCTGAAACACATTTAAAAACTGTGTATTATGAACAAAGATATATTATTCATATAAACACCAGATTAGATTGCAAGGTTAAACTCTCACCATGTTATTTCCATAGCTGTTGTGGTGTAGGTCAGGACGTATTTGTAACAGGAAGTCTTTGAGCCCTGGCATTTCTCCTCGGCGGATGGCAATGCCCAGTGTTCCACCCAGGTACGGCATGAGGCGGGGTGTCTGAAGCACAGCAAATGCTGTCAGGC